>NC_092390.1:6104388-6465222 GCF_030028105.1 Mobula birostris | reverse complement strand
CCCACTCTCTCTCTCTCTCTCTCAACACACCCTCCCCCCCTCTCTCTCTCTCTCTCGACACACCCTCCCTCTCTCCCTCTCTCTCTCTCGACACACTCTCTCTCTCCCTCCCTTTATCCCTCCCTCTCTCTCTCGACACACTCTCCCTCTCCCTCCCTCCCTCTCTCTCTCTCCTCTCTCTCTCGACACACTCTCCCTCTCCCTCCCTCTCTTTCTTGACACACCCTCCCTCTCTCTCTCGACACACTGTCCCTCTCTTGACACACCCTCCCTCTCTCCCTCTCTCTCTCAACACCCTCTCCCCCACTCTCTCTCTCTCTCTCTCGACACACCCTCCCTCTCTCCCTCTCTCTCTGTCGACACATCTTCCCTCTCCCTCTCTCTCTCGACACATCCTCCTTCTCCCTCTCTCTCTCTCACTCAACACACTCTCCCACCCTCTCTCTTGACTCACTCTCCCTCCCTCTCGTGACCCAGTCTCTCTCTTGACCCTCTTTTTCTCTCTCTCTCTCGAAACACACTATCTCCCTTTGTTTCTCACTCGACACGCACTCCACCTCTCTCTTGAGATGCTCTCCACCTCACTCTCGACACACACCCTCACTGTCTCTCTTGACACTCTCTCGACCGTGTTAAGGATCTGGAGCTGCAGCTTGATGACCTACTGCTTATTAGGAAAAGTGAAGAGGTGATAGACAGCAGCTACAGGGAGGTAGTCATCCCTAGGCTACAGGGGTCAGAAAACTGGGTCACGGTCAAGAGAGGGAAGACAAATGCCTGGATAGTGGAGAGCATCCCTGTGGCTGTCCCCCTCAGCAACAAATATCTTGATCTGGATGCTGTTGAGAGGGATGACCTGACAGGGGACGCCCACGGTGACTGGGTCTCTGGCACTGAGCCTGGCGCTGTTGTGCAGGAGAGGAGGGAGAAGAGGAATGCGGTAGTCGTGGGGGATTCCATAGTCAGGGAAACAGACAGGAGATTCTGTGAGCCTGACAGAGATACCCGCATGGTGTGTTGCCTCCCAGGTGCCAGGGTACGGGATGTCTCGGATCGGGTCCTGAATATTCTGAAGGGGGAGGGTGAGCAGCCAGTTGTCTTGGTACATGTTGGTACCAATGACATAGATAGGACAAAGGAGGAGGTCCTGAAGAGAGATTTCCGGGAGTTAGAAAGGAGGCTGAGAAGCAGGACCTCCAGGGTAGTAATCTCGGGATTGCTACCTGTGCCACATGCTAGCGAGGGCAAGAGTAGTCGGATCAGGCAGATGAATGTGTGGCTGAGAGACTGGTGCAGGGGGCAGGGCTTCAGATTCTTGGATAATTGGGATCTCTTCTGGGGGAAGTATGACCTGTTCGAAAAGGACAGGTTACACCTGAACCCGCAGGGGACCTGAACCCGGTGGGAAAGTTTAATAGAGCTGTTAAGGAGGGTTTAAACTAATTTGGCAGGGGGATGGGAACCGGAATGACAGAGCGGAGGAAGGGGAAAACAGAAATAAATCTAAGATAGTGAGCAGTAAAGATGCCAGGAAAGACAGGCAGGTGATGGGGCAAATTTGTAGCCATTGGGATGAGTTGCAGTGAAATCAAAGCGAAATGTACCAAATACTGGCCTTAAGGTGTTATACTTAAATGCACGGAGCATAAGGAATAAGGTGGATGATCTTGTTGTACAGCTACAGATTGGCAGGTATGATATTGTGGCCATCACTGAGACCTGGCTAAAGGATGCATGTCTCTGGGAGCTGAACGTCCAAGGATACACGGTGTATCAGAAGGATAAGAAGGTAGGCAGAGGGGGAGGCTTGGCTTTATTGGTAAGAAATGATATTAAATCATTAGAAAGAGGTGATATAGGATCGGAAGGTGCAGAATCTTTATGGGTTGAGCTAAGAAATCGCAGGGGGTAAAAGGACCCTGGTGGCAGTTATTTATAGGCCTCCAAACAGCTGCAGGGATGTGGACTATAAATTACAACTGGAAATAGAAAAGGCTTGTCAGAAGGGCAGTGTTATGATAATTGTGGGGGATTTTAACATGCGAGTGGATTGGAAAAATCAGGTCGGCACTGGATCTCAAGAGAGAGAATTTGTAGAATGTCTGCAAGATGGCTTTTTAGAACAGCTTGTTGTTGAGCCCACTAGGGGATTGGTTGTACTGGATTGGGTATTGTGTAATGAACCGGAGGTGATTAGAGAGATTGAGGTGAAGGAACCCTTAGGAGGCAGTGATCATAACATGATTGAGTTCACTGTGAAATTAGAAAAAGAGAAGCTGAAATCTGATGTGTCGGTGTTTCAGTGGAGTAAAGGAAATTATAGTGGCATGAGAGAGGAACTGGCCAAAGTTGACTGGAAAGGGACACTGGCGGGAAAGACGGCAGAGTAGCAGTGGCTGGAGATTATGCGAGAAGTGAGGAAGGTGCAAGACAGGTATATTCCAAAAAAGAAGAAATTTTCGAATGGAAAAAGGATGCAACCGTGGCTGACAAGAGAAGTCAAAGCCAAAGTTAAAGCAAAGGAGAGGGCATACACGGAAGCAAAAATTATTGGGAAGACAGAGGATTGGGAAGTTTTTAAAAGCTTACAAAAGGAAACTAAGAAGGTCATTAAGAGGGAAAAGATTAACTATGAAAGGAAGCTATCAAATAATATCAAAGAGGATACTAAAAGCTTTTTCAAGTATATAAAGAGTAAAAGACAGGTGAGAGTAGATATAGGACTGATAGATAATGATGCTGGAGAAATTGTAATGGGAGATAAGGAGATGGCAGAGGAACTGAACGAGTATTTTGCATCAGTCTTCACTGAGGAAGACATCAGCAGTATACCGGACGCTCAAGGGTGGCAGGGAAGAGAAGTGTGCGCAGTCACAATTACGACAGAGAAAGTACTCAGGAAGCTGAATAGGCTAAAGGTCAATAAATCTCCCGGACCAGATGGAATGCACCCTCGTGTTCTGAAGGAAGTAGCTGTGGAGATTGCGGAGGCATTAGTGATGATCTTTCAAAAGTCGATAGATTCTGGCATGGTTCTGGAGGGCTGGAAGATTGCAAATGTCACTCCGCTATTTAAGACGGGGCAAGGAAGCAAAAAGGAAATTATAGACCTGTTAGTTTGACATCGGTGGTTGGGAAATTGTTGGAGTCGATTGTCAAGGATGAGGTTACAGAGTACCTGGAGGCATATGACAAAATAGGCAGAACTCAGCATGGATTCCTTCAAGGAAAATCCTGCCTGACAAATCTATTACAATTTTTTTGAGGAAATTACCAGTAGGCTAGACAAGGGAGATGCAGTGGATATTGTATATTTGGATTTTCAGAAGGCCTTTGACAAGGTGCCACACATGAGGCTACTTAACAAGATAAGAGCCCATGGAATTACGGGAAAGTTACATACGTGGATAGAACATTGGCTGATTGGCAGGAAACAGAGAGTGGGAATAAAGGGATCCTATTCTGGTTGGCTGCCAGTTACCAGTGGTGTTCCACAGCGGTCCGTGTTGGGGCCGCTTCTTTTTACATGATACATCAACGATTTGGATTATGGAATAGATGGCTTTGTGGTTAAGCTTGCTGATGATATTGTTACGTACCCCGTAACTGGGTTGCCAAACCAGCAGAAATGGATCACTCAGTTGGAGTCTGGATTACTAGAACTAAGAAAGTTTTATTTAAGAAACAAGCAACACAGTACTCTAATCAAAAAAAGGATAATAAATGCAACAGTTCAGCAATGATAAACACACATGTGCACAGAATTAAGATAACAAGATCAATCAAGCTCTATAGTTGTCTAGGGGTAAATGACCAGTTTCAAAGTGACACAAAGTCCAGTTCAATTTAGTTCAGTTCGCAGTAATCATTGCCATTGCGATGGACAGTGGGGGGAGGAGAGAGAGCAAAACGAATGAATATTCAACACAGCTTCCACACAGACCTTTGCAGTCAGCTTTCGGGCAAGTCCTTTGTGATGTCATCTGAGGTCACCGACCGTGACCCCTCCGTTTCCAGATACGACCGTTTCTCTGCGCTGAACCTGGCACCCAGGCAAGGGTGGACACACACCAGGTTCCCGCTGATCGTGCCTTTCCACCCTGAGTGTCTAAGGCTGATCCCGCGATCAGCCGTCCAAGAGCTTCCCACCGAGTTGTGAGAGGCGCACCGCTTCCAGGGTCTCGTTACTTCGGATGTCGTGTATGTCCTGCCTTAGCGAACCTGTCCCTTTTTATTCCCCTGCTGGGGTATCGCCTGTCCATCACTTCAAACAGTTCAGGGTTCAAAGGGGGAGCCGCTCCTGACAGCTCTCCTTCCCCTTCATTACACATCTCCAAATGCTGCTCCATCGTTTTCCTTATCTCTCTCTCTCTCTTGAAGACAGGTGGCAGACCAACTGCTGATCACACAGGACAGCTAACATCTTATCTATGTGTATCCTCGTCACAATATGAAGATAGGTGGAGGGGCTGGTAGTGCTGAGGAAACAGAGAGTCTGCAGAGAGACTTGGATAGATCGGGAGAATGGGCAAAGAAGTGGCAAATGAAATACAATGTTGGAAAGTGTATGGTTATGCACTTTGGCAGAAGAAATAAACGGGCAGACTATTATTTAAATGGGGAAAGAATTCAAAGCTCTGAGATGCAATGGGACTTGGGAGTCCTCGTACAGGATACCCTTAAAGTTAACCTTCAGGTTGAGTCGGTGGTGAAGAAGGTGAATGCAATGTTGGCATTCATTTCTAGAGGAATAGAGTATAGGAGCAAGGATGTGATGTTGAGGCTCTAAAGGCGCTGGTGAGACCTCACTTGGAGTACTGTGGGCTGTTTTGGTCTCCTTATTCAAGAAAGGATGTGCTGACGTTGGAGAGGGTACAGAGAAGGTTCACTAGAATGATTCTGGGAATGAGAGGGTTAGCATATGAGGAACGTTTGTCCGCTCTTGGACTGTATTCCTTGGAGTTTAGAAGAATGAGGGGAAACCTCATAGAAACATTTCGAATGTTAAAAGGCATGGACAGAATGGATGTGGCAAAGTTGTTTCCCATGATGGGGGAGTCTAGTATGAGAGGGCATGACTTAAGGATTGAAGGGTGCCCATTCAGATCAGAAATGCGAAGAAATTTTTTTAGTCAGAGGGTGGTGAATCTATGGAATTTGTTGCCATGGGCAGCAATGGAGGCCAAGTTATTGGGTGTATTTAAGGCAGAGATTGATAGGTATCTGAGTAGCCAGGGCATCAAAGGTTATGGTGAAGAGGCGGGGGAGGTAGGGACTAAATGGGAGAATGGAACAGCTCATGATAAAATGGCAGAGCAGACTCGATGGGCTGAATGGCCAACTTCTGCTCCTTTGTCTTATGGTCTTATGGTCTTGACGCACCCTCCTCTCTCTCTTGACATGCATCCCACTCTCTCTCGAAGTGCACTCTCCACCTCTCTCTCGATGTGCCCTCTCCCCTTCCCCATCTCTCTCTTGACACACTCTCCCTCCATCTCTCTCGACACACACACAATCTCACTCTCCCCCCCCCGCCCCCTCCCATGCCCTCCGGATGCCCAGTCTCTGCCCCCAGAAATCACTCTGTTCTTAAATATTTCCCTGACTCTACTGTGATACGGACCATGTTTTTTAATCTTTGTTGAGAGTTTATGATTGTTTAGTATATAGGTTATCCCCTATTTTTCTTTGACATAGGTAGTTGTCTACCTGAAAGTGCAGAGGATCCAGTGTCAGACACATTTACCCATGGAACATTTGCTCCGCCCTGCAGTGGACTGTCTGCCTGGACATCGACTCCACGGCCTTCGGCTGCAGGGGAAGGGATGCTGCACTCAAGGCACTGCTGACATTTTTGACAGAGCACCTGTGATCTCCATCATTCTCGCTATAGCTCCAGACCTATAATATTCAAATCCACTTGCTCAGCAAAGGAGAAATGGGATGACAATTCGTTGGCCTGTGTTGGAGCATCTGAATATAGAGTATTCGGCAGAACGTGGAACGTACCGCACAGAACAGACCCTTCCGTCCGTGACATCAAATTAAACTGATCCCTCAGACTGTACATGACTCGTATCACTGCATTCAATGTGCCCATCTAAAAGGCCTCACTGTACTTGTTCCCAGCACCATCCCTGGCAGTGCATTGCAGGCACCCACCACTCTGTGTTAAACAAACACCTGCCTTCAGACTTTCCCCCTCTCACCTTGGAGCACTACACACTAATAGTTAACATTTCTTCTCTGGGTACAGTGGGGCGAGGGGGATATTCTGTTTGTTAACCACCTAGGCCTCTCATTATTTTATAAACTTTTATCAGATCTCCCCTCGGTCTCCTGCACTCCAGAGAAAAAAAGCCTAAATTTGTGAACCTGTGAGTAGTTGGCATAGCCTGGACGTTGGCTGTTACCATCATGAGCAGTCCCTCCTGTAAATACTACCAGTGATGGGGAGTGATGTGGATGAGGACAAGTGTATCAGGTTGTATATTGTACACATTCTCTCACAATAAATGGAACCATTTGTATAGGGGCGTGGAGAAAGTTGGTTATAAACGATGCATATCTTGGAATTGTCTTGAAATAAGAACAAACAACAACAAGCAGTCAGCCGACTGGCACTTGTGAAGTGCTTCACTCTGTGTTCAATCCTTACGTTCAGCTGCAGGTATCAAGCTGGTCATACCCTTACAGAGCTGGTCATACACCTTGCAGCATATTGCCCCTCAAATGAAGAAGCCTTCATTGGAAAGACGCTTTGAGAGGATTGCCAGAAGGAGACAAAAATACCAGAAAGTTAATAACAAAACTTTAATTGGTTGCTTTGATTACACTGGTATTTCTGAATGCCTAATGACCATCATTAATCAGCAGGAGTTATATTCAACAACTGTAATGTGCGGGTTATACATTAACAGTCTTTCTGTTAGCCACCTTGAACGATATTTACACAATTCAAAGTATTCTAGAAACATATCCAGGTGGTTACACAGCAACAAAAGGTACAGGTGTGTCCATGCAGTCCATGGCAAAGTTGGAGAACAACTACATAAAGCAACTGGAGAATTTGCTTTATTTATTTAGCATGTAAGGACAAATCAACCCTTGGAAAGGTCCAGTTGGGAGGTCATACAAGGGGAACAAGCATCTGAAACTTTGAAATGAGTGACTTATAAATTAACTGCATAAAGCACATTTTTATGACCCTATTCTCTGGAAGTTCAAACACCTGTTCTGTATTCGATATGAAAGCTTGGATTATATTTCATCATTAATTAAATTGTGCAATATTTCTCAGTGTTTTTTCCTTTGACATCCTGCAGTTCAGCAAACCTCATCCCTTGAGAATTGTAACTCAACTATTGTACAGCTGTGTAAATGATGTAAAGATAATGTGGCAGATAGTTTTATGAATTGAGCGTCAGGTGTAGATTTCCTTGGTGTTAAGAACCAATAATAGTAATAATATTTTATGTTGACTAAAAAAGTGTGAAAGTTGGAAGAAATCCAAGGGCGTAAATACAGAGTGCATCCACTGACATTAAAATATATTAGTAGGATATTGGTACTTTGGAAAATAGTCAACACTTATACCCATATAGTACCATGCTTGATGATCTGATCAGGCAACTGCTAGCCAGCTTAATAATGGCTGTCAACAATATAAACTTCTTACCGGGTAGTGAAAAATAATTTTCTATTCAAGTTGTTCTTTTTACAATTTCAAGATGCTCGATATTTATGTTTCTATTTGGAGATACAGCATGGTGACAGGCCCTTCAGCTCAATAAGCCTGTGCTGTCTAATTACACCCAGTATGACCAATTCACCTATTTCTTTGGAAGGTGGGAGAAAACCAAAGCTCCCGTGGGGACACAGGTTGAATGTACAAACTCATAACACACAAAGGCAGGAGTTGAACCTGGGTCTGTGGAACAGTAAAATGTGCCACTAATCACTATGTTGCCATGCTACCCACTTGTGATACCTTCTGTCTTTGGATATTGATTAAGGAGGCTCTGTGACTTCTGTGTTCTAACATTGTGGTAGGAAGAGGTAAAATGAAATAAAATCAGGAAACTATTTAATCCTTCATGAAGTGGAAGGGTCAGTGTGTGAATGCACTTCATTCCCTGTACATGAGATACAATGATTCCCTGACTGCTAGTCTGGAAGAAGCATAGGGTTTGTCTTGAATAAGGATGTTCCTGCTATCATGCACCTTGTGCATTAATTCCAATGAAGCAGGCCTTACAGTCAGGAAGATCATAGCCCATCAGCCGGGCATAACTGCTGTTGGATACTGCTACCTTCATTCAGCTTGGAAGGAAAGATCCTCTCCTGGGAGAGCCTGCACTTAAAACCTTTGCCCCAAATTCTTCATTTTGTCTCCCTTAATAATTGCTGTGTATCACAAATACCTTACGTCTCCCAGAGATAACCCTGCTTTTGGAGAGCAGAAAAGAAAGAAATATTTACCCACAGACCTTCTTCATTTTGTGGGTACAGGCTTGAAGGAGCCACTTGTCCATCATAAATCTATTTTCATGTCATTTGACTGCAGAGAGACGACTGAAATTGCATAAGCAGAAAACACATACTTCTCGCCTGTGATACTCTTTACCATATTTCTGGGCCAACCCATTGCTGGGGGAAGAGGTGTGGTGTTTGCCAGAAACTCTTTGTTAACTTGGAATGAGATTGACTGACGAGTGATGCCACACTGGTTTCTACTTCCTCTTGTAACATCACCTCATGAAATAGTCTCAAAAAGGAAAGACGTGCATTTATGTAACATAGCCTCTAGTCACCCTGTGGATTTTTAATTAATTAAGTAGTTTAGAAATATATTTTCCACTGTAGTAAACATCTATGGAGGGGAATAAACAGTTCATATTTCGGGCCAAGAAGCCCTCTGAAACATTGGTAGCTTATTCTTGTCCCTAGATGTTGACTGACTTCCTCCAGTATTTTGTGCATTTTGCTCAATATTTCCAGCATCTGCAGAATCTTGTGTTTTCATCATAGAAATTCCTGGAATTTCTAACAATAATGTAATCATAACCAGAAAATTACATTTTGTAATGTTGCTTTTAAGATATTTGAAGATAAATGTTCACAATGACATTGGGGATAACTTCCCTGTTTCCCTTTAACAGTGAAATTTCACACTCTCCCAAAGACCAGATGGCTTGAGAAATCAGCCCTTCTGGCAGTCAGCACTGACCCAGTATTGCTCTTCAGTAGCAGCCTAGTTTTAGTTGGTCCTTACCTCTCTAAAGTGGGACTTGAATTGCCAATCTTCTGATTTAGACAAGTGCTGGCAATTGAGAAGCCTGACATTTTAGCATCTCCGATGGCAGAGACACAGGAACCTGATTAGGAGCTGCATATAATGTCAATATTTTTAAGCAGACAGAACATTTTTTAAGAGGAAGCCAGTTCCATAAATAACATCAACATAACGAACTTAACCCTTAAGCTTTCTAGCAGCATCTCATTGATGTGTTTGTAGTGAATACAACTTCCTCATGCTATTTGTATATATTGTTTGATGGTTCATGCCTATTGCCTCCGGAACCGAATGCTTACTGGGCCAGCTACATTGGTGTCTGAAGTCATGCATAAACAAGACCATTATCCCAGTGAAGGAAAGTGTTGAACCAGACAGACTTTTACAACACTGATAGTGTCAGGATTAGTATTGCAGGTGCAAGTTGTTTTTGTTTATTTAATTTTGATTTTATCATTGCCTTGAAGTGATGGAACCTTGCATTTTCAGGTAAAGGATTAGTGATTGCAAATTACTTAACCTGTACTGTCTCCATGATACTGATATCTATAGTTCAATGCCAACTTGAGTAGCTCCTTGATACACACTCCAATGTGAGTAATGTGGCATTTTTAATCCATTTGGCCCACAGGTCTATCCTCATAATCTTTTTCTGTCCTTGCTCATCCAACACCATCAACATATCCTAATCCTTTCTCCTTCTCGCTCTCAACAAGCCTTCCAGATATATTCATATCACACATCAGCTTTGGATTGTCCTTGAGTTTTGGCCTGAAATAACAAACACAACTGTACAAGTGACTTTAAATTTGTTCCTCTGAACTCACGCGCTTCTAATGCTGTTACAGCCATTATCAGTTAGGCCGGAGGTCAATACCAAGGACTGGTGCCCAAAGGTTGATCAGAGGTTGTGAAGTCCAAGACCAGTGGCCGAAGCCTGGAGATTGGTGACCTGCCCTGGAGTTGGAGGACTGTGTGTGTGTGAGAGGAAAGGAGCTTTTTTTGCTGTTGTTTTGATGCTTGTTGTGTTCTTTGTTGTTCTGCCAAGCATTGTGGACAGGATATGCTGGCGTCAGAACGTGTGGCAAAACTTGTGGACTACTCCCAGCACGTCACTAGCTGTGTTGGTTGTTAACACAAACTATACTTTTCACTGTTTGTTTTGATGTACATGTGATAAATCTGAATCTTCTGCAAGCAACTTTTTCACTGTACCTCCACCTCACTGTACTTGTGCACATGACAATAAACTCAACTTGACAGGAAAAGTTGAGCCCATAGTACTTGCCGTTGGCATTAGCAGTTAATAGCTTTGAATCAAAAGGTTTGAGTTTAGGCTGGTAATTTGGTGACGTAGCAAAGGAGTGCCACACTACTGGAGCTGTCATCTACTTTACTTGTTGGGTAACACGTAAAGATACAAAAGTCTATAATCTCTTCTCGAGCTTCCAGCCAGGTACAGGTATCAATTATAACCAATATTTTGATGTAAAACTCTGCCATCTTCATGAAAATGGTGGAGTTTGTCATCAAAATATTGGTTAAAATCGATACCTGTACCCGCCTGGACGTGCGAGAAGAGTTTATTTGTCATATATAAGGAAAGAACTAGATCCCTATTTACAAAGGCCTGGCCCTCTCCCTCAGGTGGACATGATTCAGTTTTAGAGGAAGGCAATGTACATTCTTCTAGCAATGGAAGAGGCTCCTTCCAAAACCACATCATATTTAGTTTCTATCTTTTCATTAAAGGTGGAAATGCTACTATTTGAAACCAATTATTCTACATCCATAACAGATTGATTAAAGAATTAAAAAAAGATTTCACACAGTGTATTGCATTAAATATTAAATTATGTTCTTTGCTTTCCCAATGAAATAAACTTTGCTTGGCAGCCTTGATGAAATAGTAACTTTGTAAATGGATTTCTAATTCCTTTTCCAGAGAAAATGCAATTAAAAACAGAAAATATCTTCAAACAAAAAGACACAATTAAAATAGCTCTGGTAAACTGACAATCATGCCGATAACTTTCTAATTTAATTTTTCCCTATTAAATTGGTTCCCTATTGAAGGCAGTATAAGCAAGTGTGGACATACATTTTTAATCTCTGGAGTTGTGACACCAAAACACAGCTTCAATGCTCATTGAAAGCAGACCAGGTGTAAAACCACAGTGAGTTACCTCACACCCTAGTCAATGCGAGAAAGAGAATGAAACACAGTTTCCCTGTTATCAGGACTTTCATGCAGTTTCCTGTCCAAATGTTAAGCTGCCAATTAGTGTCCTCGAAGCAGTTTGGGCTGCAGCTTTGTCACGGTTCTCCTGGTTTCCTTGAAACTTGTGTCTTTTTTCTGGGAGGAACATTTCGGAATCAAATTCTTCGTGGTGGAACCTGGCATGTCAGGAAGAGAGTGAGTCACTAGGTTGTACTGTACAGGAACAGGATCAGCTCATCTTGTCCATGCTGACTGTGTGGCCCAATGAGCCTGAACATCTGAACTCTATCCATCTGCCTATCTCAATGGCTTTTAAGTGTTGCTAATGTGCAATATTTAACCTCTATTTCTAGCAGCTCATTCCGAACATGGATCACCTTTTGCATGAAGAGGTTGCCCCTGATGTCCCTTTTACGTCTCTCTCGTCTGATCTTAAACCCATGCTTGTTTTTAGCCCCCGCCCCAGAAAAAGACTGTTCTCTCACCCTGTCTAAGGCCCTCATGATTTATATACCTCCAGCAAGTCACCCCTTTGGGAACATCATCATAATTTTCAAGTAATATAACAGTGGCAGAGACAATGTGGTGCACAGTAATGCAGAACTGAGGTGCCAGATTTGAATTACCAGAAAGTAAGGCAGATTCAAAATTCATAAGCTGGTTGAGCCATTCTTCTTGTTTGAGCTTCTAAGATTAGTCATTTATATTTTAGATGTAATCCTGGTAAGAGGATGTTCCAAACTAATGATCAAATGCCATCCCAATAAATCCATGTGACCAATTAACCTACTAATCCATAGATCTTTGGAATGAGTCCGGAGTAAGCCCATATGTTTCTGAGGAGAATGTACAAACTCCTTACAGACTATGTCAGAATTAAACTCTGAACTCCAATGCCCTGAGTTGTAATACCGTCACGCTAACTGCTACACTATCGTGGCTTTATGGATTATGCTGACGACATCGAGAATCACAGAACAATTGGAACAACTGTAGCGAATGGGCCAGCATGGGCTGGGCATCACGTACAGCAATAGGGAAGCCCTGGGGCACCTGCACTCCATTTGACCTCTAAGGTGCCTCTCACCCCATCCTGAGATTGAGTGCTGAGTCTAAGCAGAGTCTTGAATTTCACTGATTCCGGGGGCGGTGGGAGTTTTGATGCTACAGAACTTAAAGGGTCCAGATACACTTTAACATCTATTCCCTCATCTCTATACCAATTACAACCAGTAAGTTTGTTTGTTTATTTGTTTTTTACGTGGGGTGGGGGGGTTGGGCTTTCATGTTCTTGCTGCCCGCTGTGAGGTTTGATTATCTTGCACTTGGGGGATGGGGTTTGATGTTTTCTTAGAACAACTTGCATGGTTTTCTTTGTTTCTTGGCTGTCTGGAGAAGGCAAATCTCTGAGTCGTATACTGCATACTTTGATAATAAATGAACCTTGAACCTTGAAGTCTACCAAAGCTTCATTCACAGACAGAGTCGTAGCCCTTCCTTATCAGAGTGTGAGGCCAATTCCTTCCTGTTTGCTTTATGTTAATTAAAATAATTATTATTAATTAAAATTTATTTTTGCTTATTTAAACATATTATAATTATTAGCAGATGTCTCTGACACTCTGTTTGCAGGCAATCAATGTGATCTGGAAGCGTGTGAATGGAACCTCAGTTTGTATGTGGTCTATTAGTGGCGTCAACAGAGCTCTACGAACTAAATAAAAGTACAGAAGGGATATGCGCAGCGATCATTGTCAGGAGTAGGCAAGTGGCAAGAGTAGAAGCGACAGGCTTCGGCTTGGAAGAGGCGTTGGCTCTGTGGAGAGCATTTGCTAAGGTTTCCTTTTTGTTTTTTTTCCCCCTCTTACTGTACCATTTAAATGGCTGTGGTGTGTTCCTCGTGCTGGATGTTGGAGAACTGGGGGACCCAGAGTCTCCCGGGGAACTACATCTGCGTGAAGTGCATTCGGCTGCAGCTCCTTGAAGACCATGTTAGGGATCTGGAGCAGCAGCTGGATGACCTTCGACTTGCACGGGAGAGTGAGGAGATAACTGATCAAAGTTACAGGAAAGTAGTTACCCCGAACTTGAAAGAGGCAAATAGCTGGGTGACTGTCAGGAGAAACGGAAAATAGGCAGAGCACCCCTGTGGCCATTCCCCTCAAAAATAGGTATACCGCTTTGGATACTTTTGTGGGGGATGACCCCCTAGGAGAATGCCACAGTGATCGAGTTACAGGCACCAAGCATGGGTCTGTGGTGCAGAAAGGAAAGAGCGAGAAGAAGGGTTGCCAGGTATGTTGTTGTGGCCAACACTGAATTGTGGCTGAAGGATAGTTGTATTTGGGATCTGAACGTCCAAGGTTACACGTTGTATCAGAGGGATAGGAAGGTAGGCAGAGGGGGTGGTGTGGTTCTACTGGTAAAGAATGGCATCAAATCAGTAGAAAGATGTGACATAGGATTGGAAGATGTTGAATCCTTTTGGGTTGAGTTAAGAAGCTGCCAGGGTAAAAGGACGTTGATGGCAGTTATATACAGGCCTCCCAACAGTGGCTGGGAGGTGGACCACAGACTACAACAGGAAATAGAAAAGGCAAGTCAAAAGGGCAACGTTATGTTAGTTATGGGAGATTGTAACATGCAGGTTGATTGGGAAAATCAGGTTGGTAATGGATCCCAAGAGAGTGTGGTTGTTGAATGTCTAAGAAATGGCTTTTTAGAGCAGTTTGTCGTTGGGCCTACTCAGTGATCAGCTATACTGGATTGGTGTTACATAATGAACCGGAGACCATTAGGGAGCTTAAGGTAAAAGAACTCTTAGGAACCAGTGATCACAATATGATTATGTTCAACTTGAAATTTGATCGAGAGAAAGTAAAGTCTGATGCAGCAGTATTTCAGTGGAGTAAGGTAAATTACAGTGGTATGAGAGACGAGTTGGCCAAAGTAAATTGGAAGGAGCTGCTGGCAGGGATGTCAGCAGAGCTGCAATGGTGTGTGTTTCTGGGCAAAATGAGGAAGGTACAGGACATGTGTATTCCAAAAATGAAGAAAACTTAAACAGTAAAATAGTAAACCGTGACTGATGAGGGAAGTCAAAGCTATTGTAAAAGCAAAAGAGAGGACATACAGCAAAGCAAAAGTTAGTGAGCAGACAGAGGATTGGGAAGTTTTTAAAAACCTACAGAAAGCAGCTAAAAAATTCATTAGAAAGGAAAAGATGAAAGCAAGTGAGCAAATAATATCAAAGGGGATAGTAGAAGTTTTTTCAAGTATGTTAAAAATAAAAGGGAAATGAGAGTGGATATAGGACTGCTAGAAAATGAGGCAGGAGATATAATAACAAGGGATAAGGAGATGGCAGGAGGAGAGAGAGCAGTGCGCTGCGTGTGCGCAGTCCTCCGGTGAAAAATGATATCGTATCCGTTAAATAGGGGCCGTGGTCAATTCTGATTTGATGGAGATGGATGTGAAAGCACAGAGGAACATCTGGAGAAATTTCTGAAACGCTCGTTCACTGCTGTCGTTACTGCGCGGTTGGGAATCTCCTGGAGGGAAGGCCTCAAAATCCCCGGCCTTGCCTGCTGTTGGTGACCGAGTTTGAGGTCGAATCGTTCGGACAGAGATGGCACTCAGTACTCTGTGTCGGAGACCTGATTCAGAGGCTCGAAGTTTTCAGATGACTCAGAGACAGATTGTGGTCGGGCATGGCAGGGAGAGTTTTTCTTCCTTCTCCCGTCTGCGTAAGATGTGGGACATTTGAGAGACCTTGAACTTTTTACTGTGCTCATGGACTTCTTCATCAAGTTATGGTGTTGTTGCACTTTTGTAACTATATGTTATAATTATGTGGTTTTGTCAATTTTTTCAGTCTTGGTCTGTCCTGTGTTTTGTGATATCACACCAGAGGAAATATTGTATCATTTGTTAATGCATGCATTACTAAATGGCAATAAAAAAGGACTGTGTGTCTTCATAATCATATCATAAGTGAGTATTTTGCATCTGTCTTCACTGTGGAAGACACTAGCAGTATGCCTGATGTTGAAGGAAGAGAAGTGGGTGTAGTTACTGTTACAAGAGAGAAGGTAATCAAAAAGCTGAAAGACCTAAAGGTACATAAGTCATCTGGACCAGATGAGCTGCACCCTAGGGTTCTGAAAGAGGTAGCGTTAGAGATGGTGGTGGCATTAGAAATGATCTTTCAAAAATCATGGTGCCATCAGAACTGGAAAATTGCAAATGTTACTCCACTCTTTAAGAAAGGAGGAAGGCAGCAGAAAGGAAATTATAGATCAGTTAGCCTGACCTCAGTGGTTGGGAGGATGTCAGAGTCAATTGTTAAAGATGGGGCAATGGAGTACCTGGTGACACAGGGCAAGATAGTACAAAGTCAGCATGGATTCCCTCAGGGAAAATTCTGCCTGACAAACTTGTTGGAATTATTTGAGGAGTTTACAAGTAGGATAGATAAATGGGATGCAGTGGATGTTGTATATTTGGACTTTCAGAAGGCCTTTGGCAAGGTACCACACATGAGGCTGCTTACCAAATTAAGAGCCCATGGTACTATAGGAAAGTTACTAACATAGTTAGACCATTGGCTGATTTGTAGGAGGCAGCGAGTGGGAATAAAAGGATCCTTGTCTGGCTGGCTGCCAGTGACTAGTGGTGTTCCACAGGGTTCGGTGTTAAGGCCACTTCTTTTTATGCTGTATATAAAGGATTTAGATGATGGAATGGGTGGGTTTGTTTCCAAGTTTGCAGATGATACAAAGATTAGTGGAGTGGCAGGTAGAGCTGAGGAAAAGGGTAGGATGCAGAAGGACTTAGACAGATTAGGAGAATGGGCAAGAAAGTGGCAAATGAAATACAATGTTGGAAAATACATGGTCATGCACTTTGGTAGTAGAAATAAATATGCAGACTATTTTCTAAACATGGAGAAAATCCAGGAATCTGAGACACAGAAGGACTTGGGAGTTCTTGTGCAGAACACCCTGAAGGTTAATTTGCAGGTTGAGTCAGTGGTGAGGAAGGCAAATGCCATGTTAGCATTCATTTTAAGAGGTCTAGAATACAAGAGCAAGGATGTGATGCTGAGGCTTTATAAGGCACTGTTGAGGCCCCACCTTGAGTATTGTGAACAGTTTTGGGCCCCTCATCTTAGAAAAGATGTGCTGGCGTTGGAGAGGGTCCACAGGAGGTTCACAAGAATGGTTCCAGGAATGAAATAGTTATCTTACGAGCAACGTTTAATGGTTCTGGGTCTGTACTCACTGGAATTCAGAAGGATGAGGGGGAATCTCATGAAGATTTTCAAATGTTGAAAGGTCTAGACAGAGCAGATGTGGTAAGGGTATTTCCCATGATGGGAGAGTCCAGGACAAGAGGGCACAGCCTCAGGATAGAAGGGCACCCTTTCAAAACAGAGATGAGGAGAAATTTCTTTAGCCAGAGGGTGGTGAATTTGTGGAATTCGTTGCCACATGCAGCTGTGGAGGCCAGGTCATTGGGTGTATTTAAGGCAGAGATTGATAGGTTCTTGATTGGACATGGCATCAAAGGTTATGGGGAGAAGGCTGGGAACTGGGGTTGAGGAGGAGATAGAAAAAAGGATCAGCCATGATTGAATGGCGGAGAAGATTCGATGGGCCAGATGGCCTAATTCTACTCCTATCTCTTATGGTCTTGTGGTCTAACACCCAGTTTCCACTACTGGACCAATCTTCCTAACAAAATGGCCAAGGCAGCAAGACTACCACCTGACCAGGAGTTGTGTGGTAGCATAACACTGTACAATGTCAGCAATGGGAAGATTGGAGTTTAATTCCATCACTGCCAGTAAAGAGTTTCTACATTCTCCCCGTGACCGCGTGGGTTTCCACCAGGTACTCTGATTTCCTCCCACTTTCTAAAGACCTACAGGTTAGGGTAGGTTGTGGGCATGTTATGTTGGAGCTGGAAGCATGGTGACATTAATGGGCAGCCTTCAGCACATCCTTGGACTGTGTTGGTCGTTGATGTGAACATTACATTTCAATGTATGCTTTAATTTTTCAATGTACATCGAAGCTAATCTTTAAGGATGAATACATCCGCAGGTATCTTCGGAGTGGGCTCAAGCAGGGATCAGTCCAGTGATTTGGAACAAGTTACGTATCTGAGACGAGGGAAAGCAGGGAAGTCAGACGAATCACACAGAAGGTGTGATGGACTGAAGGGCTCTATTCTGGGCTTTTCTGTTCAGCTATTCAAGCGTTTCTTTTCATTTATGTCAAAATTGTAAATAAAAATATAAATAAAGTATCCTTATAAAGAATGTATGGCGGAGGTAATTGCCCAGGGGAAAGTAGGGCATTATTCCTCGGACAGTATGGGCACATTCAGCTATTTGCCTGAAATAGATTGGGCCTTCTTTCTGTCCAAAGGAAGATGTATTCAATCTATGTCGACCAAGACTGATCAGAGAAGCTCAGGACAGAAAGGGCATGAGAAAAGTGATGCAGATATTAAGTCAATTTAAGCATTCACTTTGCAGCTGCTGGTGAAGGTTAAGGATAAATTCAATAAGTTTAAGTGGTCAATAACTAACAGCAATAATTGAAAAAAAATTAAATTCAGTCTAAAAATGTAAACTGTAAATTAACTGAAACACATCTTATTCTATAGTTAAGGCTTTCAGCTAATTGAATTCACTTGCTTTTTATCTTTAATAAGTTTTATCCTTCAGTTTTCCTGTAAGTGCGTGGAATGGGCTGCCGACAACGATGGTGGAGGCGGATACGATAGGGTCTTTTAAGAGACTTTTCGATAGGTACATGGAGCTTAGAAAAATAGAGGGCTATGGGTAACCCTAGGTAATTTCTAAGATAGGGACATGTTTGGCAAAACTTTGTGGGCCGAAGGGCCTGTATTATGCTGTAGGTTTTCTATGTTTCTATGTCTATCGCTAAAGCCTTTCCTCCAGTATGGAGTTGTCCAAAAGTTGTACAGTGAATTACTAATTATTCTTACAGGACTGAAACTAAACAAAAATGTAAATGTTTTAAAAAACAGAATCAATCATTAATACTATTAGGCTAAATCTCACATTTTGGTGTCTCAGGATCAGTCTGTTCAGAACCAATACCAATATTGAATCACACACTGGTGAAAGTTTGGGAATGATTATGGATAAATACAGCCTTCAGCTTGATATGTTAATGCATTCTCTTCCCACTGATGCTCTTCAAAATGCTGAGTGCTTTCAGATTTTCCTGGTTTTATTTGAGTTTTATAACATTTGTGGTGCTTTTGATTGTTCATTTACAATTACAGAATAGAATTGTAGAAATCATAGCACAGAAACAGCCCTCTTGGCTCACCTTATCTATACTGACCATGATGCCCTACTTCACTAATCCCACTTGTCTGTATTAGGTCTGCATCCATTTATTTGGGTCGGGTCAGTGTGAACAAGAACTAAATAGTTATTTTACCACATGTAGTTGTAACTAGGATTTGATTAGTGTTGTATACAGTATAACATCTCTTGTAAAATATATGTGGGAATAAATACCCTCATAAATAAATAACTATATTGCTAGTGACTCAACTAATTTTATCCTGGGTTCAAACAACCGGTACGTAGCAAGACTATTGCTTTCAAACTCATTAAGTGCACAGTATTGTACACTTAACACAAAGTTTGTAAAAAGCTTACATCATAGATTTCATCTGAATCTGTTTCCATGAGAGGGCTGGGTATATTCAAGCAGAGGGAAGCAGGAACAGCGTATGTTGAATCCAAAGATGCATTATCTGTATTTTAAAAATGAACAGCATTCAGGAAACCCTGTAGCATCCAAAACAATGCAACACTTTTGCTTTACAGTTTAATATTTCCCTTGATTACTCATTTGCTTCAACAGTAATATATTCTAGTCACAGTGTCCATCATACACGGAACCTACTTGCAAAGGTTCTTCAACAGAAGCTTCTGATTTCTTCCACAGAAAAAGGCAAGAGCAGAAATGGGAAGGCCCATTATCTGTTTTAGGAACAGCTTCTTCCTCTTCCCCTTCAGATTTCTGAATGGATCTGATCAGACATGATATCATACATTGTCACACCTTCATCAGTGCTGCATCAAAACCCTGGAATACCTAATCTTACAACCCACTGGAAGTCCGTCTGCACGACTTCAGTGGTTCAAGTTCATCCTTGTTAGGAATGACTGAGAATAGGCAATAAGTGGTAGCCTAGATATCTCTACATCCCAGAGGAGAATAAATTATACAAGGAAATTAATTAATGAACTTGTATTGAAGCATTACAAATGCCCTTGGAGAAGTGACTGGCATTTGTATGACTTAAAAATAATCTACAAAGCTAATGAAATGCTGGTTTTAACCTCAAAGGGACAAAACTATGTTACTACCAAAGTCACAAATATAATGTTTATAGATATGCAAAGCCTTGGAGAGACCCCATTTGGAGAACTCCAACCTGTACTACACTCAGTAGCCACTTTATTAGGTACATCAGTACAAATATCTAATCAGCCAATCCTGTAGCATCAACTCAATGTATAAAAGCATGCAGACATGCCAAGAGATTCAGTTGTTCAGACCAACATCAGAATAGAGCAGAAATGTGACCTAAGTGACTTTGACTGTGAAATGATTGTTGGTGCCACATGGGGTGGTTTGAGTAACTCAGAAACTGCTGACCTCCTGGGATTTTCACGCACAACAGTCTCTGAAGTTTACAGAGAAAGATGTGGTAAAACAAAAAACTCCAAGTGATTGCCACTTCTGTGGGTGGAAACACCTTGTTAATGAAACATGTCAGAAGAAAATGGCCAGACTGGCTCAAGCTGACAGGAAGGCAACGCATAACCATATGTTGCAACAGTAACTTGTTACAACAATGGAGAGCAGAAGAGCCTTTCTGAATGCACAACACATCGGACCTTGAAGTCGATGGGGTACAACAGCAGAAGACAATGAAAATACTACTTTATTAGGTACAGGAAGTACATAATCTAATGAAAAGATAGAATTTCTTCATGCAGCTGGACTGTTCTCATATTCTTAAACCTTTTACAATTATACACACGTTATTTCCATCAGTGATTTAAGTTAATATTTGGTATGATTTCCTCAAATACCTGTGCAGATTCCTTCAATTGAGAAACTCAAACCCTTAAAGATTTCTTTCTTTCCTGAGGTATGACTCTGATCCAACACCTGAGAACGCTGTGCATAATTCTTGATATGAAGCTGACTTTACTGCCCAATCATCACTCCAACCCCACATCCCAATCAGCAGGGAACAGGAAGGGACATTAACACTGACCCAGGTAACCTACTGAGTGTGCAATAACTGGGAAATGGGAATGTGCAATAACTGGGAAATGGGAATTGTAATAACTGGGAAATAGAAATGTGCAATAACTGGGAAATGGGAATGTGCAATAACTGGGAAATGGGAATTGTAATAACTGGGAAAGAATGGGAATGTGCAATAACTGGGAAATGGGAATGTGCAATAACTGGGAAATGGGAATTGTAATAACTGGGAAATAGAAATGTGCAATAACTGGGAAATGGGAATGTGCAATAACTGGGAAATGGGAATTGTAATAACTGGGAAAGAATGGGAATGTGCAATAACTGGGAAATGGGAATGTGCAATAACTGGGAAATAGAAATGTGCAATAACTGGGAAATAGAAATGTGTAATAACTGGGAAAGAATGGGAATGTGCAATAACTGGGAAATGGGAATGTGCAATAACTGGGAAATAGAAATGTGCAATAACTGGGAAATAGAAATGTGTAATAACTGGGAAAGAATGGGAATGTGCAATAACTGGGAAATGGGAATGTGCAATAACTGGGAAATAGAAATGTGCAATAACTGGGAAATAGAAATGTGTAATAACTGGGAAAGAATGGGAATGTGCAATAACTGGGAAATGGGAATGTGCAATAACTGGGAAATAGAAATGTGCAATAACTGGGAAATAGAAATGTGTAATAACTGGGAAATGGGAATTGTAATAACTGGGAAAGAATGGGAATGTGCAATAACTGGGAAATGGAAATGTACAATAACTGGGAAAGAATGGGAATGTGCAATAACTGGGAAAGAATGGAAATGTACAATAACTGGGAAATAGAAATGTGCAATAACTGGGAAATGGGAATGTGCAATAACTGGGAAAGAATGGGAATGTGCAATAACTGGGAAATGGGAATGTGCAATAACTGGGAAAGAATGGAAATGTACAATAACTGGGAAATAGAAATGTGCAATAACTGGGAAAGAATGGGAATGTGCAATAACTGGGAAATGGGAATGTGCAATAACTGGGAAATGGGAATTGTAATAACTGGGAAATGGAAATGTACAATAACTGGGAAATGGGAATGTGCAATAACTGGGAAATGGGAATTGTAATAACTGGGAAATGGGAATGTGCAATAACTGGGAAATGGGAATTGTAATAACTGGGAAAGAATGGGAATGTGCAATAACTGGGAAAGAATGGGAATGTGCAATAACTGGGAAAGAATGGGAATGTGCAATAACTGGGAAATGGGAATGTGCAATAACTGGGAAATGGGAATTGTAATAACTGGGAAATGGAAATGTACAATAACTGGGAAATGGGAATGTGCAATAACTGGGAAATGGGAATTGTAATAACTGGGAAATAGAAATGTGCAATAACTGGGAAATGGGAATGTGCAATAACTGGGAAAGAATGGGAATTGTAATAACTGGGAAAGAATGGGAATGCGCAATAACTGGGAAAGAATGGGAATGTGCAATAACTGGGAAAGAATGGGAATGTGCAATAACTGGGAAAGAATGGGAATGTGCAATAACTGGGAAATAGAAATGTGTAATAACTGGGAAATGGGAATTGTAATAACTGGGAAAGAATGGGAATGTGCAATAACTGGGAAATGGAAATGTACAATAACTGGGAAAGAATGGGAATGTGCAATAACTGGGAAAGAATGGAAATGTACAATAACTGGGAAATAGAAATGTGCAATAACTGGGAAATGGGAATGTGCAATAACTGGGAAAGAATGGGAATGTGCAATAACTGGGAAATGGGAATGTGCAATAACTGGGAAATGGGAATTGTAATAACTGGGAAATAGAAATGTGCAATAACTGGGAAATGGGAATGTGCAATAACTGGGAAAGAATGGGAATTGTAATAACTGGGAAAGAATGGGAATGTGCAATAACTGGGAAAGAATGGGAATGCGCAATAACTGGGAAAGAATGGGAATGTGCAATAACTGGGAAAGAATGGGAATGTGCAATAACTGGGAAAGAATGGGAATGTGCAATAACTGGGAAATAGAAATGTGTAATAACTGGGAAATGGGAATTGTAATAACTGGGAAAGAATGGGAATGTGCAATAACTGGGAAATGGAAATGTACAATAACTGGGAAAGAATGGGAATGTGCAATAACTGGGAAAGAATGGAAATGTACAATAACTGGGAAATAGAAATGTGCAATAACTGGGAAATGGGAATGTGCAATAACTGGGAAAGAATGGGAATGTGCAATAACTGGGAAATGGGAATGTGCAATAACTGGGAAATGGGAATTGTAATAACTGGGAAATAGAAATGTGCAATAACTGGGAAATGGGAATGTGCAATAACTGGGAAAGAATGGGAATTGTAATAACTGGGAAAGAATGGGAATGTGCAATAACTGGGAAAGAATGGGAATGCGCAATAACTGGGAAAGAATGGGAATGTGCAATAACTGGGAAAGAATGGGAATGTGCAATAACTGGGAAATGGGAATGTGCAATAACTGGGAAATGGGAATTGTAATAACTGGGAAATAGAAATGTGCAATAACTGGGAAATGGGAATGTGCAATAACTGGGAAAGAATGGGAATGTGCAATAACTGGGAAAGAATGGGAATGTGCAATAACTGGGAAATGGGAATGTGCAATAACTGGGAAATGGGAATTGTAATAACTGGGAAAGAATGGGAATGTGCAATAACTGGGAAATAGAAATGTGTAATAACTGGGAAATGGGAATTGTAATAACTGGGAAAGAATGGGAATGTGCAATAACTGGGAAATGGGAATGTGCAATAACTGGGAAAGAATGGGAATGTGAAATAACAAGTCCAAACAAGGTAAAAATACTTGTTGGGTCTGCCGTCCTCCTCTAATACTGCCCCCACAACAATTTCTGTTGTCACCTCCCATCCTCTATATCCCCTCACTCATTTCTTTCCTCCCTGGTGCTTTTCCTTCCTTCCCTCTCCATCGGTCCTGTTTCCTCCCTACCAGATTCCACCTTTTTCTAAAATTCTTCCTCTCATGTCTTCTCTCTTTTTTCATGGTCCAATTAAATTGATGATTAATTGACAAAAAAAATATTTAAACTGTCTAACTATCTTTAAGACAGCAAATCAGCTTAAGGCTCAATGATGTTAGAGTAAAATTACTTATGACTCCTTCAAGTTCTAGTTGCCTCCAATCCTCACGTCCTTTCATTTTTCAAGTAGGGAGACTAAGGAAATCAGAGTAAATCAGAGTTCTCTGCATTACAAACTTAATTTGTAATTTAATCTGCAATTAAATCTGCCTGTCCATAAATACAAGAGATTCTGCAGATGCTGGAAATCTTGAGTAACACACACAGAACGCTGGAGGAGCTCAGTAGATCAGGCAGCATCTAGGGAGGGGAATAAACTGTTGACATTTCAGGCTGGTATCTTTCATCGTGACTGGAAATGAAGGGGGCAGAAACCAGAAAAAGAAGATGGGGGAGGGTAAAAGGTACAAGCCAGCAAGTGATAGGTGAAATCAGACGAGGGGGAAGGTGGGTGGTTAGGGGAGGGGTGATAAGTAGGAAGCTAGGAGGTGATAGGTGAAAGAGGTAAAGGGCTGAAGAAGAAGGAATCTAACAGGAGAGGGCAGCGGACCATGGAAGAAAGGGAAGGAGGAATAGCACTGTCCATTTCCCTCCATAGATGCTGCCTACTGTGCCCAGTTCCACCAGTATTTTGTGTGTCATTCCAGATTCCCAGCATCTGCCATCTTGCTTGTGTTTCTAGTTTAAATTATAATAGGATTGGTATTTTCCTCATCTGCCTTTACTTTACAACGTATTTCAGTTTGAGGGATCCCTGAAGCAGGCCTTCACTAAGAGTGAGTGATGAGATAAACTATTTTTTTCCCTCTCATAAGATGGTCTTGCTTACCTACTTCTTTGATGCATGGTTTGGGCTTTGGTACGAGATAGGTTTGTACGAGGTCACTGGTGTATTTCTGGCTTTCGTTCATCCGAAGTACATTGTACTGATAATTCCTGTGTGGAGCAAGTGGAGAAACCATGATAAATATCGTAACCAACAGTAAGCAGACTATTAGGGGGCCAGCCTTCGGAAACACATTGAATATTTAATTACGGAGCTCAGAGAATACCATGGAGCTGAAGAAATTTATGAAAGATGTACAGCCATCAATGGCCTATGACCCTCAATGGGACAGCTGCTTATTATCTGAACGGGAGACAACAGTAGTGTTCATAAGCAGTAAAGGACAAGGGCATGAAGTTGACAGTGATGTGAACATTCTGTCCTTGCACGTAGATCATAATCTATCTATTTCCCCGTCGCTATTGCCCTGCATCCTTGCATCCTGTGCTTTAAGTAGACATGGTCTACACATGGTTGGCTCCGCCCTGCCCCACATATGTCTGACCCTGCCAGCCTGACTGCTTCTGAAGAATTGCCAGAGTGAAACAGGACTCCACTCCCACTTCTGTTCTTGCTGCCAAGCAACTGAAAAGGTCACTGTAAGTTTCTCGCTCTCTTCGAACTTTAAAGGGAAGTGCTGATGCTCGACCTCTGCCCATTTCTCTTGCTGAGAACCTCAGTCCACTTGCAGCAGCTTAAAACCCAGGCTTGGTTGGTACAGCTCCCCCCGCTATTACCACTCTAGATGGTTCCTTGTATAAACAGAAAGAGAGGGGAAAGAAAGAAAAGAGAAGAAAAAAGAGAGGGAAATAAGAACAAATACCATTAATGAATAAAGGCTTTCACATCCTCTGGAAATCCTGAGTCACTTCGAAGTGTTTTGTTCCACTGCATTCCATTATCTCGCAATAAAAATGCTTTACTGACATCTAGTGCTGGTGTTGTGTCATCCAAAGGCCACCAAATACACAGCAAAGCTGCTCAAGTTTTTAAAAGCCAGTAAAGTTTTAGCAATTTCCTACACCACAGTCCTGAACCTGTAATGCGGAATTAAATTATGGATTTAACCATACTTTAGAGAGCTCAATGGTGCTAAGCCAGACAGCGATGGGCCAGATTTACCATTAGTTCAGAGCTAAGGAACTTCTTCCTGCCAAACTGCTCATGTATGAACTGAGTCATCCAGGAGTCTTTGTTCGGGCACATATGCTCTATTTTACCATCAACTCTGATGTTGGTTACATACGTGGGGAGTTATGATTGGGAGAGGAGACATGGGCCGAAAATTTTCCATGTGACGTGCTAGGATGTAACCATAAAGGACAGGTCGACTGTGCATTCTAAGAGAACGTAATATAAGTTAGTGACAGAACCTGCCACTGATTAACACTATTGCAGGACTTTCCATGTACCAATTTTAATATTGCCATCAGTACTGAATGAGCTTGTGAAGAGGCAGATGAGTAACTATAAGAACTTACCAAGACGATGCTTCCATCTTCTCTCGGAGTACTGAAAGCAATAGATTAATATCAGTCAAGCATTTCTTCAGTTAGCCTTATAGAAGAAAGGTGATGCTATTTCTCAAACACCCACGCATCTGCCACAAATGATAGCTGATTGCAATGTTTAGCCATTTTATTCAGTCCTCCGGTGCCCTGGAGATGATCCTCCTCAATGTGTGTGGGTCAGAAAGGTGGAATAAAAACTTTGGGTTTAATTTACTCAATTTGCTATTTTAAATACACTCATTAACATAATCAAGTAAACTGTTTTCTAAGTCACTTTAGCCTTGTTAATCTTGAGTGTCAGTCACATCAAGGACCGTACTGGGACCAGCAATTTGCTAAGTTGATTTCATTATTATGAATGAATTCATTTTTTCCCCTGTAGCTATTTCTAAAAGCTATGGTGCAAAAATGAGGGTGTTAAAGAGGTGAGGGCTTTTTTGCCAAACAACACACACAAAATGCTGGAGGAACTCAGCAGGCCAGGCAGCATCTACAGAAAAAAAGTACAGTTGACGTTTCAGGCCGAAACCCTTCGGCAGGACTGGAGAATAAAAGCTGAGGAGTAGATTTGAAAGGTGAGGGGAGGGGAGAGAGAAACACCAGGTGATGGGTGAAACCTGGAAGGGGGAGGGATGAAGTAAAGAGCTGGGAAGTTGAATGGTGAAAGATGGAAGGCCATGGAAGAAAGAAAGGAGAAAGGAGCACCAGAGGGAGGTGATGGGTGGGCAAGGAGATAAGTTGAGAGAGGGAAAAGGTGATGGGAGATTGTGAATGAGAGGGGTGTGGGGGGCATTACCAGAAGTTCAAGCAACTTCCTAGGAGGCTACCCAAATAGAATATAAGGTGTTGTTCCTTCAACCTAGTGTGGCCTCATCATGGATGAACATACCAGAATGGGAATGGGAAGTGGAATTAAAATGGGTGGCCACTGCTTTGCTGACCGTCTATGCTCCATCCGCCAGAAAAAAGCAGGACCTCCCATGGCCACTCATTTTAATTCCACTTCCCATTCCCATTCCGATATGTCCATCCATGGCCTCCTCTACTGTTGTGATGAGGCTACACTTCGGTTGGAGGAAAAACACCTTATATTCCATTTGGGTAGCCTCCAACCTGATGGCATGAACATAGATTTCTCAAACTTCCGGTAATGTCCCCAGCCTCCTCGCTTTCACCATTTCCTATCCCCTGTTTCTTCTCTCATGTTTTCTCCTTGTCTGCCCATCACCTCCCTCTGGTGCTCCTCCCCCTTTTCTTTCTTCTGTGGCCTTCTGTCTCTTTCACTAATCAACCTCAGTTCTTTACTCCATCCCTGCCCCTCCAGCTTTCACCTATCACCTGGTATTTCTCTCTTCCCTCCCCCACCTTGTAAATCTACTCCACAGCTTTTTCCCTCTGGTCCTGCCAAAGGGTTTTGGCACAAAACTTTGACTGTACTCTTTTCTGTAGATGCCGCCTGGCCTGCTAAGTTCCTCCAGCATTATGTGTGTGTTGCTTGGATTTCCAGCATCTGCAGATTTTCTCTTGTTTGTGAGGGATTTTTTGCCACTTTGTTATCATGGGTGACTTTTTCCACAGATCTATTACTCAAAAGAGCTTCCTGATGTTTTCTTAGATGAGAGAAGTTGGACAAGTGTTGGTTCACAAATGGAGCTGCAGATGAAAGGAACCCCAGACATTTTAGGAGAAGCAGGATCAATAGCATCCATCCGTTAAATACCATAGCAACAAACAGCAAATGCTGGAGGATCTCAGCAAGTCTGGCAGCTTCTACAGAGAACATATTGTTAATGTATTGGGCCGACACCCTTCTTAGGTCTAGAAAGGAAGGAGGTAGAAGCCAGAATAAGGCGGTGTGTGGAGGTGAAGGAGGACAAGCTGACAAGCGATAGGTGAAAGGTAGGTGGTAGAGGGGTTGAAGTGAGAAGCTGGGAGATGATAGGATGAAGAAGAAATCTGAAAGGAGAGGAGGGTAGACCATGGGAGAAAGGGAAGGAGGAGGGGCACCAGAGGGAAGTGATGGGCAGATGAGAGAAGAGAAGGGGCAAGTAGGGAGCCAGTTTTGGGTATGGAAATATTGTGTCTCAGGCACTCCTCTATTGACTCTGTCTACACTTCTCGCTGCCTCAGTAAAACAGCTAACACAAACAAAGTTCCTACCCACTTAGGACATTCTCTCTTTTCCCCTCTCCCTTTGGGTAAAGGATACAAAACCCTGAAAGCACATACAGCCACGCTCAAGAACAGCTCTATTTTGTTGTTAACAGATGCTTGAATAGACCTCTTGTATGATAAGATAAACTCTTGACCTCACAATTTATCTCATTATGATCTTGCACTTTATTGTTTACCTGCACTTCGATTTCTTTCACAAACAAGAGAAAATCTGCAGATGCTGGAAATCCAAGCAACACACACAAAATGCTGAAGGAACTTGGCAGACCAGGCAGCATCCATGGAAAATGTACAGTCAATGTTTCGACACTCCTGCCGGAGGGTTTTGGCCCGAAACATCAGCTGTACTTTGTTCCATAGATGCTGCCTGGCCTGCTAAGTTCCTCTAGCATTTTGTGTGTGTTGCCTGCACTTTCTTTGTAGCTGTTACACTTTATTTTGTGGCATTATTGTTTTAACTGATCCTTCTTCAATGCACTATGTAATGATCTAATCTGTATGAACAGCATGAAAGACAAGCTTTTCACTGTATCTCAGTACATGTGACAATAATACCTCTAATTCCAATATCAGACATATTTTGTTGTTCTCCTCAGGGCAAAATTCCTAAATTCCTTAAATATTGAAAGTATAAGGAAATAATTCTCAGAAAAAAATAAGAGATTCGAGAACGAGATGTTCCTCCTCCTTCTTCTCCATCTTGTTTTACGGCGGTTGGCACCCAGCTTAATGGTGCATTACCGCCACCTTCTGTTCCGGAGTGTACGATAGACTTACATTCTAAATCCCTTCACCCAATCACACACACACACACACCCTAACCTACACTTTATCCTCCCATCTTTGGCCATCCTTAATATCCTATAAAAAACCCCCGTATCCCTTAAGAAAGCTAAAAGTACCCTGACCTGTGCTCTCTCACCCATGCCCAATGAGATGCCCATAGCCCAAGTGCATGCGTGTGGAAAATAAAAGAGAGACCATTATTCACTCAATAACTACAAAACAGTCTACAGTATGGCTGTAACAGCACACACAAAATGTTGGAGGAAGTCAGTCGGGATCTGAGTGGTTTGGTGCAGATTTCCAGCATCTACGGTCCATCTTGTGTCTTTAAATTATGGCTGTGACACTTTCCATTGAGACTATTCAGTCATGTACAATAACTACCAGAGTTAATTACAAGTGATTATTCCTTTCCAGGTATATGTTGTTACTATATACGTAAAATAACATGTCAATGCACTCACATAGATGTCGAGATGTTCATACCTGTATGAGCATGCATTCACACTTATATATTGGCATAAATATATACATTCAGCAGCATGTGCACACTCATTCGCACCTGTAAAATATAGGAACATTTACACACCCACGTATACATTGCATAAGCACACCATAGCCATGCGTACATTCACAAATGCTCATGTGCATGCACAGCCACACATGCAAAATTAGTTTTTATACCTGTGCCTGTGGAAATACACACACGTACACGCTTCCAAGTTATGCATGTAACATACATACAGAATGAAAGGTTTTGATAATAAAATTAGCCCAACCAAGTGGACTTCTCTCATACTGTGGCATATTTTTTTCTTTCTCACAGTACAGTCAGTCTCCAGGTTACGTTAAGGGCTCCATTCCTGAAAATTGTTCATAGAATCAAATTGTTCATAAGGCAGGACATAAACTTAGAATGACAAAATACGTTGGCAGTAGATTGGTAGCAAATTTCATTTTACATATAATGTTATTTATTAATTCTAATTCAAATGAAATTAATTGATTAATTGAATTTCCATTTTAAAACATCCTTTGTTATTCTATTGCTGAGACTATTAACACTCAATTTTAGCTGATGCTCAATTACGAATTTCAGGATATTTTAGACTATTGTTTAAACTGGGGAAGAAGTTTCAAATTATTTTCATGTGCTGATAATATTACTATGTCTCTTGTTTACGTACAGCTACAGGTCTAACAGTCCTCAGATTTCCACACATTTCTATACCTTTCATTGTTGTGGGCTATTGACAGGGGAAGAACTAACTCAATTTCTGGTTTGGCAGAAGAGCGTTCCGTACCCTTTAAAAATGCAGTGACATTTTTTCAAAAGGATGAATAGCAGTCAAACTTATTTTTGATCAGGGAGAATTTGCATAAATATCAAATCTCTGCAAGTCAGGCCTTCTGTAACCCAGGAACTGCCTGTATTCAGTACTTTCTTATTCCCCTTACCTGCTGCCTTCTTGAGGTCCTGAGCTTTATCAATATAGGGTTCAATACTCTTAGTTCCAGCCTTTATGTTTCTTTGGTCTTCATTATTTTGAGATACTTTATGTTGGTTCCTTAATCATTTAAAGAAGTTTATTAATGAGAACAAGGCATTAATTACATTGTGATGTGACAGTACTAGTATTAGACAGTTTGATATAGTGGAGTAGCATTACATCAAATTACAGCGGAGTGGCTTCTCAACTGAAACAGTTTAGTCACTGTTTAAATGTAATTACTATAGTGCAAATTACATACCAGTGGGACAAACAGAACTGAAAAAGCATTAATAAAAGAAAACAAAGACTTGACTCGTTGTGACAATATGTAAGAGCAAAGGATATACACTCACTGGTCACATTATTAGGTACCTCCTGTACCTAACGAAGTGGCCACCGAATGCACGTTTGTAGTTTTCTTCCTCTGTAGCCCATCAACTTCAAAGTTCAACATGTTGTACATTCAGAGATGCTCTTCTGTACACCACTGTTGTAACGCATAGTTATTTGAGTTATTGATGTCAGCTTGAACCAGTCTAACCATTCTCATATGTCCGCTCTCATTAACAAGGCATTTTTGTCCACAGAACTGCCTCTCATGAGATTATTTCTTTTGTTTTTCACAGCATTCTCTGTAAACTCTAGACACTGTTGTGTGTGGAAAAATCTCAGGAGATCTCTCTTTAACAAGGCATTTCCACCCACAGAACTGCTGTTCACTGGATTTTTTTTTGTTTTTATACAACATTCTCTGTAAATTCTAGAGACCGTCATGCATGAAAATCCTAAGAGATCAGTGGTTTCTGAGATACTCAAACCACTCAGTCTGGCACTGATAATTGTTCCATGGTCAAAGTAACTTAGATCACATTTTTCCCCATTCTGATGTTTGGTCTGAATAACAACTGAACCTCTTGACCATGTCTGCATGCTTTTACGCATTGAGTTGCTGCCACATGATTGGCTGATTGGATACTTGCAGTGAGCAGGTATACAGGTGTGCCTAATAAAGTGGCCACTGAGTGTATTTAGGCTTTTGGTTGAAGGATCCTTCTGAACATTCAGGTGATCAGGGATCCAGAATAAAGGTGGATTCTGACACCTTGTTCAATTAAACTTTGAAGCATATACACTGCCATTTAATTGAAAACTACATGGTTAGCTTTAAACCATGGAGGTTCCAAAGACTCCCATTTTTATGGCCTGCTTAGTTATTGCTATGCATGGCTTCCCACCTCCATTTTCTGTGACTTTAATAGCAGCTGCAGCAGGAAATGTATCTGTTCGAGTCCACTCCACCATTCAGTGAGTTCATGGCTGACTCTACAACACCTATATTGCCCCACCCAATCCCTGCATCTCTTGATTCTCCAAAACTCTATTGGTCTCAGACACTGATGACTGATCATCTGTCATCCTCTGGAGAAAGGAATTCACAGACCTCCTCAGGGAAGGAGTTTCTCATCATTTAATTCCGATATGACCAGTAACTTTTCTTTGGACTGTGGTATCAAACTTTTGAACATAGGCTAAAAGGAGAATTCTTGATCTCCCAATCTATCTCATTGTGGCACTTGTAGTTCACCTAACTGCACCAGATTTTCTCTACAGCTGCAATACTCTATTCTGCATTCTGTTTTCTTTTCACTACCTCAGTGTAAATACGTACAGCATGATCTGCCGGGATGCTTTTCACTGCGTCTTGGTACATGTGACAAAGATACACCTTAGTTTTAGACTCTTCATCTGAGCAATTCTCAGCAGCCACCCATAAGACCATAAGACTATAAGATATAGGAGCAGAAGTAGGCCATTCGGCCCATCGAGTCTGCTCCGCCATTCAATCACGGGTTGATCCAATTCTTCCAGTCATCCCCACTCCTCTGCCTTCACCCCATTCCCTTTGATGCCCTGGCTAATCAAGAACCTATCTATCTCTGCCTTAAATACACCCAATGACTTGGCCTCCATAGCTGCTCGTGACAACAAATTGCACAGATTTACCACCCTCCGACTGAAGTTATTTCTCCGCATCTCTGTTCTAAATGGACGTCCTTCAATCCTGAAGCCACACCTTGTTAATCCCTTTCAGAATCTTTTATATTTTAATGAGATCACATTTCATTCTTCTCAACAACAATGAGTATAAGGCCATACTTTTCACTCTTTCTTTCTGAAATTATCTTCTCATCTGGAATTAATTCTACTTTATGTAGATTCTAAGGTAAGTATAATTGATTTTAAGGACCAAGACCAAAGGATGGAGTACTTCAGGTGAGGTTTCAGAAAAACCTTACAGAATTATAAAGATTTCTACTTGTATGCCCTTATCAATATTTCTTAGGTTTCTGATTAATGATAGAAACATGAAAAGAGAGTTAAATCTTTGAGAAAACCTACTTTCAAACTGATACATCCACCAAATACGAATGAGAGAAAGTAAGAAATAAAAAGTCTAATTTCTTTTTCTTAAAGGGAAGTCAAATCTGGAACTTTCCTCATAAAAATTGACGGAGGTTAATTGATCAGATAACTGAGAGATGTGGGGCAAAGGTAAGAAAATAGATTTGAGCTGGAGATCAGGCCTGATATAATCAAATGGCAGAGCAGCTTTGAAAGGCTGACTGGCTTAAACCTGTTCCTAGCATTCCCAAACGACAAGGGCTAAGATTGGTTGATGGGCTTCCTAGCTCTTGTAAACTCTTGTGAAGGCCCACAGCTTGCGAATGCATTGTTTAACAGCAGGATTGCTGTCAATGGGTTCAGAGGCCCATATGTGTAGCTTGGATCTGTGTTTATCCATGAGGGAAATTCCTACCCTTAGCAGATTATTCATAAAGTATTTGTGTTTTTAACTTTCATCCATTTGCATTCTGTGGACTTTGCAGTTTAAAAAGAGCTGCATGAGTAACTTTACCAAGGATTGTGTAGTTCCTTTGCTTAGAAGCCGTCAGAGAGAGTAATACATGTGAAATCAATGATGAATTCAAAGCTGAAAATGTTGGAAACACTCAGCAGGTTAGGCAGCATGTAGAACATGGAGTATAGAACAATACAGCACCAGACAGGCCATTCAGTCCAAAAGGTTGTGCTGATCTTGATGCCATCGATACTGGAGTTCCCCTTCTTATGTACCAGCCTTGTCCCCTCCATTCTCTTCATATTCACGTGTCCATCTAAAAGTCTCTTATACTCCACCAAACTACCTTCCACTATTGCCCCTCGTAACCCATTCCTTCAACCTACCATTCTCTGCATTAAAAAAAACTTGCCTCTCATGTCACCTTTAAACTTCTCAGATCTAACTAAAAAGCATGTATTTGACATTCCTGTCATGGGGAGAAGGTTCTGACTGTCTGGCCTATCTATGCCTCTCACAATTAGGTTTCTCCTTGGCATCCAACGTTCTAGGGAAGATAATCCATGTTTGTCCAAAATATACTTACAGCTCAAACCTTTCATCCTGGTTAGCTTCTTCTGCATCCTTTACACAGTCTCCACATCCTTTCTATAATGGGCTGCACACAACTACACACAATACTCCAGGTGTGGTCTGACTGAACTTTTATATACCTACAGCATGACTTCCTTATTCTTGTATTCAATAGCCCTACAGAGTGAAACCCTCCTGAGTATTTCCAGCACTTTATTTTAGAATTTCACCATCTGCAAATTTTGCTTTCAAATGATAAATTTAATGAGTTATGTTTCCTGCTAATTTGCTTCCTGAAGTGATCTGCAATTTGTGTTTCACAGTGCTTCATTTATCTCCCTCATTCTTAAAATGTTTCTAGATTGATATAGCAAAGCTCTTCAATCAGCACCAACATCACCTGGGCAAAATTCAAGATTCAATATTGTTTAATATTTTATATATACATATATATATATCGGCCTGATTTTCCAGCCTGACATTCACATTTACATAATACCCACAAAAGTCACAGGATGCAGCTAAAGGGCCATTGCCACTTGCATCACCCTGTTTCTCGGTCAAGTTGTTTTGCTCAGATTGACTGACAGTACAAATCAAGACTGGGACCTGTAGATCACTGCCCCATTGCCTCTGTGACTCACCAACAGAGCAACCTCCAAACAAAACTTCACAGCATCACAACTGAAGATTAAATGAACGGAGTTTTATACTTAGAAAGTAAGTATTTCCCACATTTTATAGTGGAAGAATACCGCAAGACTCTACAAAGGATGGTGAAGACTACTGAGAGAATCATCAAGGTTCATTTTCCACACTTCCAAAACACTTATCAGGAGCACTGCGTATGGAGGGCTCTTAGCATTGTCAATAATCCCTCCCATCTGTCCAACAACCTCTTTGACATAAAATAATGGGATGGGGAGGAGATATGTCTCTATCAAAGGAGGTGTAAGGTGCTCCTTCCCTCCACTAGCCTGCAGGTCACCCTTGGGCAAAGTGAAGCATCTGATTAGCCCCTCCTGATCAGCATCACATGAAGACATGGGAGTAGGTGGTGGATATCATAAGTCTTGGTTATGCAATCACTGACACCAGGCAGACAATCTCTGAACAGTATTGACAATGGCTGGGGTCACCCACCTTGTAATGACACTAGCTAGAAGAAAACAATGGCAAACCAAGTACAATCATGGTCATGGAAAGACCATGATCGCTTGCGTCATATGACATGGCACATAACGAATAAATGAATTATCAGGCAGGAGGTACTGTAGCATTAAGACACGGTCTGTCAGGATGTGAAGCAGCTTCTTTCTCTCAAGCTGTAAGACTATTGAACTCCCTGCCACTACCTGTCTCATCGTTTTCGATGTACCACTAGTGTTATTCTGTTTACTGTTTAACTTGTGATGTAATTGCGCTTTACTTTTTCTTAATTTATTTGTGGTAATATTACTTTGCATGTTGTGTGTCTGTTTTATGGACCTTGTGCACCTTTCATTTGGTTGTATACATGTAAATGGTTGAAATGACAATTAACTTGAACCTAAACATGAACGTGAACTTGAAAACTAGATTATGCCGGATTATAAGGCTGCATACTTTAAGGATTTTTATGTTTTATTTTTATTCACTTACTGTGAATTGTTTCTGGCCAAGTTGCTTTTTCCTTGAAGTTTTGTCTTCTTATTTCTTTTCACTGTACAGAAAAAGAAAAGTTGGAAGTTATTTTAATTATCAAACACACAAATATAAAAAATTGCCTGTAAAATAATCCTCACAAACAGTAACTAAGAGGCACAAGAAGGGCAGGAGCTAGCTGCTTATGATATAAATGGTATAAGAAGTTACTGGAGACACAAAGAGATAGCAGATGCAGGAGTTGGAGCAACAAACAACCTTTTGGAGGAACTCATTGGGTCGAGCACATCTATAGGAAGCTTTATTGACATTTTGGTTCAAAACCCTGCATTAGGATGAGAATATAAGAGGTGATATGGCTAGCAGTTTGAATTTGAGGAAGCTGGTATATAACCAAAGAATCTTGCAAATTTCCATGGATGTATGGTGAAGGGCATTCTGACTTGCTGCATCCACTAGGGAGCAGCCTAGTGGTATTGTGAATAAATAGGAGTATCTTCTTAGTTCTGGTAGTTTTAAGAATAGTAAATAGACACTAGTAAAGTAGAAGAAGTCAATGCTGTGGGATAGAAATGAAACAATTTTGGTACCTTTTCAAATACCTTTTCTCTGGAGTTCATTATTGTACACACACCTCTGTAAAGTACTTCGGGAATGTTTTCTATAATAAACACACAGTTTTAATACATTGACTTGTCTTTTTCTTGCATCTTTTACTACATTATCTCTTCCCAGGGATAAGTGTACATAGAAGCCTGGACTTTACGTGCCAGTTTTAAAAAGCGAGCAGGGCCTGTTGGGACTTGACTGCAGAAAAGGGGCTTGCTTCGGTTATCAGTGACTAAAGTTAATTAGCAAGGGCCAAAAAAAAAGACGAGAGGCCATTGCTGGAGTGGCCATTTTGTGAATGGACAGTGTTAGAATGGTCGGGCTTGGACAAGAACAAGCATGGGCTAGTTTGAGAAGTCAGAGGCATGACAAGTGTCGACAAGAAGGTAGTTCAGGCAGTGAAATTCTCTTCCTGTGAGATATGGGATTACAGTCTATCTACTAGTCTCCCTGATGACTACATCTGCAGGAAATGCACACAGCTTCAGCTCCTGACTGACCATGTCAAGGAGCTGAAACTGTAGCCGGATGCACTCAGGATCATCCGGGAGGTTGAAAACTTCAAAGGTGAGTCTTTTACTGAGGTGGTCACACTCAGTGTGCAGGCTTCAAGTAGTAGAAGGGGAGGTAAGGGGAGTCAGCAGTCAGTGCAGGGTTCCCTGTGGTCATTCCGCTCAGCAACATTGCTGGTGTCAGGGCACAGCAGTAGCCAGGCCATTCACACTGTGGCCGGCTCTAAGGCTCATAAAGTCAGGCAGAGTGGTAGTGATTAGTGATTCCTCGGTTAGCGAGATGGACAGGAGGTTCTGTGGCCATGAAAGAGAAGCCAGGATGGTGTGTTGCCTCACAGGTGCTTGGGCCCAGAATGTCTCAGAGTGGCTGCAGAAGATTCTCAAGAGAGACCGTGAACAGCCAGAAATCATGTGGCATTTTGGCACCAATGACATAGGTAAAAAGGGGGAAGAGGCCAGCATAGTGAGTACAGGGATATAGGGAAAAGCCTGAAGAACAGAATCTCCAAGGAAGTAATCCCTGGATTACTCTCACCGTCACATGCTAGACAAGACAGGAATAAAATGATGGTACAGATGAATAAGTGGCTGAGGAAGTGGTGCAGGGGGTAAGGCTTCACACTTCTGGATCATTGGGATCTCTTCTGAATGCTAAAAAAAAATCACAAGTAGATAAAAACTGAAATATGAAGGTAAAAATATCAAAGAGGATACTGAAAGGTTTTTTAGATCTATAAAGAGTAAAAGAGAGTCGGAAGCAGATATTGGATCATTGGAATATGATGCGGAAGAGGTAGTAATGAAGGACAAGGAAATGGCAGATGAGCTTAATAAGTGGAGGACACTAGCAGTATGCAAGAAATCTAAGAGTGTCAGGAGTAGAAGTGAGTGTAATTGCCATTACTAAGGAGAAGGTGCTTGGGAAGCTGAAAGGCCTGAAGGTAGGTAAGTCACGTGGACCAGATGAACTACACCCCAGGGTTCTGAAAGAGGTAGATTATGGATGTGTTATTAATGATCTTTCAAGAATCAATTGATTCAGAAAAGGTTCTGGGGGACTGGAAAGTTGCATATGTCACTCTATTCTTCAAGAAGGGAAGGAGGCAGAAGAAAGTAAATTATGGGCCAATTAGCCTGACCTCAGAGGTTGGGAATGTGTTGGAGTTGATTGTTAAGGAGGAGGTTCATGATACTTGGAAGCACATGATTAAATAGGCCAAAGTCAGCATGGTTTACTTGAGGGAAAATCTTGCTTGATAAATCTGTTGGAATTCTTTGAGGAATTAACAAGCAGGATAGCCAAAGGACAATCGATGGATGTTGTGAACTTGGATTTTCAGAAGGTGTTTGACAAGGTATCACACATGAGGCTGTTTAACAAAATAAGAGCCCAGGGTATTACAGGAAAGATACTAGCATAGATAGAGCATTGGCTGATTGGCAGGAGGCAAAAGGTGGGGAAGAAAGGTATCATTTTCTGACTGGTGACTAGTGTTGAAATTGCAGGGGCCCTGGCAGAAATATTTAAAATGTCGCTGTCTACAGGTGAGGTGCCGGAGGATTGGAGAGTGGCTCATGTTGTTCCATTGTTTAAAAAAGGATCGAAAAGTAATCCAGGAAATTATAGGCCAGTAAGTTTAACTTCGGTAGTAGGTAAGTTATTGGAGGGAGTACTAAGAGACAGAATCTACAAGCATTTGGATAGACAGGGACTTATTAGGGAGAGTCAACATGGCTTTGTGCGTGGTAGGTTATGTTTGACCAATCTATTGGAGTTTTTCGAGGAGGTTACCAGGAAAGTGGATGAAGGGAAGGCAGTGGATATTGTCTACATGGACTTCAGTAAGGCCTTTGACAAGGTCCCACATGGGAGGTTAGTTAGGAAAATTCAGTCGCTAGGTATACATGGAGAGGTGGTAAATTGGATTAGACATTGGCTCGATGGAAGAAGCCAAAGAGTGGTAGTAGAGAATTGCTTCTCCGAGTGGAGGCCTGTGACTAGTGGTGTGCCACAGGTATCAGTGCTGGGTCCATTGTTATTTGTCATCTATATCAATGATCTGGATGATAATGTGGTAAATTGGATCAGCAAATTTGCTGATGATACAAAGATTGGAGGTGTAGTTGACAGTGAGGAAGGTTTTCAGAGCCTGCAGAGGGACTTGGACCAGCTGGAAAAGTGGGCCGAAAAATGGCAGATGGCGTTTAATACAGACAAGTGTGAGGTATTGCACGTTGGAAAGGCAAACCAAGGTAGAACATACAGGGTTAATGGTAAGGCACTGAGGAGTGCAGTGGAACAGAGGGATCTGGGAATACAGATACAAAATTCCCTAAAAGTGGCGTCACAGATAGATAGGGTCGTAAAGAGAGCTTTTGGTACATTGGCCTTTATTAATCAAAGTATTGAGTATAAGAGCTGGAATGTTATGATGAGGTTCTGTAAGGCATTGGTGAGGCCGAATCTGGAGTATTGTGTTCAGTTTTGGTCACCAAATTACAGGAAGGATATAAATAAGGTTAAAAGAGTGCAGAGAAGGTTTACAAGAATGCCAGGACTTGAGAAACTGAGTTTTGAGAAACTGAGTTACAGAGAAAGGTTGAATAAGTTAGGACTTTATTCCCTGGAGCGTAAAAGAATGAGGGGAGATTTGATAGAGGTATATAAAATTATGATGGGCATAGATAGAGTGAATGCAAGCAGGCTTTTCCACTGAGGCAAGGAGAGAAAAAAACCAGAGGACATGGGTTAAGGGTGAGGGGGGAAAAGTTTAAAGGGAACATTAGGGGGGGCTTCTTCACACAGAGAGTGATGGGAGTATGAAATGAGCTGCCAGACGAGGTGGTAAATGCAGGTTCTTTTTTAACATTTAAGAATAAATTGGACAGATACATGGATGGGAGGTGTATGGAGGGATATGGTCCATGTGCAGGTCAGTGGGACTAGGCAGAAAATGGTTCAGCACAGCCAAGAAGGGCCAAAAGGCCTGTTTCTGTGCTGTAGTTTCTATGGTTTCTATGGTTGCCGGTGACTATTGGTGTTCTGCAATGATAGGTTTTGGGACTGCTCTTTTTATGTTGTATGCCAATGATTTGGAGATGGTTTTCTGGCTAAGTTTGTGGACAACACAAAGATAGGTGGAGAAGTACAGAGGCTACAGAAAGACTTGTGGCAGGAGGCAAAGCAGTAGCAGATTGAATGCAGAGTCGAAAATAAAGTGGTCATGCACTTTGTTAGAAGGAATAAATTGTAGACTATTTTCTAAACGGGATGAAAAATCAAAAATCTAAGGTGCAAACCGACTTTGGAATCCTCATGCAGCATTCCCTAAAGGTAAACTTATAGGTTGAGCCAGTGGTGAGGAAGGCAAATGTAAAGTTAGCATTCATTTCGAGAGGACTAGAATATAAAAAACATGGATGAAATGCTGAAGCTTCATAAAATACTGGTGAGGCCTCACTTAGAGTATTTCTTTGGGCTCCATATCTAAGAAAAGATGTGCTAAGATTGGAGATGGTTCAAAGGAGGTTCACGAAAATGATTCCTGCAATGAAGGGGTAATAAATGAAGAGCATTTGATGGCTGTACTCACTGGAATCAAGAAGAATGTGGGGGGATCTCATTAAAACATTGAAGGGCCTAGTGGACAGGATATCTCTATAGTGGGAGAGTCTAGGACTGGAGGATATAACCTTAGAATAGAGGTTCACCCATTTAGAATGGAGATGAGGAGGAATTTCTTTAGCCAGAGGATGGTGAATCTGCGGAATTTGTTACCACAGGAGGTTGTGGAGGCCAGGTCACTGGATGTATTTAGGTGGAGGTTGATAGGTTCTTGATTAGTCAGGGGTGAAAAATTATGGGAAGAAGGCAGAAGAATGGGGCTGAGAGGGAAATGGATCAGCCCTGATTAAATGGTGAAGCAGAATCAATGGACCGAGTGCCCTAATTCTGCTCCTATGCCTTATGGTCCTAGGGGCTTAAATTTACTGTCAAAGTACATAAGTGGGTGGCACGGTAGCGTAGTGGTTAGCACAATGCTTTACAGTACAGATGACCCGGGTTCAATCGCCACCGCTGCCCCAAAGAGTTCTCGCTGTGATCGTGTGGGCTTCCTCCCACGATCCAAAGACGTACCAGTTGGGAAGTCAATTGGTCACTGATTAGGCTAGGATTTAATCGGGGATTGCTGGGCAGCACGGCTTGAAGGGCCAGAAGGGCCTACTCCATGCTGTATCTCAATTTTTAAATATTACCAAATTCAATTTCTTGCACGCATTCTAGTAGGTATGAAGAGACACAACAGAATGAAAAAAAGACAAACAGTGCATATACAGAAAAACTAATAATAATAAATAAGTGATAAATAATACTGAGAACATGAGTTGTAGAGTCCTTGAAAATGAGTCCACAGGATGTAGAATCAGTTCAGTTTTAGGGTGAGTGAAGTTATCCATTTTGGTCCCAATGCCTGATGGCTGAACAGTAATAAGTGCTCCAGAACCCAGTGGTGTGGGACCTAAGGCTCCTGTACCTCCTTCCTGCTGGTAACAGTGAGGAAAGAAAATGGTCTGCCAGCTAATAGAGTGTTTGTTCCAGTAGAATAGGTGAGATTCTATTGCAACCATCTGTGATGTAGTGGTGTGTGATTGTGGCGTCGACGAGGGAAGCCATGCTTCCTCACAGCATTTACTGAACATGGTATGAAGAATTATAGTGGTGGGTTTTGCTCTTTGGGATTAGCTGAAAACCTCCGACACTCCAAATCTTTTCTGCCATAATTCACCGAGCCACAGGTTTATTACACTACCAGCAGAAAGCGAGGTTGTTTGTGGCATCTGTTGCAACTCCAGTACTCTTTCTACAAGCAATGTGCAGGGATCAAGTCATCCATAATTGTTTAGAGTTACCCTGACAGTAGCTAGCCATTGGGGAATGAAATGATGGGTCAAAGTCTGCCTGTTTTCTGCACACAACAAAATCTTTGAGGTGATTCAGTGCCTCAGAAAGTGCATCTTTCAGTGATTTTGTTTTGCTGGGTCATTAATTATAGAAAAGAGAAGAAAATCCGCTTTGAATATTTCATTTGAACTGCAAATACCAATCCGAGCAAGCCAACAGATGGTGCTGTTGACATACCTTTGAAAAACAGAAACAACATCCCTGTTACGAACAGAATGAGCAAACTGATTCCAACTCCACTGGCACTGTGGATCAGTATCTGTGAATCCCAAGCTGAATGCCCTGGCAAGGATTAAAAAACACAAACAAATTAGAGGAGCCACTGATAAGCTGCTCATAAGAAATGTATAATGTATGATTTTGTGAGGCTAGTACCATCCCAATGTTAGTGAAACTCATTTAAAAACTGAAGTAGGTAGAAACACTTCACTGGCCATGCCTCTGGACATGGGATCTGATGAGCATTAATGATGACAAGATTTGTCCTCACAACTTTGAAGGTCACTCAGCCCACTGAGGCAATACACAGTAGTGCAGCAATTAGTGCAACATTTTGTAGCACCGGCTGGGAGATCGCAGCTCAAGTCTCATTGCTGTCTGTAAGGAGTTTGTACATTTTCCCTGGGAGTGGATGGGTTTCCTCTGGGTGCTCCGTGTTCCTCCCAGGAAGGGATACGGAGCGAGGGCAGGAGGTTGGGTCTGAGAGGGAAATCGATGAGCCATGATGGAGTGGCAGAGCAGACTTGATGGGACAAATGGCCTAATTCTGCACCTATATTTTATGGTTGTATATTCCAAAGGTGTACAATTAGAGTTACTGGGTTGTGGGAATGCTATGTTGGTGCTGGAAGCAGGCTGCCCAGCACATACCTCACTGATCTAATTTGATGCAAGTGATGAATTTCACCATATGTTCCAATGTACACATGATAATTAAAGCTAATCTTTAAATCTCCCTTCCCCACTATTCCCCTGGTAAGCTCTCTCCCTCTCACACTCCCTCACTAAGTCTCCCACCTGCTTGAGAGACAACTATAATGGTCAATTAACTTACCAACCTGCACAGCTTTGAGATGTGACAGGAAACCGGAGTGCCTCAGAGGTAACTTAGGTAGTACCTCATTTACAAGTTTTCAGATGACACCACCTTAGTCGCTCAAATATCAAGTAACTATGAGTCAGAGTACAAGAAAGAGATAGTCTAGTGACATGGTGTAATGACAACTTTCCCCTCAATGTCAGAAAAACAAAAGAGCTAAATCAGTGAGTGTACATGCATCCTGTTCACATCAATGCTGCTGAGGTCAAGAGGGTTGAAAGCTTCAAGTTCCTAGCAATGAACATCAGCAATATCCTGTCCTGATCTAACCACATAGACGTCATGGCGAGGACAGTATACCAGCTCCTGTACTTCCTCAGGCCACCACCAATTTTTAATGATGCACTACAGAATGCATCCTATCTGAATGAAACACAGCTTGCACTGGACACTGTTCTGCCTGTGAGCACAAGAAATTGCAGAGAGTTGTAAGCACAGCTCAGCGCTTTATGGAAACCATTCTCCTCTGCATGAATTCTGCGGCCTCAGTCGCCTGTACCATCAGGCTCAAGGACAGCTTCAATCCCACTGCTATAAGACTTTTGAATAACCCCCTGGTATAATAAGATGGACTCTTGACCTCATATTCAACTGTGTTATGATCTTGCACCTCACTGTCCATCTGAACTGCACTTTCCCTGTACTGTAACATTTTATTCTGCACTGTTATTGTTTTACCTTGTACTGCCTCAATGCAGTGTTGTAATGAAATGACCAGTATCAATGGCACACAGAACAAACTACTTTGGAACATGTGATAACGATAAACTGACATTCCAGTTTACCATAGGTCAGGATTGCCCTGGAGTTACGAGGCCCCAACTTTATCTGCTGAACTACAGTGGAATCTTATAAAATGCTTGAAACATCTGCTGAGGGAGATACCTGGTTAACAAGTTAAGTCAATGACCTTTCATCAGGTGAGCTTTTCCAGCATTTTCTGCTTTCATTTCTGTCATAGTATTAATTGTGGCCCTGTGAGCAACATCCTTGCCTCAGGCGGCTGTGGCTTTGAACCCCACTTCAGCGATTCACACTCATGATTCTGGGCTGACTTTCCAGTGGGTTCTCCACTGTTTGTCAGAAGTGATGTTAAACCTTTCCTGCTCATTAAGGTAGATTGTAGCTCTGTACTGTAGCAAGTGTTTATTCTGAAAATATTGCCAATTCCTCAGCTGAAATTCAGTCAAAATCTAATTACTCTGCACAAACTGAGGCTACTTTTCTGTATCCCAATGGAGTGTCTCAGCCTGAAACGTTGACCCTTCATTCAGGATTTAAGATCCAAGATGCAAGGTTGTTTCATGTCATTTCCAGCGCACAAGCGTAAAGGAGAATGAAATAATAGTTACCCTGGATGCAATGCAGCACAAAAAAATGCACAATAACATAAAGAACACAATAATAATTTAAAAAAACACAAGTAAAACAGTTACTTTCAAAGTTTAAAGTAAATTTTATTATCAAAGTACACATGTATCACCATATACAACCCTGAAATTCATTTTCTTGTGGGCATAGTCAATGTCCATAACAGAATCAATGAAGAACCACACGACTAGGTGCAGAAGATAACAAACTGTGCAAAAACAAAAAGAAAAAAATAAGCAATACATATCGTGAAAATGAGATGAAAAGTCCTTGAAAGTGAGTCCATAGGTTGTGGGAATATTTCAGTGATGGGGCAAGTGAATTTGGGTGAAGTTATCCCTTTGGTTCAAGAGGCTTTTGGCTGAGGGGTAGTAACTGTTTCTGAACCTGGTGGTGTGAGTCCTGAGGCTCTTATACCTTCTTCCTGATGGTAGTAACGAGCAAAGAGCCTGTCCTGAGTGGTGGGGTCCCTGATGATGGATGCGGCTTTCCTACAACTGTGTTTCATGTAAATGTGCTCAATGGTAGGGAGGGCTTTACCCTCGACGGACTGGGCCATATCCATTACTTCTAGTAGGATTTTCCATTCAAGGGCATTGGTGTTTCCAAACTTGGATGTGATGTCAACAGTCAATAGTCTACCACTGTTAGGTGTCATGCCAAATCTCCACAAACTCCTAAGGAAGTAGAGGCGCTGTTATAGAAACATAGAAACATAGAAAATAGGTGCAGGAGTAGGCCATTCAGCCCTTCGAGCCTGCACCGCCATTTATTATGATCATGGCTGATCATCCAACTCAGAACACCGCCCCAGCCTTCCCTCCATACCCCCTGACCCCCGTAGCCACAAGGGCCATATCTAACTCCCTCTTAAATATAGCCAATGAACTGGCCTCAACTGTTTCCTGTGGCAGAGAATTCCACAGATTCACCACTCTCTGTGTGAAGAAGTTTTTCCTAATCTCGGTCCTAAAAGGCTTCCCCTCTATCCTCAAACTGTGACCCCTCGTTCTGGACTTCCCCAACATCGGGAACAATCTTCCTGCATCTAGCCTGTCCAATCCCTTTAGGATCTTATACGTTTCAATCAGATCCCCCCTCAATCTTCTAAATTCCAACGAGTACAAGCCCAGTTCATCCAGTCTTTCTTCATATGAAAGTCCTGCCATCTCAGGAATCAATCTGATGAACCTTCTCTGTACTCCCTCTATGGCAAGGATGTCTTTCCTCAGATTAGGGGACCAAAACTGCACACAATACTCCAGGTGTGGTCTCACCAAGGCCTTGTACAACTGCAGTAGTACCTCCCTGCTCCTGTACTCAAATCCTCTCGCTATAAATGCCAGCATACCATTCGCCTTTTTCACCACCTGCTGTACCTGCATGCCCACTTTCAATGACTGGTGTATAATGACACCCAGGTCTCGTTGCACCTCCCCTTTTCCTAATCGGCCACCATTCAGATAATAATCTGTTTTCCTATTTTTGCCACCAAAGTGGATAACTTGACATTTATCCACATTAAATTGCATCTGCCATGAATTTGCCCACTCACCCAACCTATCCAAGTCACCCTGCATCCTCTTAGCATCCTCCTCACAGCTAACACTGCCACCCAGTTTCGTGTCATCCGCAAACTTGGAGAGGCTGCATTTAATTCCCTCATCCAAGTCATTAATATATATTGTAAACAACTGGGGTCCCAGCACTGAGCCTTGCGGTACCCCACTAGTCACCGCCTGCCATTCTGAAAAGGTCCCGTTTATTCCCACTCTTTGCTTCCTGTCTGCTAACCAACTCTCCACCCACACCAATACCTTACCCCCAATACCGTGTGCTTTAAGTTTACACACTAATCTCCTGTGTGGGACCTTGTCAAAAGCCTTCTGAAAATCCAAATATACCACATCCACTGGTTCTCCCCTATCCACTCTACTAGTTACATCCTCAAAAAATTCTATGAGATTCGTCAGACATGATTTTCCTTTCACAAATCCATGCTGACTTTGTCCGATCATTTCACCGCTTTCCAAATGTGCTGTTATCACATCCTTGATAACTGACTCCAGCAGTTTCCCCACCACCGACGTTAGGCTAACCGGTCTATAATTCCCTGGTTTCTCTCTCTCTCCTTTTTTAAAAAGTGGGGTTACATTAGCCACCCTCCAATCCTCAGGAACTAGTCCAGAATCTAACGAGTTTTGAAAAATTATCACTAATGCATCCACTATTTCTTGGGCTACTTCCTTAAGCACCCTGGGATGCAGACCATCTGGCCCTGGGGATTTATCTGCCTTCAATCCCTTCAATTTACCTAACACCACTTCCCTACTAACATGTATTTCGCTCAGTTCCTCCATCTCACTGGACCCTCTGTCCCCTAATATTTCTGGAAGATTATTTATGTCCTCCTTAGTGAAGACAGAACCAAAGTAATTATTCAATTGGTCTGCCATGTCCTTGCTCCCCATAATCAATTCACCTGTTTCTGTCTGCAGGGGACCTACATTTGTCTTTACCAGTCTTTTCCTTTTTACATATCTATAAGAGCTTTTACAGTCCGTTTTTATGTTGCCTGCCAGTTTTCTCTCATAATCTTTCTCTCATAATTTATGCTCTCTTTGTAATTGCTTTTATGTGCTGGGCACAGGACAAGTCTTCCCAATGTGACAAAAGAACCAGTTATCAGAAGATTGATGCCGATAAGAGGACAATGTGGGAATATGCAAGGTGCTAATAAGAGAGAGACGAGAGAGATTACCGAAAGGAGACACGGTTCCGAGTATTGTCAGAGACCAGTGGCTTTGAACCCGGAACTGTTTGAAGTTTGATGGACAGGCGATACCCCAGCAGGGGGATAAAAAAAAGGACAGGTTCGCTAAGGCAACAGACACACGACTCCACGAGGTAACGAGACCCTGAAAGCGGTGTGCCCCCCCCCCCACAAGTTGGTGGGAGTTTTTTTGGAGGTCTGGTCGCACAGGGTGGAAAGATACGGTCAAGCGGGAACCTGGTGTGTGTGTCCGCCCTTGCCTGGGTGCCGGGTTCACCGCAGAAGAACGATCGTATCTGGAACGGAGGGGTCACAGTCGGTGACCTCAGAAGACATAACAAAGGGCTCGCCTGAAAACTAACTGCGAGGAATATCGAAGGTCTGTGTGGAATCCGTTTTGAATATTCATTCGCTTTCGTTCTCTCTCTTCCCCCCGCCCCAACGGCACAACAGCGATTACTGAGAACTGAACTGAACTAAATGGAACTGAACTTTACATCACTTGAAACTGATCATTTACCCCTAGACTGCAATAGAGCTTGATTGATCCTATTATCTTACTTCTGTGTACATGTGTGTTTTATCACTGCTAAACTGTTGCATTTATATCCTTTTGATTAGAGTACTGTGTTGCTTATTTCTTTAATAAAACTTTCTTAGTTCCAGTAATCCAGACTCCAACTAAGTGGTCCATTTCTGCTGGTTTGGCAACCCAGTTACGGGGTATGTAACACCAAATAATAACACTTAGGAACTTAAAGGTTGTTAACCTTCTTTACCTTCGATACTCTGATAGGGACTGGCTCATGGACCTCAAGCAGTAAGGCTGATCAAAGCCTTCCCCCAGTAGCCCACACTTCCACACCCCCAACCACCACTACTTTATCATTAACTGTCAGTCCCTTTACGTACAGACACTCCTGTGCCTATAGACAGTTTATGGATCTTCCATCAACCTATCTATCTATATATATATATGTAAGTGGTTTCTTCTTTTATGTTACTGCATAGTCTAATTAAAATGGCTTCTTTGTTATATTATAATTGAAATAGAAATTATGTTATAATTGAAATTGAAATAGCTTCTTTGTTATGTTAACTGCTGAGAAAGCTAGCAGTTTATTTGGATTATGTTACTGATAAGAGGATGAACAAACCAATTGGGATGGATGCTATGCTTTCTGTGTGTCTGTAAGTTAGTGTGATGCGCGGGTTTTTGGGGGAGAAGGCGGGAGAGGGAGACAGAGGATGGACCAGGTGCTGTGAGTCCGCTAAGGGGGTCGGACCCCGAGCAGGAGTCCGAGGTCCAGGGTGTTCGGCAAGAGGAGAGGAGACGGAGACGGACTTGTGTGGAGCGTCTGGTCGACCACCCTTGTTGGTCCCAGGCGGCAGGTTGAGGTAGTCCGAGGGGAGCGCAGGGTGAAGAAGAAGGGTCCTGAGCTCCAACTGTTTGTGCACGAAGAGATTGAATTTTGATAAGTGTGGCGCCTTTTATTTTCCTTTTATATTTTATTCTCTATTAATTATATAGTTCCAGTAATATCTATAAACTGTAAATCATTTAATCGTATTTGGTGTATTGTCTGTTATTTGGGCGGGGTGGGATACATCACACAGCATCCACACAAACTATTACCCAATGGCACGGCGGAGGGCTGTTTCCCTAGACGACAGCGAGCCGAGCGACCCTGAGGCTGGCCGGGGTGGTGGGTGGGGGGGGGGGGGGCGCGGTTACATATATATATATATATAAAAGTTGTCTTTTGCATTTATATTTATCATGTTGTGTACTTTATCTTATTGTGTTTTTTTATGCTGCATCAGATCTGGAGTAACAATTATTTTGTCCTCTTTTACACTCGTGTACTGGAAATTACATTAAAGAATCTTGACATCTTGACAACACAATTCCTTGCATTTAAAATGGAGTACTATGTCACCAGTGGTAGGATCCTTTGGAAGAGACGCAAGACTGGCATTTCTATTGCATCTTTCATGACTGAATACAGCTGATAAAGTCCTTTACAAGAGAGGGGGTGAGGGTGAGATGGGGAGAGAGGGGTAAGAGAGGGAAGTTAAGTTACTGTTGTGACGTGTGAAGTGTGGCTGTCAGTTTGGGTACAGGATACTCCTACAAAGAGCAGCATGATAATGACCAAACTATCTGTTACAGTGAAATTGATAAAGGCATTGATATTATCAGGACACCATGGAAAACACACTTGCTGTGTTTTGAAATATTACTAGGGAATTCAATGATCTAAATCCCTGGTCTTTAATCAGAACCACTGAAGTTTTCCATCTGATTCCCGATCTCCGTATTTCTGTCATAGACTCTGTGTTGTAGTTTACACTACAGTGCATTACATTCTACTTGCATGGAAAATTAACGGGGAAGGATAACTCATCCAAGTTGACCACAAGTATTAACAAGCAGATTCATCAATCTGTTGAAGCAACACTTTCAGTACGCTGGATGAACTCAGCAGGTCGGGCAGCATCAGTCAGAAACAATGAGTCATCGTTTCGGGCCGGAACCCTTCATCAGGACTGAAGAATGAAAGATGGGGAAGGATTTGAAGAATGCTTGTAGCGTCAGTTGAAAGACCAGTAATTTGAAAGACAAAGGGGTGGGGGAGGGGAACCATTGATGTCATAGCCCTGAAAACAATGGGTAGTAGAAGAAGGAGGCGAAACCATGAGGGAGCTGGGGGAGGGGGCAGAGTGAAATAGGGATAGAGGAAGGGAGGGGGAGGGAATTACCAGAAGTTGGAGAATTCTATGTTGATACCAAGGGGCTGGAGACTACCTAGACGGTGTATGAGGTGTTGCTCCTCCAACCTGAGTTTAGCCTCATCATGGCAGTAGAGGAGGCCATGTATGGACATATCTGAATGGGAATGGGAAGCAGAGTTGAAGTGGGTGGCTACCATACATGGCCTCCTCCACTGCCATGATGAGGCTAAACTCAGGTTGGAGGAGCAACACCTCATACACCGTCTAGGTAGTCTCCAGCCCCTTGGTATGAACATAGAATTCTCCAACTTCCAGTAATTCCTTCCCCCTCCCTTCCTCTATCCCTATTTCACTCTGCCCCCTCCCCCAGCTCCCTCATGGTCCCGCCTTCATCTTCTACTACCCATTGTTTTCAGGGCTATGATGTCAATGCTTCCCCTCCCCCACCCCTTTCTTTCAAATTACTGGTCTTTCAACTGACGCTACAAGCATTCTTCAAATCCTTCCCCATCTTTCATTCTTCAGTCCTGACGAAGGGTTCCGGCTCTAAACGTTGACTCATCGTTTCTGACTGATGCTGCCTGACCTGCTGAGTTCATCCAGCGTACTGGAAGTGTTGCTTTGATCTTTTACTGCATCTGCAGATTATTTTGTGTTTACAATTCATCAATCTGTTGTCCCCCCCACTCACCAAGTAACTTAACAGCTATCACCTTCACTGAAACAGTAAATGCAGGACTTTAATCTGTTATGTTGGCTGGTAATAGTGTCTACTAACTTCACTCTTAAAATATCTTTGTTAAGCATGATGTGGAGTGTTAATGAGAGAGAGAGGAAGGGGGAGAAAGCAAAGTGGTGGGGGGGAGAGAGAGAGAGAGGAAGAGGGGGAAGAGAAGAGAGAGTGGAGAGAGTGAGGGAGAGAGAGGGAGAGATGGGGAGGGGGGAGAGAGGGTTGAGAGAAGGGGAGAAGGGGAGGGGAGGGTAGGGGTAGGGAGGGAGAGGGAGGGGGAGAGAGAGAAAGAGATAACTAACCTGCCATGTTCTTCCTTTTTATGATGTTGTTAACTGGGCTTCGAGATGCACCATCCACAGGCATAAATACGATTTGACTGATGGGTATATGGGCTGCTGAGGAATGCCTACCAGGATTTTAGAATTCTAAACACAAACCTGTCTTGTCTCAGAAGATGCACTCACCCATCAATGACAGTTCCACCTCTTCACTCCACATCTCAAACAAGCGTCCTTTCACATTGTTGATGGTGCCGCATTCATAGGCAACACTTTGGTTCTCTGCTAAGCCAGGAAGAGTCAGGTTCTGGAGGCCTTCATTGTATCTGCTGGACTGCAAGGGCATCTTGTCTTTCCTCCATCTGTACTGAATGCCCTGTGGGATTCCGGGCACTGTGCAAAATAAGTGAACGGGCTGACCTAATTCGATGGCATCTGCTGGAGGCTCCACAACGATGGTCGGCTTGGGAGGGCGTTCTGATACGGAAAGGGAAAACATCCATACAATTAGTGTATTGATCAACCCAATACCATTTTATTAATGAGGTAACTGAGATAGTTGATGAAGCAGTGAGATCTGTATGAAGTTTCAGTAGGAATTCGATGTACTCACATATGGAAGGCTGGATGGTATAATTGAGGACCGATGCATGAAAGAATCAGGAACAGGAAAGTGGCTTAAAGACAGACAGAAGAGAGAGATCGTAACCTAGTCTGTGTGGAGGATGGCAGAAAGTGATATTCCTTTGGCGTCAGTTCTGGGACTACTGTTTTTATTGATATCTGTACCAATCGCTTAGACATGGTGTGCAGAGCAACATTTCTAAGCCTGTGGATGACACTAAGTTTGGCAAACATTGAGCAGGATAGTGGTAACTGCATGGTGATACAGATGAACTCGTTGACTGGAATAACAAGCAACAGATGACATTTAATGCAGAGAGAATCAGGTATATTATCACTGTATTATATGCTGTGAAATTTATTGTTTTGCCACAGTACAGAGCAAAGACATAAAATTATTATAAATTACAAGATAAATAATAGTGCAAAGGAAAGGAATAACGAGGTAGTGTTCATAGACTGTTCAGAAATGTGATGGGGGAGGGGAAGATGCAGTCCTGAATTGTTTAATGTGCCTCTCCTGCCAATGGTGGTGATGAGAAGACTGCAAGTTCCAGATGGTGAGGGGCTTTAATGATAACCTTAGAGAAGTGTAAGGTACATTTTGACATGTGGAGTAAGGAGAGATTGTATGAGCCACATGACACAAGGTGCTAATGAATTGAGCGTGAAGGTGAGTATATTTTTGAAAGTGGCAGGGCATGTTGAGAGAATGGTTGATAACGCAGATAGGATTGTAGTATTTACAAACCAAGGCACTGAGTTCATCATTAAGCTGTATGCAGGTTTTTTTTAACAGTAAGGCTTGCCTGTAATCATACTGCAGTAAAATTCACAAAGATATGTCAGTGGAGCACAATCAAAGAAAATTTGACATTTACTAATAATTGATAAATCTGTTTAATGCTGTCACATGAAGTGTGGTACAATTTAAATCTTGACTTGCATACAATTTGGGTTTTAAGGGATATCTTAAAAGAGGAGGGAAAGGCAGAGGAGTGGAGTCATAAAAACTGGCAAGTTACAGCAAGCTGTAATTGGCCAAATGCGACTGTTTCTAAGACTGGCAGCTCTGGAGGAGGTTATTGATATAGGGAAGGTTGAGGCTCTCAACCTCCTCTATACCCCTACAACTATCAGGCTCCTGAACTGGCATGGGGAACTTCATTCACCTCTCCTTTGAACCTACAAACACCCTCAAAGACTCTTTACAACTCATGTTCTCAGCATTATTTTTATTTACACAAATTGTCTCAATTTGCATATTGGTTGTCAGTCTTTCCATGTATAGATTTTCATAAAATTCCATTGTATTTTGTTTTTCCCTGTAAGTGCCTGTGAGAAAATTAATCTCAAGGTAATATATAGCAACATATATGCACATTGATAATGAATTTACTTTGAACTTTGAGGCTTTGAAAGTAAATGGTGCTTGATGGTCAGCATAGATTTGGTGGGCTGAAGGGCCTATATTCTGTGCTATATTTTGCATTGACTCCACACCTAGATTTTTACATTGAGATCATCAGTGCTTGTGGACAATTGGTGAACAGGACATGGCGCTTGCTAGGGTACAAACAGTAGAGTTCTGGGTGACCTTGAGTTTACAAAGACTGCAAACAGGAGGGAATTTAAATAGCCAAGACGTGAGGAAGCAAAGACAAGGATGTAAACAACAGTTGGCTTGAAGCAGTGATGAAGAGAAGGTATATTATAGTGATTATAAAATACACACCCTTTATGCCCATTATAACATCACTAATGTGAGTTACTTTCTATTGATAGGTTGTACCTGTTACAATGACTTCAACTAAATCACTTCGTTCCTTCAGCTTCTTCCCATTGGCGGTGTTGAGTGCTGCGCAATGATAAAACCCACTGTCCCTGGCTTTAGTGTTTTCCATGGAAAAGTTCATCCCTGTCTGTATTTTCCTGACTGTGCGGATGTCTGTCGGTTTGTGTTTGTACCAATAGTATTCGATGGGTGGAGATCCGTGAGCCGATTGGCATTGTAAGTGGAAAGGGTCCCCCAACAGCAGCACAAGCAGCTCAGGTACCTTGGTCACCACTGGCTTGGAAACTGGAACTTCAAAAACACAATAAACAGTTATAAGCGACATAATTATCAGAGCCCTGTACTCTCTAGATGCTTGCAAAATGGATTCATTGAGGGATTTCTGAGTCTATAAGACAATAGCAGATAGGAGCAGAATTAGCCGATTTGACCTGCCATTTGGTCATGGCTGATTTACTGATCCTCTCAACCCCATTTGCCTGCCTTCTCCAGCAGCCTTTGACACCCTTACTAATCAAGAATTTATCAACCTCTGCTTTAGGCAACTTGAATTCTGATTATTCAGCTGCTTCTGAAGAGAAAGAAGATTTGCATTCATGTATCACTTTGCAAGATGGCTTAAAGTGCCTCAGAATCTGCTGAGCTCTTAATGAAAGCACAATTTCTCTTATATTGTAGGAAATTTGGCAGTTACAAGAGGTGATTGATAAGTTCGTGGCCTAAGGTAGAAGGAGTCAATTTTAGAAAACCTAGCACATTTATTTTTCCTACACTTACACACTTAGTCCAGCAGTTGTGGAGCATATGGATCCCTTCTTTGTAGAAGTCAGCGTCTTGAATCTCCAGAAGTGGTCCACAGCAGCGGTGATTGATAATGAGAGCTGTATAACTCATCTCCTTCTACCTTAGGCCACAAACTTATCAATCACCCCTGCTGTGGACCACCTGGAGGTCCAAGGCGCTCTCGTTACATGCACGTGCAGTTCAACTCTTTGAGTGATAATGCAGAAAGTTTGAAGTTAATAACTCATCTCCTTCTACCTTAGGCCACAAACTTCTTAATCACCCCTGCTGTGGACCACTTCTACAAAGAAGGGATTCGTATGCTCTTTGACTGCTGGACTAAGTGTGTACATGTAGGAGGGGACTATGTTGAAAAATAAATATGCTAGGTTTTCTAAAATTGACTCCTTCTACCTTAGGCCATGAACTTATCAATCACCCTTCGTAGTTTGTGCATGGCTTTGTGCAATAAATAGTGCTGGATCCTGATACTTCTCCGATCAAAAGGTTCTTCAGAAGTCAAGAATGAAGGATAAAGTTTATTGTTTACAGCCACTTTATGAAATGTTACGAGAGTGGAAAATGAACAAGAAAGAGGAACCAAGAGAACAAAGAGCAAGAGAAAATGCTGCCGTGGTTGTCTCATACTCAGACTAGAGAGAACAGAAATTTTAGTGTTTGCAATTAGTCTATAAATTAGGCAAATTCAAGCAGTGTGACACCTGCTACTGAAAACTAAGAAACTTCTAGAGAAATACAGAAGCAACCTTAATATAATTGCTGGAAAATTCACTGAACAATTACATGTATATAGATGATCATATAAAAATACTAACAGGTATAGGAAAGCTGAACTACAATAAAAATAACAATTTTACACCCTAATCCAACAATAGCAAGCAGACATTCTGTAGTTGTGTAGTGTTCAGTCAGTGTTCTGTAATGAGCTGGCTCACAACAGAATGCTGTAACATGCAGAATGTGGATGTTTGTAAGAGTGGCAGGGCTGGAGGAGGTTACTGGTTTATTGGCTGGAACATGGGGGATATCAGTCCTGGGCTTCTTCAGGGCAGCAGCAGGAGTTCTTCTTCATCCACCTCAGTTTAATATCTCATTTGAATGGTATCATCGCTGACTGTGTAGCTCTCCTTTGGTACTGCAAATGAATATAAGCCTTCAATTTTTGCTTTAAAGTTGAATCTACAATTATCAACCTTAGTGGGAAAGATTTACTAAATGAACCATACCAGATACTCATTCCACTTGACCACTCCATGGGAATCTTTTCTCCATCTCTCACTCCATGGGAAACTCTAACTCTCATGGGAAACTCCCACTCCAAGGGAAACTTTTCAGCTTCTCTGTCCTAACAAACTTCAACAAAATTATGAAATCCTTAATCAACTCATATCTCTGTTTCCTATTTTATGGAGAACTATACAATGTTTTAAGGAGATTTAGCATTCTGTTTCACACTGTGTTCCTATAGCTTATTGTTAAGTTTTGTAACTCCAAAACTCAATGAAAGAAAATCATGGGGAGCTTAGGATAACATGTAGTTTCATTTTAGTTTCAGTGAGGCATGCACTTTTGACATGATATGATGATGTATGCCATTCATGTACTTTTACATATAACCCACAATTAATTATTAAAACAAAGAATGCTTAATCAAACAAAGCATTTACAATATTACTCAGATATTAAATACAGAACACAACACTCTTGGCAGGTGAGACCTGTGGCTGTGAAACAATCTCAGGTTTAGGGGCCACCTCCGTGGTGTTGTAGGAGTTAACTCTGGGACCGCAGGAAGTGGTTCTGACAGCTCTGGTCAACTTTCTTCTCTAACAATTGACTCTGCTCTCCTCAACTGATTGATGTATCATCTCCAGGTGACATCAGATGCTATATCCATTGTGTAGAAGAGTGGTCCAGTTCTGACCTTAATCTTTCCAAGTACCCACTTTTGATCACCTCTGTAGTCCCTTGCCAGGGCTGCTTGTCCTGGAGTGAAGTATTGAAACTCCTTATTGAGGAGAAACTCCAAATTGAGGAGCCCTCAATTTGTTTCAGTTGTTTGTCCTCCACACCTCTGAGACTAGGTTTCAGGAGATACAAGTGTGAACATAAGGGATGACCAGGAATGGTATAGCTGGTGAATTGTTAGTTGTGGACTGTGCTGCATTGGGATAAGCAACGAGGGAACTGGTGAGCTTCTGATTCAGTGTCAGTGTAGTGTGTTCTGCTGACACTGCACACAGTGTGTTCTTTAGACAGTGAACAAACCTTTCCACCAGGCCATTTGTAGCTGGGTGATACAGTTCAGATGTAATATGTCTTATTCCATTCATTTTCAGAAATGACTGAAACTGTTCCAAACCAAACTGTGGTCCATTGTCACTGACTAAGTGTTCTGGAACATCAGTACTTGAGAAGAGGCTTCTCAACACATCAACAGTGTGCAAGGCTGTAGTGAAGGCTATTGGGAACATTTCTGGTCACTTTGTAGCTGCATCCACTACTGCCAAGAAAATATGCCCATGAATGGTCTGGCAAAATCCACATGAATCTTCTGCCAAGGAAATGCAGGTTATTCCCTGTGATAGAAAGGTACTGCTCTTGGCATCTTCTATACATGTTGGCAACCCAAGTGCATTGTGAGTTGTTTGACCTGTTGATCTATCACAGGCCACCTGATGAAATTTTGAGCAAACTCTGTCATTTTGACCATGCCTAGATGGTCAGCACGCAGCTTCTCCAACACCTTAGCTCTCAGCTTGGCTGGTACAACAACTCTCAATCCCTATATACGGCACCTCTATCAAGGGCAAATTCCTCCTGGTGCAGGAAAGAATGGAGGAACTGGGATTTCTGCTACACACTCCAGCCACTTTCGGTGACCATGTAAACCTGACATAGAGTAGGGTCTTCTTCTGCCTTCCCTTTGGATCATCTCTGCCACAATAGGGATAATACGCCAAGAGGAGTGTCCTCTTATGTAAATTTTTCAGGTATTTCCTTTTCTAAGTGTAAACAGGAGAATCCATCAGCATTTCCATGATTAGTCATCTTCTTGAATTAAATTTTGTTATTGTATCCTCAAAGTAACAGAGCCCATCTCTGCATTCGTGCTGCTGCTGTTAGTGGAGCACCCCCCTGTGGACTGAAAATGGACACTAGTGGTTGATGATCAGTAATGAAGGTAAACTCTCTCCTGTATGTGTATTCCAACTCTCATAACATGTGACGTGACTGCACCTGTACCATAAGGCAAGGCGTCACAGGTAAGCTTCACTGGACGATGTGGATCATAATGTGGGTACAGTGTCTGACATCTGAAGCCCAAAGTTGTTGTATTTCACTGTCAGTGAATGACATTCCCACAAGGGTTACCTTTTCTCCAGTATAAGACCTTAGCTGGATATCTGTAGGCTTCAGTCAGTATCTTTGAAATGCCATTCAAATTCATTTTGTGGAATGATTAAAACAGTTGAGTCAGTGTTCAATCCTATTTTAATTAATTTGCCTTTCACTTCTGGTGTAAGCCATACTGCTTATCTATTGTTAGTTTTCATACTGTAAATCTCAAGGTTACTCATTCTGGTGTCACTCTCATCAGTATCAATTTTTTTAATCAACAGCATGCAGACTAGTGCTCTTTTTGAAACTGCATATGACACTCTATCTTTTTCTCTTCCCTATCCAGTCCACTTATTTTTGTCTGCTCGACATACACTTTGTATGCTCGACATACTCTTTGTATGCATTCTACTTTGCTGCATTTTCTGCAAGTTTTGCCTTTAACTCTGCATTATTCCATTATTCCCCTGCCACATCATTAACACAATTCATTCGGCGATGTAGCCAGCCATTTCTGTTTAGACTTTGCATTGTTGTTCATGTTCACTTTCATTCCTGACTGCAACCTAATTCCGTCTCTGTTTGCTGTTTTCATTGATACAGCAATTTCAACTGCTCTGTAAGTGTGAGCTGTGCTTCAGCTAGGAGCTGCTTTTGAATGTTTTCTTGTAAGATTCCACAAACTAACTGATCTCTCAGTGCACCATTAAGACCATTACCAAATGACAATGCTCAATCTCTTCAATTCAGCCTTGTACACTGAAATGCATTCCCCTTCCTTTTGATTCCACCTATAAAACCTAAAGCGTATTGCAATCAACAATAGTTTCAGTTCTAAATGTTCCTGCATTGCTTTCATGATATTAACAAAGCTCACTTCATCTAGTTTGGTTGGAGCAGTCAAAAGTCTAAGCAAACTGCATTGTTTTTCACCTAAGTCACTCAGCAAAACTGACACTTGCTTTTCATTGGCCATTTCATTTACTTCAAACTATTGCTCAATTCACTTAGTATATTGTACATCAACCAGTTATTGCTTGCGCAATCAGACATGCCTATCTTTCCAATGTAGCCAGCCATTTCTGCTTTTTAAAAATTGATTATTATTATTAACAGCTGGTACTCGCTGCTTATGAACTCATAAATTACTTCTGTTTTCTGCCTTTTAAAAAAAACTAGACTATCTCTTCCATTGCAAAGATCATGTGCTGCAATTTTTTTTTTAACTCGAATGGCTCGCTGTGTTTCAATAGGTAGGTAATCTTCTTGGGTTTCTTTATACTTCCTCCGCCACTGTTATGTTTTATAACTCCAAAGCTAATTGAAGCCTAGGATAACATATACTTGCATTTTACTTTCAGCGAGTCATACACTTACGATGTTTTGGCGTGATGACATATGTCGTGAAATTTGTTAACTTTACAGCAGCAGTACGATGAAATACTTGATAAAGAAATATAGAGAGAAAAAACTGAATTACTTAAGTATGTATATTAAGTTATATACTAGATAAGTTAAAATAAGCAGTGCGAAATAGCAGAAATAAAAAAGTAGTGAGGTAGTATTCAGGGTTCAATGTCCATTGAGGAATCGGATGGCAGAGGGGAAGAAGCTGTTCCTGAATCACTGAGTGTGTGCCTTCAGCCTTCTGCACCTCCTTCTCGATGGTATCAGTGTGGACAGGGCATGTCCAGGGTGCTGGAGATCCCCACTGATGGATGCCACCTTCCTAAGACAGCGCTTCTTGAAGATGTCTTGGATACTACAGAGGCTAGTACCCATGATGTAGCTGACTAACTTAACCAGATTAAACATAGAAACATAGAAAATAGGTGCAGGAGTAGGCCATTCGGCCCTTCGAGCCTGCACCGCCATTTATTATGATCATGGCTGATCATCCAACTCAGAACCCCGCCCCAGCCTTCCCTCCATACCCCCTGACCCCCGTAGCCACAAGGGCCATATCTAACTCTCTCTTAAATATAGCCAATGAACTGGCCTCAACTGTTTCCTGTGGCAGAGAATTCCACAGATTCACCACTCTCTGTGTGAAGAAGTTTTTCCTAATCTTGGTCCTAAAAGGCTTCCCCTCTATCCTCAAACTGTGGCTCCTCGTTCTGGACTTCCCCAACATCGGGAACAATCTTCCTGCATCTAGCCTGTCCAATCCCTTTAGGATCTTATACGTTTCAATCAGATCCCCCCTCAATCTTCTAAATTCCAACGAGTACAAGCCCAGTTCATCCAGTCTTTCTTCATATGAAAGTCCTGCCATCCCAGGAATCAATCTGGTGAACCTTCTTTGTACTCCCTCTATGGCAAGGATGTCTTTCCTCAGATTAGGGGACCAAAACTGCACACAATACTCCAGGTGTGGTCTCACCAAGGCCTTGCACAACTGCAGTAGTACCTCCCTGCTCCTGTACTCGAATCCTCTCGCTATAAATGCCAGCATACCATTCGCAACTTATTTTGATTTTGTGCAGTAGCGCCACCATGCCCCCCCCCGCAACATACCAGAAGATGATGCAGCCAGTCAGAAGGCTCTCCAAGGTCCATTTGTAGAAGTTTTCAAGTGTTTTAGCTGGCAAACTAAATCTCTTCAAACTCCTAATGAAATATAGGTGTCGTCTTGCCTTATAGCCACATCAATATGATCAATATGTTACGTCCAGGTTAGGTCCTCAGAGATATTGACACCCTGGAACTTGAAATTGCTCACTCTCTCTATTTCTGATCCCGCTATGAGGATTGGTTTGTGTTCCTTGTCTTAGCTTTCCTGAAGTCCGCAATTAGTTCTTTGGTCTTGCTGACATTGTGTGCAAGGTTATTGCTGTGACACCACTCAACTAACTGGTATATCTCACACATATACGCCCTGCCGTCACCATCTGAAATTCTGCCAACAAGGTTCGCACATTAGAAAATTTATAGATGCTATTTGAGATATGCCTATCTACAATCATGGGTGTAAAGAGAATAGAACAGTGGGCTAAGCACACGTCCCTGTGGAGTGCCAGTGTTAATTGTCAGTGAAGTGGAGATGTTATTTTCAATACACACAGATCTTCTGGTTAGGAAGTCGAGGATCCAGTTGCAGAGGGAGATACAGAGACCTAGGTTCTGGAGTTTTGTGATGAGGACTGTAGGAATGATGGTGTTAAATGCTAGGCTGTAGTCAATAAACAGCATCCCGACAATATTAAAATATTACAAGGATACAATATTACTCAAATATTACTGACATATTAAATGCACAACTTTTATTTATTTTATGTATGTAGAATTCAATAAGGGAAATTTAGTCCAGCCTTCTGAGGACCAAACAATAAATGCCAGTATGGAAACACCAATGTCCAAGAATGGAAAAGCCTATAATAGGTGATCAAGACAGCCCAGTCCATCACAGGCAATGCCCTCCAAATCACTGAACTCATCTACAAACAGCACTGCCACAAGAAAGCAGCATCTACCCTCGAGGATCCCAACATCCAGGTTATGTTTTCTTCACTGGAAGCGAGGTACAAGGAGGCTTAGGTCTCACACCACCAGGTCAGAACCAGTTATTACCTTCAACTATCAGGCTCTCGAACCAGCATGAATAATTTTACAGACCTCATCACTGAACTGATTCCATAACTCACTTTCAAGGACTCTACACTCACATTCTCAGTATTATGTACTTAGTTGCACAGTTTGTGCTCCTTTGGACATTAGTTGTTTATCAGTCTTTGGGTAGTTTTTTCTTTATTCTATTGTGAATGCAAGCAAGAAAATAAATTACAAGGTAGTATGTGGTGCCATATATACTTTGACAAAAATGTACCTTGAATTATGCACTTTGAACACTCAGCCTGACCTGATTTTAATGGAATTGAATGTATTTTACTCAGCTAACTATTCTGCCTGAGTTTACCAGTGCTTTTCAATCCATATAAAGGTTTGGACAGAAAAGACTGAAGCTAATTTTAGCACCAATTAAAATCTAATTAATCAGCTATCATGCTCTTTGAAGTTTTCTTTGGCACAGTCAGTTGACTGAGTATTATTTCAAAGGTTTTTAAAATTGATAATTTAACATTTTGCTGAAGTCATTAATTTAAAAAAGTTGGAAGTATATGCTAAAACTTTGAAAACATATTGGGAATTCTATGGCAAATCCCACTGGCATTATAGATCTAGGACCTGGAGTATCATACCAGATTAACTGCTGAACAAGTCCCTCTCTTTAGGCAAGTCCCTCCTCCATTTATGTTCAATTTTACTGTCATTCGACCATACAAATATATACAACTGAAAGACACAGTGTTCCTGTGGGACCAAGGTGCAAAACACAGTACATATATCACATACAGTATAACATAATATTAGCATAATAATATTATTATTAAGAGTCTAATACCAGAGGGCATGAATTGAAGATGTGAGGGGGTAGGTACAAAGGGGATATGAGGGCTAAGTTTTTTACTCAGAGTGGTGGCTGCTTGGAATGCACCACCAGGTATGGTAGTAGAGGAAAATACACCAGAGGCTTTTAAGACATATTTAGATAGGTACAGGATTGTAAAGAAGATGGAGGAATATGGACATTGTTTAGGTAGGAGGGATTAGCTTGGGGGGATTTTGATGTTTTTTTTAGTTGATTCAGCACAACATTGTGAGCTGAAGGGTCTGTTCCTGTGCTGTACTGTTCTATGTTCTATAATATTAACAGACAATAAAAACATTCTATATTTCATCTTTTAGAAGCTCAAAAGATTCTGAAGCACCTTGCTGCCTGTAGTGGTTCTTGAAAACAAACCAAAACTGCTCAGAGATTAAGCACGGGGTGGGTTGACGCTGTGTGACTCGCATTCCAGAGTAACAAAGTTTTAAGTTGAAGAAAGTATGTTTGATCCTTTATTAAGAAACCAGCAAAAATGAACAATCTTGTAATGATGAAAAACTACTGATACCAAAACTAACGATGTAATGAAGTAAGCAGTCTAAGAGTATTCAAACATACTTAAACATTAGCGTATTTAGGCATTAGTGGTCTACAAAAAATATCATTCCCCTGGCCAACTCCTGTTCTAACCTGACTAAAACGAACTAAATACAAAGCATGAATACTGTATGTAACTATACTCCTTGCTTCTGCCTCGTCCCAAGCCACATGACAAATTACCCATAATAAATGCACAACACAAAATACAATACAGACAGAAAATAGATATGTATATGGCTCCTAGACCGCCAATTAAGTATCTTTCAAATTTTATTATCAAATAGCAGCTGTTATTTTCAATGGGTTTATGAGAAAAAATAGGACAAATGTTTAACTATCCAATAATGTTAACTTTTTTGTACATCATAGACTTATATATATATTGGCAAACAGTTATTACTGATGAACAGATGTGTTTTAACATGAATATATGCATTATATTTTCATTGCTTTGCAAAACACTTAATATTGGACAGGGTGTGAACTGATAGCAAATGACTAATTATGATTTTGCTCACTAAAATTGGGAATACATATTACATAATGATGATTTTAGTATCTCTACAGTTCCAAAGTAGCATTTTAAATTACTTCCTTTATTCTCTATTCTTTCAGAACTACAATCACAGAACCCTTGTCAGTTAGAGTGGCAACCTTTGTCGGTCTTTTTCTTGCCGGGAGCTCAAGCCAGATTGGTTGCACGTCTCGCCACTTGTGAGATTGACAAAGAGAGGTGACCTTCATCCTATTCAGAGCCACATTTCAGATGGGAGGGTAGTTAACAGGAAAGAATTCAGATGCACTGCACACACAAATGCTAATTTACACTATATTATTCACTTCCATTTCTCTGAAAAAATGAAGAGCTATTTGCATTGCTATCTGAATGCACAATATTGAGTGAAGCAAATAGGATTGTTATACTACTTATCAAGAGCACATTCTATCAAAAGAACCAGAATCATTATACAATACATTTTCTTTCCGAAGCATGTCACATGTAATTCTTCTGCCATGTTACAAAAACACAAGCCTCTATCCCACCTTTCCTTACCACAGTGGCTATACTAACTTCAATCTCCCTATTTTCCCCACCACAGTAGGACTAAGTACTCTTAACCCCTGCTATCTTCTAGCCCTATAGTAACTGAAAGACTCCAGACATTTTGCCTTCCCCAGAAAGGGTTGTGAATCCCCTAATGGGTGCGGCGTGGTAGCAGTTAGCACCAGGCTTTATAGTGCCAGCTGTAAGTCGGAGTTTGATTCCTGCTGCAGTTTGTAAGGGATTTGTACGTCTTCCCCATGACTGTATGGATTTTCTCTGGGTGCTCTGGTTTCTTCCCACATACCAAAAGATGTGTGACTAGGGTTAGTGAGTTGTGGGCTTGCTATATTGGCACCGGAAGCATGGCAACACAATTTTTGCTGATTTGATTTGATGTAAATGACTCATTGTACTGTATATTTCAATATAAATGTCACAAATAAAGCTAATCTTTATCTTTATGTCTCCGATCTCCCCGCTATAGTGAACTTACAGGCTCTGATTTCCCTATCTTCCCCACTACAGAAACGGAAAGGGTTGGTCTTCCCTTTCAGACCAGTGTGATTATCAGCCTCTGACCTCTCAACTGTGGCCACCACTGTGACAATAGGGACTCCTGTTCCCTGTTCCTCTCCCACCTACCGCCGCCACATAGTGACTACAAAGGCTCCATTCCCCTTAGACATGATCCCAGCAGCCCGCTGGCATATTTTCTGCCTGCTTCTCACACAATGTATCCTCTCTGCCTGGGCACGACAATCTGGTTATTTTGAACCTCTCTGAAAGAGAGATACAAGAGATTGCAGGTGCTGGAATCAGGAGCAACAGTCTGCTGGAGGAACTCAGCGGGTTGAGCAGCGTCTGTGGTGAGAGGAGGGAATTGACAATGTTTTGTGTCAAAATAAATCAGGACTATGAGTGTTAAGAGGAAATAGCTGGGATAAAGAGGGGAGGGGAAGAGTTGAGTCAGGAGCCAGAGTTGACTAGTTGACCAAGGGTTAAGTGGGGACTGGTGAAGGATGACTGGTTGATCGAGACAGATAAAGGTGGGGAAGGGGTGGACAGGAGACAGAAAGCTAGGTGGAGGCAGAGGGGAAAAAAGAGGCAGATAGAACATTGGGTGGCAGGGTAAGGTGAGGGTGAATGTGAAGATGGCTACAAGCGGGTTATAAGCAGGAACAGAAGGCTACCAGAGCTCAAATCTGATAAGTAAGGAAGGTGATAATGGGAACTATTGGAGAAGAGATGAAAGGCAAATGAACCCAGGACCTAATGGAAGATGAGGAATGGTTTGGGATAGATGTAACTTTCAGCATCTGAGGTGCTGAAAGAGGGATACGGTTGGATGGTAGCCTTTAGATCTATGGTCTGAAGTCATCTGTGGAACACATCTGACATAATGATTACAAACAATCTGAGTAATGCAGTTAATAATGGGAAAGAGAGATTTTGAAGAGACCAGAGACAATGGCCTTTCTCATATTTAGCTGGAGAGGTATCTGATAATCCAATGGATGCCAGTTTGAGCTCATAGGACTAGATGTTTCAGTCCCTTTGATAAATAGATCCTAACTTGGGCCATAGCATAGAGGTCCTGTGGCGGGGCTTGGTGGGTGGCAGATGCTTCCCAGGAGTCATCAGGTGGGCACCCCCTTCTTAGATGTTTCATCAATTTAAGCCCACTACATCTCCAGAGGGCTCAACAGTGAGACCCGGCATCCCAGGAGCAGACCCCCTTCACATCTGGCCACCCACAGGTCATTTTAGGGCCCAGCTGCCGTCAGTCCTCTTCATCCATGACCAGTGGCTACTTCACTCAGCTAGCTCTGAGAGTTCTTTTATAGCTTGCCACTGTCCCTCGCCTCAGCAATCTGACCACAAACCCTCAGCAATCCCTTCAGCAATCTGACCACAAACCCTCTGCAGCCAACTTGTACTGGGAAAATCTGCACCTTCCATCCGTGCTGCTTAGCACCCCTGGCCAGCTCAGCGTATCTTACATGTTCCCGCTCATACACCTCGCAGACTGCATCTCCCAGGGCACTGTGAGCTCTAAGATTACTACAGCCTTCAGACTGCTGGACAAAGACAAAGTCCAGTCTGAGGGTTGTAGTGGCTATCTCTGGGGGAAATATCAACATTTTGTCAGATCAACAGCCATGTTCCAGTCACGAGCAGGCTCCAGTAAGCCTGACACCAACCGTGTCACTGAGGGTGGCACTGTCTGTACTTGCTGGACAAAGGGGATGGTGGTTCTTCCAGTCATATGGGACTTAGAGTTGTTAGTCAGCCTTGCCTCTCCACAATGGATGTCAAACATCTGAGGAACGGTTGTGCCTCCACATGTATCTTCCCTGAGTGAGGCTTACTTTGAAAGATGAGAGGACGTGCTTGAGGCTTGCTGTTCATCCACAGAGTGGACAAGCTGGGTCATCTCTGAGCCACTGGTTTGGATTTTTGGGAGCTGGGAGAACATTATAAACAGTTCTTATAAGGAATCTAATCTTTCTTCCTTCCTTTTCCCCATTAGTCTTTCCAGCTGAATTTTCTTTCATCGATGTTTTCCTACCTTGTCCGCTGTCCCTGTTTTGCCTGAGACACTGCTCTTGTATACCTCATTGGCTCTTCCTGTCGCTGTACCTCCTCCACCACCATAGCTTGCCTTTGGTTTTGTGTAGTCACCTTTTGCCAAATGGGCCTATTTGAGCTTGTGCCAAGGCCCTCTCTTCCAGATTGCACCTGGCCCACCATGTCTGCAATTCTGAGTGCTTTACTGATGCTGCTGGACATCACTTTCACCCTGTTATGGTCCTGGGTGCAGTATCCTGGACAACACTGTCACTATATGCCGAGAGAGTCATCTCCAGCATCACCTTGGCACACTTGAACTCTTCAGTCAGCCCCGTGACAGACAACTCCAGAGCTCCTTTGCCATACAGGTAGATGTTACTTAGCGATCTTGGTAGGCCCATCCACTTATTAATGAAGGAACTAACTGTCCTCGCCAGATTTCAACATGAGTGATGGGACTTCATACAGAGTCAGTAGCCACAACACCCAAGGGAGCAATCCAAACTGAAGGCACCAGATATTGAGGTTTCCCGGCAACAAGGCCTTATCCAGTCCTTTAAGCCCTTTGATGATTTCTTCTCTCAGCAGTTTCACTTGATTGGTATCACTGAGGTTTACATTGTGCCAAAATCCTAAGCTTTTAACTGACATTTCCGACATAGTAGGAATTACTTTCCCATCCACATGGAACTTACAGTCAACCAGCCCTCCCATGACTATAGAAATGCTCCTAGCCTTCTTTGTCTTAATCATCATTTGGGCCCATTTGATGTTTGAATGGAGCTTCTCAAGCAATCATTTGGTACATGGGATGGTAGTTGTCAGGATGGTTAAATCATCCATAAATACCCGGATTGGTGGTAGGCCTAGTCCTGACTTCAGTCGCTTTGCTCCTACTACCCATCTAATGATTACCTCTATTGCCATGGTAAAAGCTAGTGGAGAGATGGTGCAACCTGCCCTTATGCTGCCAGGCTGTGTTGTACTCTGCGGTTATCAATGAGAACTGGAGATCTCTAAGGTAGGCTTTGACCAGGGTTATAACACATACTGGTACATGGAAGAATTCAAGTGAAGACCACAGGAGGTTATGTGAGACCGACCCAAAGGCATTGGCTAGGTCCAAGAACAAGACATGGAGGTCTCTTTCCTTTTTAGCAGTTGGTATTTGATGCCAAACTATACTTGTGTGTTCCAAGCAGCCAGAGAAACCCAGCCTTCTGTACATGTGTGTCAACGAGGTTGTCTTTCTCCAGATAAGTAGATAACCTTTGTGCTATGACACTGAAAAACATTTTCCCTTCAACATTTAATAGATTTATTTGCCAAAACTGTCCAATTTCTGAGGAATCTTTTTCTTTCGGAATTAGAATTCCTCCTGCCCATTGCCATGCTGTAGGAATAAGTTTATTCCTCCAGACCACCTTCATCTGTTTCCATAAGAAGTTCAGGAGTCTTGGTGCATTTTTGTAGGGTTTGTACAGAACTCCATTTGGCCCTGGTGCTAAAGCAGCACTCGCTCACTTTACTCCTTTTATCATCTCATGCTATCTGTGGGGACTGATGTCAAATTGCTGATGTGGAGGGTGGATGGGTGGCATATCTGAGGGTATTGAGATGTGTTCAGCTCTCCAGCTGTCTGAGTATCTCAGCTTCGGATTATCTTCCACTCTGCCTTTGTCACCTTAGGAGTTCCATTCTTTTGTTTTGTGAAAATGCTTTTCACAAACTTCTAGGGGTCCTTATAGAATTGTGTCTAAGTCTGTTCTTTCTTCTTTCTTTGAAGCCTGAGGCTTTTTGCCCTTCTTAGAGCCAACAGTCATGCCTTTAGTTCTGCCTACAAGATGTTTATTCCTTCTCTTTCCTCCATGGTTGATTTTCTCCACTGTTTCTTCAGTTGTCATCTCTACTTAATGAACCCCTCTCTCCTTTTGTCTTCTTCATTTGAGCTGCTCTGGCAGCTTTGTCTTAATTATTTCCTCCACTCCATATCTTTCTGCTCCATAGTTGGATATGAGGTCGTCGATCCTCTCAATTCTCTTCTCAACTGTGTCCTTTAGGCCACTGAGGAGTCTGCACAGATCCTCACCGACCATTGCCCGCTCTTTCTTGTTGCAGGTTTTCAGCCATTTCACCCGTGGCTTTTCACCTGCAGCTTCTTTTCTGCTGGCTGGCCTTGTCTTTCCTGTGAGCAGTGGTCTTCAGTGCGGATGTGCTCTTCTGAGACGGTGCCTGGGTTTACTGATGCTCTGCGGGCTTTGGGTTCCATCCTCCCACTGAGCTTCATTTGACTTACTCCTCCTTTCCCTCAAGCACTACTGGTCGATGCAAGGTCCTGTCTTGTCTCCTTCAAGCATTTCATCCTGCCCTGGTGTACCTTCAAGCCCCTAGCTGATGTTGCTTTAGACTAGCTGCAGATGCAGCTCTGGAGTGTGCTTCCTGCTGATGTCACTGACTCGAGTATTATACTGCCTACATTTCTCATAGTCGAAGTCATGCCATGTTCTGTTACTGAAATATCCATGTTTGAGTCATCTTCTGCCCTGGCTCTCACTGACCCTGGGGATATCTTTCTTTTCGTGGTTCTTGTAGTCAGCAATGGTTGACCCCTATATGCTACTTAGGCAAGAGGAGTCTGCTGCCATGGGTAGCTAGCCCATGGCAACCTTAATGAGGTCTTTTCCTCCTGTCATCTGTCTTTCCAAGATGTCAGCAGGACTTTCCCCAGTAGTCAGCTGCTCTTTCTCAGCAGTCACTGATGAATCAGATTTATAGTTCAAGCTCATAGGACGAGATGCTTCAATCCCTTTGATAAGCAGATCCTAACTCGGGTCATAGCGCAGAGATCTTGAGATGTGGCTTGGTGGGTGGCAGATGCTTCCCAGGGATCATCAGGTAGTGATTGTATTAAGGGAGTAAACCTTGAGGGAGAACTGGTCATTATCATTATGCATGCGTTCGGTTTCTGAGGGCCAGCAATAGTCTTGATTAGTAAGGGCATAAAATGTTATGGGGAAAAGGCAGGAGAATGGGGGGCGGGGTGCGTTAAGAGAAGGAAAATAAACCAGCCATGTTCCTGATTTTTTTTTGGCCAAATGGTCTAATTCTGCTACTATGTCTTATGGTCTCTTTGGGGATGACAAAGATAGCAATACCAGAATGGGAGGAGAAGCCACATGAGGCAATCCTCTGGTCATAATTTAACAGACATCATTGGAGCTAAGTGAGTGTACACCCATCCAGACAGGACATTGCTGAGGAGGGACTGGAGAAAGGTTGTTTGGTCAGTCATCATCGAGGCTGAAGACAGGTTATGATAAGAGACAGAATACATCGTTTTTTGTAACCTTAATTGTAGCAATTGGAAGGAGTGTGATATCTGATTGGAAGGAGTATAACATGACTTTCTAGATGGGACAGAAATGAACCTGGCAGGCTACAATACCTTCGTGCATTTGCCGAAGAAAGAATATTTGGAGATTGGGCAATAGCTTGCTGACAGTGGTTATTTGTGTTTTGATGATTGGCTCAAGGAATTATCTATGATAGCCCTTTCAAGGAGCGATCCAATTAGTTCCACAACTCTCCTTCTTCATAGCCATGAATTTTAGTTCATTTTTAAGTATTTATCTAATATTTTTGAAGGATACAAATGAATCTGTATCCCCTTGTTTTCTAGATCCATTGATTAGAGGGGCCATGAACTGCCCCTTTTGTGCCTAGGGATTAAGATGATGGAATTCTTGCTTGGTCTTTTCTCTGAATTTAAGAATAGTTATATGGAAAAAAATGGTTTTTAATGCTTGCTCAAGGTTTCTTCATCTGCCTTCTCTTGTGTCTCCATCTTTATGTGAATGTTTCCTTCAACAATGAAAGTAGGATAATGCTGCATCATTTACTTCACATGAAAAAAACCTTCTCTGAGCATGATTGTGTAAGCACTCCACCCACAACTTTAAGCATTTATCATCAACATACTATGGTTAGAGACCGTGCCTTCTCCAAGAAGCACAGTGACACCTTAATAACAGCACCCAAATCTACAACTTCACCCACTTACAAGGGAAAGGGTAGGTGGGTGCATGGGAAGGATATCATTTATATGTTCCCTCCAAGTTAGAGTGTTTCAAACAGAAGTGTTCCATTATTCATCAATCATCACTAGGTCTAAATCAGGGGTTTCCAACCTGGGGTGTACAAACCCCTTGGTTAATGATAGGGGTCCATGCCATAAAGAGGCTGGCAACCTCTGCTCTAAATCATAAGGCTCCTGACTGAACAGCACCTTTACTACTGGGACAGGACTGATTCAAGCTGATCAATTTCACCAATATTTTCTCAAGAGCAATTAGGGACCAGCAATTAATTCACATCCCATAAATTAACAAAATAAGTTTGCTTAATCCAAACTCCCAGGGGTTGTGAATTAAAGCATGGAGTTTTTGTGATTACAAACAAATTAATATTAAAATCAGAATAAGTACATGGTTAGCTGTTATGAGTAATATATGTGTCACTGTGAGAAATTCTCTTCTGAATTTGGGACACATCGGCCGTAAAATGCTTCATCCAACTGTTTTAATGAAGAAAACATGGAATTTCCTTAATTGTGCTGACAATAGATAATTAATTAGGTAAATTCATAAACTGGATGTGCTTCAGCAACCTTATTTTGTTTCTACTCAGTTTTGCTTCTGACTTGAACTTATCAAAAGCAGTTGTATATCACTTCTAATAACGGATGTACATAGAACATTACAGCACAGTACAGACCTTTCAGAGCACGATGTTGTGCTGACTTTCCAACCTACTCTAAGATCAATCTAACCCTTCCCTCCTTTTTAGTACATTAAACTAAGAGGAAAATTAACAATGTTTCTGAAATACTTTGTTGACAAAGACAACAAAATGATGAAACATTCAGAAGCAGAAATAAGGCGCTGAAGGTTCACAGCATCTTCACTTGCATCTCAATAAAGAAAAGATAGGTCTATGCTTTGGGTGAGATCCCTTTGTGAACTCTGTTCCAAACATGTACTCCACTTTTACCTTTATTGAAGTGTTGTGACATGTTGTGTACTTATTTATAAGGCATTGATCAGACAGCACTTGGAGAATTGTGAGCAATTTTGGGCTTCTTATCTAAGAAACAATGTTCTGGCAAAAGAGAAGATCCAGAGGAGGTTCATGAGAATGATGCTGAGAAAGAAATGAGGAGCACTTGATGCCTCTGGAGTGTAGAAAAATTAGGAGCGATCTCATGAAATCCTATTGAATATTGAAAGATGTGGAGAGGATATTTCTTATAGTGGTGGACTATAGGGCCAGAGGGCACAGACTCAGAATAGGACAACCTCCTCTGGCTAGGATCTTTATGTCCTCGTTGTCCAAGGGAATGGTACCGGAGGATTGGAGGGAGGCGAATGTTGTTTCCTTGTTCAAAAAAGGTAGTAGGGATAGTCTGGGTAATTATAGACCAGTGAGCCTTACGTCTGTGGTGGGAAAGCTGTTGGAAAAGATTCTTAGAGATAGGATCTATAGGCATTTTGAGAATCATGGTCTGATCAGGGACAGTCAGCATGGCTTTGTGAAGGGCAGATCGTGTCTAACAAGCCTGATAGAGTTCTTTGAGGAGGTGACCAGGCATATAGATGAGGGTAGTGCAGTGGATGTGATCTATATGGATTTTAGTAAGGCATTTGACAAGGTTCCACACGGTAGGCTTATTCAGAAAGTTAGAAGGCATGGGATCCAGGGAAGTTTGGCCAGGTGGATTCAGAATTGGCTTGCTTGCAGAAGGCAGAAGGTGGTGGTGGAGGGAGTACATTCAGATTGGAGGATTGTGACTAGTGGTGTCCCACAAGGATCTGTTCTGGGACCTCTACTTTTCGTGATTTTTATTAACGACCTGGATGTGGGGGTAGAAGGGTGGGTTGGCAAGTTTGCAGACGACACAAAGGTTGGTGGTGTTGTAGATAGTGTAGAGGATTGTCAAAGGTTGCAGAGAGACATTGATAGGATGCAGAAGTGGGCTGAGAAGTGGCAGATGGAGTTCAACCCGGAAAAGTGTGAGGTGGTACACTTTGGAAGGACAAACTCCAAGGCAGAGTACAAAGTAAATGGCAGGATACTTGGTAGTGTGGAGGAGCAAAGGGATCTCGGGGTACATGTCCACAGATCCCTGAAAGTTGCCTCACAGGTGGATAGGATAGTTAAGAAAGCTTATGGGGTGTTAGCTTTCATAAGTCGAGGGATAGAGTTTAAGAGTCGCAATGTAGTGATGCAGCTCTATAAAACTCTGGTTAGGCCACACTTGGAGTATTGTGTCCAGTTCTGGTCACCTCACTATAGGAAAGATGTGGAAGCATTGGAAAGGGTACAGAGGAGATTTACCAGGATGCTGCCTGGTTTAGAGAGTATGCATCATGATCAGAGATTAAGGGAGCTAGGGCTTTACTCTTTGGAGAGAAGGAGGATGAGAGGAGACATGATAGAGGTGTACAAGATATTAAGAGGAATAGATAGAGTGGATAGCCAGCGCCTCTTCCCCAGGGCACCACTGCTCAATACAAGAGGACATGGCTTTAAGGTAAGGGGTGGGAAGTTCAAGGGGGATATTAGAGGAAGGTTTTTTTACTCAGAGAGTGGTTGGTGCGTGGAATGCACTGCCTGAGTCAGTGGTGGAGGCAGATACACTAGTGAAGTTTAAGAGACTACTAGACAGGTATATGGAGGAATCTAAGGTGGGGGCTTATATGGGAGGCAGGGTTTGAGGGTTGGCACAACATTGTGGGCCGAAGGGCCTGTACTGTGCTGTACTATTCTAAAAAAAAACAGAGATGAGGAAGAATTTCTTTAGCCAGGGAGTGGTGAATCTATAGAATTCATTCCCATGGATGGCTGTGGAGGTCAACTCATTGGGTATATTTAAAGAGAAGATTGATTGATTAGTAAGAGCATCAAGGATTACAAGCAGAAGGCAGAAGACTGTGTTTGAGAGGGATAGTAACGGCAGAGGAGACTCAATAGGGTGAATGACCTAGCTCTGCTCCTATGTCCTATGCTGTCATTTACCTTCTGTAATATTGATACATATTTACCTTCCTCAATACTTAGAAAAACATCTTTGTGGAGGCTCCTCTTCTTCACCATCCCCGTATAATGCCAAATGACCTCACACCGATAATAACTGCCATCACTCTTTACCAAATCATTGATCAGTAAAGACATATTAGTCTGGAATAATGGATTCATCCACACACGACCTGCGTACTCTTTTGCCGTTACGTTAATGTGAACACCATTAGTATAAGCCAGCATTTCCCTTGGTTGGTACTTATGCCAGGTAATGTTGATTATCTGGAGCAAGTTGTCATTGAAGCCTGTCAGTTCACATGGGAGCAGAGCAGACCTTCCTTTCACTCCTTTCGTCTCTGTGAAGCTGTCTAACTTCAAGCGACAGTCACCTGTATGTAAAAAACAGATGAAAAGAGAAGAAAACACTGTCATTTCTAAATTAATTTCAACATTTTGCTGAACTAGGCAATTCTTACAGTTTGTAATATCAACACCATTGCCTTCTCAATATCAAAGTTATTTGCTAAGAATTTGCAGTGGTGCTAGAAAGTTTGTGAACCCTGTAGAATTTTCTCAATTTCTGCATAAATATGACCTAAACTGTGATCAGATCTTGACATGTCCTAAAACTAGATAAAGAGAACCCAATTAAATAATTTACACAAAAACATTACACTTGTTCATTTTTTATTGAGAAAAATAAGACCATAAGACACAGGAGCAGAATAAGGCCGTTCAGCCCATTGAGGCTGTTCTGCCATTACATCATGGCTGATCCCATATCCCACTTAACCCCATACACCTGCCTTCTTGCCATATCCTTTGATGCCCTGACCGATCAGGAAACTATCAACATCTGCCTTAAATATAACCACAAACTTGGCCTCAACTGCAGTTGTGGCAGATCATTCCACAGATTCACTACTCTCTGGCTAAAAAAATTCCTTCTTACCTCTATTCTAAAAGGTCACTCCTCAATTTTGAGGCTGTGCCCTCTAGCTCTATATACCCCCACCAAAGGAAAAATCCTCTCCACATCCACCCTATCTAATCCTTTCAACATTCAGTAGGTTTCAATGAGATCCCCCCCCTTATTCTTCTGAATTCCAGTGAGTACAGGCCCAAAGCTGCCAAATGCTCCTCATATGTTAACTCCTTCATTCCCAGAATCATCCTTGTGAACCTCCTCTGGACTCTCTCCAGTGATAACACATCCTTTCAGAGAGATGGGGTCCAAAATTGTTGGAAAGACTTCAAGTGCAGCTCAGCATTATCTCCTTGCTTTTATATTATATTCCCTTTGAAATAAATGCCATCATTGCATTTGCCTCTTTATCACAGACACAGCATGTAAATTAACCTTCTGGGAGTCTTGCACGAGGAGTCCTTAAGTCCCTCTGCACCTCTGATGTTTGAATTTTCTCCACAATTAGGTAATAGTCCACACTCTTCTTCCTTTTACCAAAATGCATCATCATACATTTCCCAACACTGTATTCCATCTGCCACTTTTTGCCCATTAAATTTGTTTAAGTCCTGCTGCAATTGCATTGCTTCCTCAGCACAACCTACCCCCTAGCCCTCCACCTATCTTTGCATCATCCGCAAACTTTGCCACAAAGCCATCAATTCCATTATCCAAATCATTGACGATGTGAGAAGTAGCAATCTCAATACTGACCCCTGAGGAACAGCACTAGTCACTGGCAGCCAACCAGAAAAGGCCCCCCTTTATTCCCACTCGCTGCCTCCTGCCTGTCAGCCATTCCTCTATCCATGCCAGTATCTTTCCTGTAACACCATAGGATCTTATCTTGTTAAGCAGCCTCGTGTGTGGCACCTTATCAGATGCCTTCTGAAAATCCGGGTAAATGACATCCACTGCCTCTCCTTTGTTCACCCAGCTTATTACGTCCTTGAAGGCAAGATTACTCTTCACAGAAACCAGGTTGACTTTGATTTCTTTTATCATTAGTCACCAAGTACCTCTAAATTTCATCCTTAATAATAGACTCCAACACTTTCCCAACTACTGAGGTTAAGCTAACTGGCCTATAATTTACTTTCTTCTGCCTTCATCCCTTCTGAAAGAGTGGAGACATTTGCAATCTTCCAGTCCTCCAGGACTATGCCAGAATCAACTGATTCCTGAAAGATCATGACTAATGCATCTGTTATCTCTTCGGCAACCTCCCTCAGGACTCTGCAATGTAGTCCATCTGGTCCAGGTGATTTATCCACCTTAAGACCTTCACGTTTGCCTAGTATTTCTTCCTTTGTAATAGCAATGGCACTCACTCCTGCTGCCTGACACCCACGGACTTCTGACATAGAGCTAGTGCCTTCCATAGTGAAAACTGACGCAAAGTATCCATTAAGTTCATCTGCTACTTCATCTGCCAATGATGCAATATTACATATATTTGTTGGAATAATTATGGCATAATGCCTTCTGTAAAAGCTATTTGAGTCAAATGTTCTAAATCATGAGATGAAATTGAAGAGGGTTGTAGAGGTAACCTGCCCTATAAAAAATATTCTTCTCAAGAAAGATCTGTTTATGTACACCATGCCTTGATCAAAACAACTTTCAGAGGGCTTTAGAAGAAGGATTGTAGAGATGCATTAAGTTGGAAAAGGCTACAAAAGCATTTCTAAAGACCTAAGTGTTCATTAGGCTACAGTAACAGAAATTGTCTACAAATGGAGGAAGCTCAGTACTGCTGCTACTCTCCCTAGGAGTGGGCATCCTGCAAAGATCACACCAAGAGCACAATGTGCAATGCTGAAGGAGGTGAAAAAAAACCCAAGGAGAACAGCAAAAGACCTGCAAAAATCTCTAGAACTTGTTAAAGTCTCTGTTCATGTGTCCACTATAAGAAAAACACTGAACAAGAGTGGTGTTCATGGAAAGACACCATGGAGGAAACTACTGCTCTCCAAAAATAAAACATTGCTGCACTTCTCAAGTTTGTAAAAGAGCACCTGGATGTTCTACAATGCTTCTGGGACAATGTCCTGAGAGAAAAATTGAACTTCTTGGCAGAAATGCACACAGCTATGTTTGAAGGAAAAAGGGCACTCCCAACACCAAAATCTCATCCCAACTGTGAAGCATGGTGGAAGCAGGATTATGGTTTAGTAACGCAGACACGAGGAAATCTGCGGATGCTGGAAATTCAAGCAACACACACAAGAAATGCTGGTGACTGCAGCAGGCCAGGCAGCATCTATAGGAAGAGGTACAGTCGACGTTTCAGGCCGGGACTAACGTCAGGACTAACTGAAAGAAGAGATAGTAGGCCCAAAACATCGACTGTACCTCTTCCTATAGATGCTGCCTGGCCTGCTGCATTCACCAGCATTTTTTGTGTGTGTTGTTATGGTTTAGTGCTGCTTTGCTGCCTCAGGATCTGGAGAGCTTGCAATCATTGAGGAAACAATGAATTCAAAATTGTACCAAGACATTTTATAGGAGAATGTCAGGATAGTAGTCCATCACTGAAGCTTAATAGAAGCTGAGTAATTCAACAAGACAATGATCCAAAAGACAAGAATAAATCAACAACAGAATTATTTAACAAGAAGAAAATCCATCTTTTGGAATGGCCGTATCAAAGTCCTGACCTTAATCTGATAGAAATGTTATGGAAGGACCTGAAGCAAGCACTTCATGCAAGGAAGCCACCAGAGTTGAAGCAGTTTTGTAAGAAGGAATAAATTCTTCCAAGTGGATGTGCAGTACTGATCAACAGTGACAGGAAACATTTGGTTGAAGTTATTGCTGTTCAAGGGGATCACAAGAGTTACTAAATGCAAATGTTCACATACTTCTTCCAACAATTAAATGTAATATTGGATCATTTTTCTCAATAAATAAATGAGCAAGTATAATTTTTTGTGTTATTTATTTAATTGGGTTCTCTTTATCTGGTTTTAGGACCTACATGAAGATCTGATCACATTTTAGGTCATATTTATGTAGAAATATAGAAAATTCTTCAGGGTTCACAAACTTTTTACGGCCACCGTATAAGATAATTTTAAGAGTATGGTATTAGAGAATGGGAATAAACAGTCTACCTGATCTACAGTCTCCAAACCCCTTATTCTTTATTAAATCCACTCCAGGGATAATTCATGGGTATTCCATTCTATTTCCAAATCCTTAGCATGCTCTTGGATATTTGTCATCAAGATTTTGTTACTGGATTAAAATGTTGGGATCTCCCACCCAAAACCAATGTGGGAATACTTCACTAGAAAGAGAAGGACTTCCTGAAATCTCTTCAATGAGTACACTCCCAAAAACATGTCTCCACCAAGGGAGACATTAACATGTAGTCACTTTTGTAATAAAGGAAATAGGAAAGAAAGTGCACAAAGGTCAAACTAGTGGGTCTAAATATAGACAATTCCTTTGATCTTAATAGGACATTTCCCAGGGTACTGAAAGAACTAGCAGAAGTTATAATGGATACCTTTGGGATATTTTACTGAAATCTCTTCAATTTTATGATGCCATTCCATTGCTGAGAACTGTTCGTGATCCAAACTTTCTGCAAGTCGCAACAAAATAAAATCAGTGTGTGGGAGAGGGTCATAGAAACAGTGGTGATGGCAGAGCGAGCAAGTATGGGATAAGTGGCCATCAGCCACTCTCACTGACTGGGTCAGAGAGTGAGTGAGTCTGCTGAGTACACTCAGCTCTGTTTGTTCGATTCACCCCAAACCACCACCCCTCCCCCTCTCTCCCCGAATATTGCGGTGCTGGAGTGGGGAGAGAAGGCTCACAGAACTGTTCCGTTCTCACCCAGCAAAAGACTGCAGCCCCTCAACAGCTGATAAATTCATCTCCATCCATTCCACCCATCTCCTAAGCGTTCATTTATGTGTATGGCTTGTCCATTTGTTTCAGTATTCCTAATTCACAGAGGACCTGTACTAATTCAAGGAGATGGCTCACTCAAGAAGAACTGAAGATTGACAAAAATCTTGGGTCTTGCTGGTGTACACACACCTCAATGTTTTTGGGAGTGTACCCATCCACCAAGGGAGGCATTAACATGTAGTCACTTTTGTAATAAAGGAAATAGGAAAGAAAGTGCACAAAGATCAAACTAGTGGGTCTAAATATAGACAATTCCTTTGATCTTAATAGGACATTTCCCAGGGTACTGAAAGAACTAGCAGAAGTTATAATGGATACCTTTGGGATATTTTACTGAAATTCTCTGGATTCTGGGCAGGTTCCGGCAGATTGGAAGACAGTGAATGTAAAAAAGAATACAGGTAAAAGGCGGTTAACTGTTGTCCAGTTAGCTTAATGTCTGCCGTCATGAAATGCTTGAAGCTATCATTAAGGAAGTGATAACAAGACATCTGGATAGAAGTGATTCCATCAGGCAGACAGAGCATGGATTCATGAAGGGCAGGTCCTGTTTGCAAACTTACTAGAACTCTTGGAGGATATATGTGCACAGTGGCTAGAGGGGAACAGATGATGTTGTACACTTGGAGCTCCAGAAAGTGTTCAATAAGGTGATGCATAAAAGACTTGTCTACAAGACAAGGATGCATGGCGCTGGAGTTAAAGTATTAGCATGGACAAAGGATTGGTTATATAAATGGATGTTTCTCTGGTAAGCAGTCAGCAGTGAGTGGAGAGACACAGGGGTTGCTGCTGGGCAAATGACTGTTTGTAATATACATTAGTGATTTGGAAAGGGGGACTGAGTGTAGTGCATCTAAGTTTGGATGTTGAGGCTTGAAGGTCAAAGCCATGAGCAGCGAATCTTGGGGTGAGGTCCTAAGTTGAAGGCCCAATATTTGAGCATTTAGTGACAAAGACGGAAGGCCTAGAGGCAGCATGTCATGAGGCTGGAGCCCTGTCTGTGTCTGTGAGAGGGTGGATGAATTCATGTGAGTTCTGCCGAAGGGTTTTGGCCCGAAATATCGACTGCACTCTTTTCCATAGATGCTGCCTGGCCTGCTGAGTTCCTTCAGTATTTTGTGTGTGTTGCTCAGATTTCCAGCATCTGCAGATTTTCTCTTGTTTGTGAGAGGATATGAAGAGTCTACTGAGAGATACAGATAAGTGAGCGTGTAAAGGTCTGGCATTTGGCATACAATATAGGTAAATGTGAGGTCATCTACTTTGGAAAGAAAAGTAGAAGATTGCATTATAATTTAAATGGAGAAAGACTGAAGTATGCTGTGTGCAGAGGGTATTGTGAGTGCCTGTGCCTGAATCACAGAAGGTTGATTTGCAGATGCATCAGGTTATCAAGAAGGCAAATGGAATGTTGACCTTCATTACTAGAGAGATTGGACTTAAGAGCGGAAAGGCTATGCTGCAACTGTGCAAGTTACTGGCGAGACCACATTACAGTTCTGGTCTCCTTACCTGAGGATAGATACAGTAGCTTTGGAGGTGCTGCTGAGGAAGGGCACCAGGTTAATTCCAGAGATGATTGGTTTAGCCTATGAGGTGAGATAGAGTTGCCTGGGATGACACTCACTAGCATTCAGAAGAGGGGATCTTATAGAAACATGTAAAATTATGAAAGGGTAGATAAAATAGATGCAGAGAAGTTGTTTCTACTGGTAATTGACACTAGAACTAGGGGATATAGTCTGAAGGTGCAGGGAAATAGATTTAGTATAAGTTTCCCAGAGACCAGTGAATCTGTGGAACTCTCTGCCCAGGGAAGCAGTAGAAACCATCCCATTAAGTACACTTAAGACAGATGGAGTCATAGAAAGGTACAGCACAGAAAAAGGCATTTCAGCCCAACTAGACCATGCTGAACCATTTAAACTGCCTTCTCCCATTGACTTGCACATGGAGATATGCCAATTAGTGGAATGGTGCTGTAGCAACAATCTGGCACTCAACGCCAGCAAGGCAAAAGAGCTGATTGTGGACTTCGGGAAGGGTAAGACGAAGGAACACATACTAATCCTTACAGAGGGATCAGAAGTGGAGAGAGTGAGCAGTTTTAAGTTCCTCGGTGTCAAGACCTCTGAGGATCTAACCTGGTCCCAACATATTGATGTAGTCATAAAGAGGGCAAGACAGTGGCTATACTTTATTAGGAGTTTGAAGAGATTTGGCATGTCAACAAATACACTCAAAAACTTCTATAGTTGTACCATGGAGAGCATTCTGACAGGCTGCATCACTGTCTGGTATGGAGGGGCTACTGCACAGGACCGAAAGGTTGAAAATCTAGTCAGCTCCATCTTGGGCACTAGCCTACAAAGTACCCAGGACATCTTCAGGAAGCGGTGTCTCAGAAAGGCAGCGTCCATTATTAAGGACTTTCGGCACCCAGGCAAGCCCTTTTCTCACTGTTACCATCAGACAGGAGATACAGAAGCCTGAAGGCACACTCTCAGCGATTCAGGAACAGCTTCTTCTCCTCTGCCATCCGATTCTTAAATGGACATTGAAGATTTGGACATTACAGGTTTCCCCCGCCATCTGAAGGTAGAGCATTCCTATGAAACGGTTCGTAAGCCGAAATGTCGTAAAGCGAAGAAGCAATTACCATTTATTTATATGGGAAAATTTTGTGAGTGTTCGCAGACCCAAAAATAACCTACCAAATCATGCCAAATAACACATAAAACCTAAAATAACAGTAACATATAGTAAAAGCAGGAATGATATGATAAATACACAGCCTATATAAAGTAGAAATACTTTTCTGCAATCATTACTGAACTGAACTGTTCTCCGGAGCGAAAATCTCACGCAAGCGCCGTTGGCAGAAAATCTCACGCAAGCGCTGCTGGCAAAAACACAGCGCAAGCGCTCTCCAGTAACCTTTAAGCTATGAAGCTGCCAAATCATACCAAATAACACGTAAAAATACACAGCCGATATACAGTAGAAATAATCTATGTACAGTGTAGTATCACTTACGGGAATCGGGACAGCGCCGAGCACACTGATGATGGTGTGTTAGGCTGAGTCATCGCAGGTTGGGGTGATGCAGTGGCCCCCCACCCTCCAGGCCGCTGAGCGATACATTGCCGCGAAGAACGCAGGGGTCCAGCGGTAGCCAGGAGGTACACAGCACATCTTTAAGAAAAAAAGCCGAAACAAACATGCTAATTAATTAGGTGCCGCCTGTAATTGTCGGCCCAGATCAGTGCCGATTTCCGATTGCATCGTCTCTGATCTGGGCCGACAATTACGTGTCGGCGGCACCTAATTAATTAGCTTGTTTATTTTGGCTTTTTTCTTAAAGATGTGCCGTGTGCCTCCCGGCTACTGCTGCATTCTCCACGGATCGGTATCTGTCTGTGGCCTGGGGGTTGGGGTGGTGGGACACTGGGGTGTCATCTCGTCATCGTCTGTTTCTATTAGGGCAGGCAGGTCATCTTCTATCTCTGTCCGCCTCGATGTCGAAGGTCGAGGTTCGTCGTCTGCTGTGGTTGATGTGGAAGGCCTACTTGACTGCTGAGCTTCGCGTATTTTTCTATCACACAGTTCTTTAATAAGGACTCAAACCATCCTGCAAATATTCCCTAAGTGGCTGGATGTCATACCAATGAAGTCAATCACATCAGAAAAGAATGTTTCTGCTCTGAGGACTATCTTAGCCAGAGATGGAATACCTGAACAAATTGTGATTGACAACAGACACAATACACATCAGAGGAGTTCAGACTATTCATGAAGAAAAATGGCATCAAACATTTCAAGTCAGTTCCTCACTGGCCAGCAACAAATGTGTTAGATGAAAGGTTTATCCAGACCTTCAAGAAGTCCATTAAAGTGATGGACAAGGAGAATATTTCTCCACAGCACAAGGAGGACAACATCCCTTTTGTGGATCAGAACTCTGTTCATGCGATGACAAATCAAACACCTGCAATGCTGTTCATGAGCAGGCATCCGAGATCTCGTATAGACCTCCTGAAAATAGATCTATAGTGGGAAGTGCAAAATAAACAGTTCAGCCAGTTGCTAAGTGGATCAGCAAGGAGCTTCGAAGTTGGACAGGAAGTCCTAGTGCATAATTACTGAGAAGACAAGTGGACATCCAGTAGGATAGCTACAAGAACTGGACCACTGATGTACACGGTGAATGTTGGAGATCGTATGTGGAGACGTCATGTGGATCAGATACTGGATGTTCAGCCGAAGACCACACCTGGGTTGTCTGTGATCAGGTCACTAACAGCAATGTGACACCTGCAACAGAGAAAGTTGTCTTTGACAAGACACCTGCCAAATCTGATGCCACTCCACAGGTCCAAAGGTGTTATCAGGTGTTACAGAGCACTGCCCAAAAGACTGAACCTTTAGTATAGTGAAGTTAGTTATGGACTGCTATTGTGAAAGCATGTTTATTTGAAAATGGTTGTTAAGAGGAATTTGAATGTTTTGTTACATATATAGTTCTATGTTACATTAATCTAAAGGAGAAGGAAATGTAATATATGGATGTGTTTCTTTTAGAGCAATGACTCCCCTTAGCACTACATATGGACTGATAACTTACCTATATGCATTGATCTGTTGTTTACGCATAGGCATTGATCTGCTCTCTCTCGGCAATGTGAATACATGAGTTAACCTCACCTCCCGTGTGTGTGCCTTTATTTAATTGATATGTAATAGTACAGTCACAACAGTGCGGTCAGATGCCTTGCATTCCCGGTACCAGGTGGTGTTGCAGCTGGTCAGGACACTGTCAGTGGTGTTCCTGAAAAAGACTGGTTTGAGTGGCGGGGGGTGGAATTGCCTGGCTTCTCTACTTGCTCAGAAAGTGGAGATGCTGCAGGTGGTAAAGGCAGGCAAGTGGAGCAGAGTCTATGGTCAGATCAGCTATGATCTGATTGAACGGTGGACCAGGCTTGATAGGCAGATAGCCAACTCCTGCTCCTATTTCTTATGTTCTAATAGAAAGCAAAATTCTAAGGAAAAGAAATGTTTTAGTGGTATTGGATGCAAGATAAAAAAAACTTTATAAGAACATCAAAATCTACTGATAAGATCTTTTACATTTTTCAGATGGAGCTCACATTCTTGAAGCAGGCCTTGAAATCTGCAGCTTTATAGGGGAAAAGCAAGAGTACCACCAATGAGCCATGAACAGAAAAAGACATTTTGCCAAGTTTTCACAGGACCTGACACTATTGTGCAAAAGATTGACGCATTTCCTTTCCAAAGTCAATTTAAATTCCAAAGCAAACCAAGTATATGGCATAGGCGGTGCACCAAGAATCACACCCTCACCAAAGCTGACATTTCTACACATTAAGGTTGCTAACTATTCTCTCAGCACTTAACAGGAAACTTGGTTTTAATTCATGTTTGCCATGGTTTATAATGGAAGTTAACACATAAGTAGTTTGTTGCTTTAACCTGTTCGAGTTTGCCTTTTTTAATGTCCCACTACTCTCAGCATTTTTGTCTTAGGTCCCCATATAAATATTGCTCCTTGATCTGATGGTTTACTCTGGAAATTTGAATGGATAATGGTTTATTATTTAATAATCATCTTGGTTCTGATCCAAGGGCAATGATCTGTAATATTAATTCTCTTTCTTCCCCCTCAGATGCTGTCTGACCAACGGTATATTTCCAACATTTCAGATGTCTAGTTTTCATGTTATTTTGCTTTAATTAAGTTAATTTTCTTGGATTAAATATATCAACACAAGGCACAGTGCTCACTTTGGACTAATGAAATATAAAACCCAGAGCAGAGCTTTTGTAGCTAAACACTTAATTTATTAACATGGAAAGTGAACCATAAAAACATTGACTAATGCTAAACTGTATAGTAGTTTATGCAAATGGACGTATCTGTTGTGGTCTAATTATTCAATCAGTAATTTTACAGAATCAGTAGTTCTGAGAAAGCTTTTTAAAAATAACTCTTGCTTGAGAAGCAAATTCTGCTTGACATCAGTGTCTTATGCACTTGTGGTCTCAGTGTTAAACAGGTTCTGAAGTACAGGCACAAGAGGCTGCTGGAAACTGGAGCACAAGCTATCTACTAGAGGAACTTGGCAGGCCGAGCAACATCTGCAGGAGGAAAGGCATTGCCGATGTCTGAGTCTTGATGCAAGGTTTCAACCTATAAAGTCAAGAGTTTTTCCCCTCCTAGAACGGTTGCCTGGCTCACTGAATTCCACCATCAAGTTGTTGCTTCTGGGTCTAAAGTGTGATCCTTACAACAGACAATTCCTCCTTCTGAGTCAACCTTATAATTTAGTGTGAACTAATACACTGCTACAGATGGGTCATCTTTTGCTCCTTATGATGTAGGGATTAATATTCCTTTGATCTTTCTAATTAGCTTTTTATTGTGGGAAGGCATAAGCAAATACACAAATCGGAATAATTTTACTACAAAAATTGATATTTTCTACTATTACTGCATAAGACATAGGAGCAGAATTATGCCATTCGTTCCATCAAGTCTGGTCCACCACTCAATCATGGCTGATTTATTTTCCCTCTCTAGCTGATTTCCTTGCCTTCGTCCCATAACCTTGGATGCCCTTACTAATTAAGAACCTATCAACCTCCATTTCAAATATACTTAGATTCCAAGCCATCTGTGGCAGTGAATTCCCAGGTTCATTATCCTCTGGCTAAAGGAATTCCTCCTTATCCCTGTTATAAAAGGATATCCTTCTACTCTGAGCTCTCTGGTGCTAGATGCTCCCATTACTGAAAACATTCTCTCCAAATCCACTTTATCTAGATATTTCAATATTTGGTAGGCTTCAATAAGACTCCTCTTCCTTTTCCTAAACTCCAGTGAGAACAAGCCCAGAGCCATCGACTTTTCCTCATGCATTAACCCTTTCATTTTCATTAACTTCCTCTGGACCCTCTCCAATGCCACCACATCGTTTTGAGATATGGTGTCCAAAACTACTTTCAATACTCCAAATGGTGTCTGACCAAAGCCTTATAAAGCCTTAGCATTATATCCTTGATTTTATATTTCAGTCCTTTTGAAATGAATGCTAACTATCAATATAACTTGCAAGTTACCCTTTTGGGAATCCTGCAATAGGACTCCCCAATCCCTTTGCACCCTCATTTTCTGAATTTGTTCCCTGTTTATAAAATAGTCTATGCATTTATTGGTTCTACTAAAGCGCATGATCATACACTTCCTGTCACTATATTCCATATGCTCCTTCTTGGTCCATGTCATTCTGCAGACTCCCTACTTCCTCAACACTACCTGCCACTCCATCTACCTTTGTATCATCTGCAAACTTAGCCACAAAATCATTAATTCCACCTGCACTAACATCATGGGCATCTGGTAAATGGGCCAACAGATGCATCTTTATAAAAGGAAGGAACACTTAAAGGACAAAATACGAGGGGTGATTGATAGGTTTGTGGCCTAAGGTAGAAGGAGATGAATTAGTAACTTCAAACTTTCTACATTTTCACTCAAAGAGTTGAACTACATGTGCATGTAATGAGAGCGGTATAACTCTTCTCTTTCTACCTTAGGCAACAAACTTATCAATCACCCCCGCTATGGACCACCTAGAGGTCCAAGACGCTCTCATTACATGCACATGCAGTTCAACTCTTTGAGTGCTACCGCAGAAAGTTTGAAGTTAATAACTGATCTCCTTCTACCTTAGGCCACAAACTTATCAATCACCCCTGCTGTGGACCACTTCTACAAAGAAGGGATCTGTATGCTCCACGACCGCTGGACTCAGTGTGTACATGTAGGAGGGGACTATGTTGAAAAATAAATATGCTAGGTTTTCTAAAATTGACTCCTTTTACCTTAGGCCATGAACTTATCAATCACCCCTCGTACTTTCAAACACTTTGACTATATCATCACTGACAGAAGACTGATCCATTGATTTGAAAACAATGTTGCACTAAGGCGGGGGTCAAGGAGCTAGGGAAGTGTTTTTTTAATATATTATTATAGAGATTGTAGGTAGTTTGTAATGTCAGAGAGGAATGCAGTGCAGATACTGGTCCTTCAGTCCAACGAGTCCAAAGTTTCTATCCAACCAGTCCCAATTTTCTTCATTCAGTCTGTCCATTTAAGCCCATCCCTCCGATGCATACCCAAGAGTTTCTTAAATGATACTACTGTACCTGCTTCAACCACGTCCTCTGGCACCTCATTCCCTATAATCACCACCCTCTGTGTAAAAATATTGCCCATCAGTTCTCTTTTAAACCTCTTCCCTCTCACTCTAAACCTATACCCCTTAGATATGAAACACATACACTGGGGAAAACACTCTAAAACACAACAAGTTCAAAGTAATTGAATAATTGAACTGAATTTATGATGTGTTAGGCACTCAATTGTCTCAACACTGGATTTCACACTTTTTGGGGGCATGAATAATGTATTGTACAAGGCATTAATGTCCAATCAAGTTCTCTTCAAAAAATTATGAAAATGGCCAAAAATACATCGCAAATTGCACTAAAACAACACACACAAAATGCTGGTGGAACTCAGCAGGTCATGCAGCATCTATAGAAAAGAATAAACAGTCGATGTTTTGGCCAGAGACCTTTCAGGATGGAGAAGGAAGGGGGAAGATGCCTCATAAAAGGTGAGAGGAGTGGAAGGAAGACTAGCTAGAAGGTGACAGGTGAAGCGAGGTGGGTGGGAAAGGTAAAGGGCTGGAGAAGGTAGAGCTTGATAGGAGAGGAGAGTGGACCATAGGAGAAAAAGAAGGAGAAGGGGCATCAGGGGGAGGTGATAGGCAGGTGAGGGGAAGAGGTAAGAAGCCAGAATGAAGAATAGAAGATGAGGGAAGCTGGAGAGAAAAAAAATTACCAGAAGGAGAAATCAATGTTTATGCAATCAAAATGGAGGCTACCTAAACGTAATATGAGGTGTTGTTCCTTCATCCAGAGGGTGGCTTCATCATGGCAAAAGAAGAGGACATGGACCCATGGACCAACATAAGGGAAGAGAAATGGGGATAGGAATTAAAATAGTTGGCCACTGGGCAATTCAGAGGTGCTTGACAAAGAGGTCCCCCAATTTATGTTGGGTGTACTATGTGGTTTATGTGCAGAATCTTGTGCCTGAAGGAGCTGCACTAGAACCTTACAGCTGTTATATAATTGCCAAGCTGCTCTTGGGGAAAGACATCAGATCATTTGGTACGTCACCAAAGACTCTTGCAAAGTTCTACAGATGTATGGTGGAGAACATTCTGACTGGCTGCTTCAGTCTGGCATGGAGGCTCCAATGCACAGGATCACAAGTGTTTGCTATTTGATCATGGGCACAACCCTAGCATCAAGGACGTCTTCAAGAGTCAATGCCTATGGAAGTCAGCACCCATCACTAAGAACCTTCACCATCTGGGGCATGCCCCCTTCTCACTACTACCACCAGGGAGAAGGTACAAGAACCTGAAGACCAACACTCAGTGTTTTAAGAACAGTTTCTTCACCTCACTATTACATTCCTGAATCATCCATGAATGAACCTATAAACACTAACTTGGTATTTCTCTTTTGCAAAATGTATTTATTTTGACACCTCACTGCTACTGCAAAACAACAAGTTTAATGACACATGGCACTGTGAGGTGTGGAGTGATAAAGGGTAGAAACCACAACACATTGTTTGCATAGAAGTACTTCAATCAGTAAGGAAGCAACCAGCGAGGTTGAAATGATCTTGAGTACTGAAAACCATGAACAGCAGATGCTGTGTTCAAGATCAATGTCACAATGCAGACATCCTCATTGCCAATCTCAGCACAATTGAATTCTTATTTCTTTTAATGAGTGTTCAACAAAGGTCGTAAGTTGTACCAAAAAGCGGTACTCTATACTGGCAACAGAGGAAACATGCATTCCACAACTTGTACCTTCATTTGATACATAACTGATACCAAGAAGCACTACTGATGCATGGAAAAGTTCAGAATAATTTTCCAATGACTGCATTTCCACTTCAAAATTATAGCAAACATGATCTACTACTGGTCAGTCCTCAAAACCTACCTTGCTGATTTCAAACATCTTTCTCCAGTTTTTATCTGATTAATTCCTATATTAATAACTGGTCAGACTGTGGTTACATGCTCCTGTTGGTGTCAGTAATGTAGTGCCTCAGATTTGACTCAGTTCTATATAAGAGGCCTGTTCTGCAGAGAAGCTCTTTGCAAATAATTCTGCTTTCTGTATCTCAGACTTCGGTTCAATTAGCAAAGGTAAATGGCACACTCTCCGATTAGCACGAAGGATGACAGGAAGATGATTATAACTAAACTAGATTGGTGACTGGCACTTACTAAAAATTACCACAAATAATATAAAATTGAGATTTTATTTAAGGGCACAGTATTTGCTTTTAAAATGATAAAGCAGAATATACTGTAAATAACCAAGTTATGTTTCAACTGCAGCGTGAGATAAAAAAGGACTTGCATTTTATAGCACCCTTCACAATCCCAAGTCATAAAATATAGAACATAAAACAGTTCAGGCCCTTCAGCCCACAATGTTGTGCCAACCTTTTTAACCTCCTCCTGATTACTCTCACCCTTTCCTCACACGTGGCCCTCCATTTTGCTTGCATCTACATTCCTGCCTCTTAACTGTCCGTTATATATCTACCATCACCCCGGTAGTATGTCTGTAAAAAACAAAGACCTACCAAAGACTTCCTCCACCAGCACTGCACCCCCCCAAATAGTTTCTTCCAATTACCTAAAACGTATGCCCTCTCGTTATTAGCCCTGGGAAAAAGGTACTATTTAGGCCTTTTACCATCTCAATCTCTTACTGACAATGAAGTGGTTTTGAAGTGTCATTGCTAGAATATAAGCACAAAAGCCAATATGTGCATCACAAGCTCCTATAAACACAGTGTTAACAAATAATCACTTCTCCATGATATAGATGGAGGATAGAATTTGTTTGCACACTAGGAATCACTTCCTTGTTTGTCTTTGAATAGTGCCACTGAATCTAATGCATCCTACAGAGAAGGCAATATTAACTTTTTATCCAGTCAGTGATTTAGGAAAGACTTTCAATTTGCCATCCAGGTGTTAAGCTAAAATTATGGACTGACTAGTTGAAAGCTTCTATTTGAAATGAATGAAAACATAGATCAACAGGTTTCTTTAATGTTAGTTTTGAAAAGTGCCAGGTATTAGGTCAACCATATTTCATTTGGTAGAAATATCAAGCCAGATTAGTTATAAATCACATTCCAGCCTTCCTTGTTAACAAGTGTGTGTGTGTGTGTTGTGTGTGTTAGTGTTACCTTTGAGGTGAGGCCAAAATTAATCCATCAAGGTCTATCTTTAATTGAGATTTTAAAATAATATACTGACTTTTCACAACTAATTTTATTTCCAAATGTATTTTAAATACTGGTATCAATTTTAGTCACCGACAATGATAATCTGGATTTAGAATTAATTACCAAACCAAAAACATAATCACAAGAGTATAACACCAACAAGGCTTGCATCACTTATATAAATGACCATTGTAGTCAAATTAATTTACAATACATTTTACAACTGGTGTTGTAACAAAACTGTAAAATACACTATATAAGCCAACCTAACCAGAAGCTATTAATACTAATGGCACAAGAAATTCAAAATTAATTTTAATGCTTCACCTTTTGATACTTAAGGCATAAACAATATTTCAGACATCAGCTTGGTTTGGAATACTACTTAGTGATAAAAGGGAGCTAGATAATTAAAGTGTTTCATGGAGAGTCACAAGACCTACTCACCAAATCCAATAAGAGCAAACAGTGAGAAGGACATCAAAAGGCTCATTTCTTTCATCATGTCTTCCATTTGTTCAGCTGCAGTTGTTTAGTATGTAGTAGCAATCACTAATGTTGTGCTTCTGTCTAAATCCAGTGAAGGTAACTCTCCAGTAAACTACTTTGATTAATTCCCTAGTAATTGCTCGGATTGGTGTGAAGGCTGGTGTTTGTTAGTGAGTGGGGTGCAGGGAGCATTCTGTTGGTACAGGAAACAGATGCAATCTTGATGGATTCTACACATCAGCTAAGTTGCTTCATCTGTAGAACATTGTGGTCTGCAACACTTTACTGCATTGCGCCCGGATATCCAAAACCTTCACTAGTATAAATATTTATTAATTATTTCAAGTAAAACATATTTTCCTCTTATTTTCCTGCTTCATGCAATAAATAATAATATTCTCATCTATGGTGGCAGAGTAAGGCCCATAGTAACAGTATATGTTCCTCCTTCCCCATGCAAGTGTGAAATAAAGAAACAAATCAGAGGAAATACCAGAATGAGTTCTTAGGTTAAGGAGATTCAGCTTTATCACCCAATCCTCTGACAAACTTCAGCAGATGTACTGTTGAAAGTTTTTTGGTTGCATCATGGTCTGGTACAGCAATTCGAATGTGTAGGAACATAAGCTACAGAGAGCACTGGACTCAGTCCAGTACATCACAGGCACATCATATCCATCGCCACCATTGGTGCTTGTTATGTTTTATAATTCCAAAACATTAAACTAATTAAAGAAAGACATGAGGCTGGGAATGTGAATCTAACTTCATTTTTTACTTTAAGCGAGGCTTGCGCTTATCATGTGGTAGCATCATGATGTATGTAATTCACATACTTTTAGATATAACCCTTAATGAATTATTTAAACAAACAAGAATGCTTAATCAAACATTATTTACAATATTATTCAAATATTACTTAAATATTAAATACACAACACTCCTCCTTGAGTAGCTATAAACTCCAACTCAGCAGAGAATGCATCTATATATGTATTATACTGTATAATAAAATTACTATATAGAAATCCACAGCATAGTAAATTTTAAATCATCCCATTCAGGCCTAAATATTTAATCACTGTGGTGGATTTCTTACTCTTGCTGGGTAACGTCTTTCCTGACAAGGGAGGTCAGTGAGACCCATGGCTGTGAACCAATCTCAGGCTCTGTGGTGGCTGTAGGAGCTGACTCTGAAACTACTGGAAGTAGCCCTGACAGCTCTGGACATCTATCTTCTTCTTTTCTCAGCTTTTCTTTCTGGAACTACTCCAACCCTTGTTTCTCTTCTGGTCCTGGCTTTTTTCTCTCTCTCTATCCCACTCTCTTTCTTTCTCACATTCCTTCTCTTTCACATCTTTCTCTTTCCCGCTCACATTCTTTCTCTCCATCTCTTCTCCCCTTTTCAACTTCTTGTCTTCCTTTCTCTTCTTCTAGTTTCTTTTATGTACCTCGGCATTTGCTAATTTCTCGAGAAATTCGGTCTCATTTATCCTCTTCCATCTCCAAAGCATTACAAAGGTTTCAAAGGTACATTTAATGTCAGAGAAATGTATACAATATATATCCTGAAATTATTTTTCTTTGTAAACTCTTGTCATCCTCCTCTTTCTTATCTTATTCTTTCTAATTTGTGTATCTTGATCTTGTGAAGGTATATTTAGTTCACTGGAGTATTCCCTTACCAATCGTTCTATAGCTCTCTGTATGATCTGATCTCGTCTCTTGGCTTCCTCATCCACAACATCATCTGACAAACCCTGTTTTCACATCTCCATTGACTCCTTTAGGCCTTCCATTCATCCAGCTGGGTTTGGTCTTTGCGTCTATTTTCACAAGAGCTTGTTGTCTCCCATGTGAAGTTCATGCAATAACCTTAATGCATGCAGGGAAGATTCTGGTTCTTTACACTCACAAAAGCGGAATGCTTGCAATTTTCCAGAAACTCCGTGAATTCTCTCCCAGTTTAAAATCAAGCCATATTTTGCAAGTAACTGCCTGATTAACATATTCAGGAGCTTTCTCAGATATGTTGTCTACGAAAACTGTTGCAGTTAGACCACTGCTTTCGTCACTTCCATGATTCTTCTGAGCTGTATGGTCTGCCCTTGGTCCAATATGCTTTCCGACCAGAGATTGACACCCACACCTGTTTGCCCTCTGTTCAGCAACAGTTCATGGTGTTCAGTATGGAAACAGTCATAGCATCATCCAGTTCCTTTCTTAATTCACTTTCGGTTGTCTCTGTTGCAGGGTAATGGTACGCAAATAGTGGATGGATCTCCAAACAAGTTGTAGTTGTCTCGGCCACTCATATCCCGGCAATGCTGGCCCTCTTGTTTTTACCATATACAAGCCCAATGTGTCTTGTTGGTTATTGTATTTCACTGTTATGGATGCCATTCCCATAGGAGTTATCTTTTCTCCAGTATAAGTTATTAGTTGGATATCTGCAGGCTTCAGTTCAGTATCCAGACATCCCACCCTGCAAAAACTCATTTCAGGGAGGTAGCACCATCAGTTTGTGGGAGACTCCCGGAACTTCCGGGAGAAGTGGGATGTCTGCAATAGAGTAGCTCCTTAGCAGCTAGCCAGCTAGTTTAAATAACATTAGCTATGCTAATGAACGAATGACACCTGTTAAACTCACCTCAACATGTCTTTTACAGTCTTAACCCACCATGGGCAATAGAAAAGTCACTGTTGCAAACAGTGCAGCAAGCAACACTGTCATTATTTTTTACCCCTATTAGGCAGGGGGTACACTTTAGTGTAGTCTGGGGTGACGTACGTATTATATTTTCTTTTTTTGGAACACTCTGCCATGGCGCGTACGCTCGCTCTCGCTCTCTTGCGCTCGCTCTCTCTCTCATGGCCGGGCTCGTTCTCTCTCACGCTCTCTCTCGCTCGCTCGCTTTCAACAAATTGATTTCCGGGACATTGTATATAATTTGCGGGCATCAGGGAGCCACTATTAATATGCGGGAGACTCCCGGAACTTCCGGGAGAGGTAGGATGTCTGGGTATCTATTCCAACTCATTTTGTGGAATGGCTGAAACAGTAAACCAGTGGCCAATTCCATTTTAACAAATTTGCTGTTCACTTCTGACATAAGGCATATTGCTTGTCTATTGCTAATTTTCACATTGTAAATCTCTGCTTCACTGCAGCAGACCCTAGAAGGCTGGTGAAGGTAGAGGGTAAAATGAATGCAGCAAAATACTGGGAAATCCTGCAGGAAATCATGATACAGTCTGCAAGAGAACTGTGACTTGGGAGAAGATTTGTTTTCCAGCAAGACAGTGACCCCAAGCATAAAGCCAAAGCTACACAGGAATGGCTTAAAACAACAAATTTAATGTCCTGCAGTGGACAAGTCAGAGTCCAGACCTCAATCCAATTGAGAATTTGTGGCTGGACTTGAAAAGGGTTGTTCACTCACGATCCCCATGCAATCTGACAGAGCTTGAACAGTTTTGTAGAGAAGAATGGAGGAAAAATTGCAGTGCCCAGATGTGCAAAGCTGATAGAGACCTATCCACACAGACTCAAGGCTGTAATTGCTGCCAAAGGTGCATCTACTAAATATTAATTTGAAGGGGATGAGTAATTATGCAATAAATTATTTTGTGTTTAATAATTGTCATAAACTTGGACAAATTTGCAGAGATTTGTTTTCACTTTGATACAAAAGAATCTTTTCTGTAGATTGGTGTCAAAAAAACCTAATTAAATCCACTGTGATTCAATGTTGTAAAGCAATAAAAAATGAAGACTTCTAAGAGGGTGGGGGTTGAATACTTTTTATAGAGACTGTATCATCCACTAAACAAGCTTCTCCTTCTCCCTCTCAAACTCTGATTCAACATACCCAACTCTCTCAACATTCCTGTACCTATCTTCTTAGCACGGGTTGTGACCTTGGCTAAGTCCACAACTCTCCCAATGAACAAAGAAAGTAAAATTCCTTCAAAGTATTACATAATTATCACCCCAATACTTTTCCATCCCTTGGTGGTATCAATTGCACCCCCTTATCTCTTCTGACCCACAGACCAGACGCATGATTTAGGAAAAAGGAGACAACAGGTCTGTAAGGAGGAAAATATTCTTCACCAGTATTTCATCTTAATGATGTACATTCAAGTAGGGATAGAACATTGATCAATAAGAGGGAAAACATGCCATCACCATATTCCAGCTTGACACCATTTTGTCTTCGAACTTCCATTTTATTTTGGCATGTCCCAAAGAAGAATCACAATTAACATTTTCTTAACAAATCTAAGCGGAATGTCTTAATTTTCAAATTCCTTTTCTTGTTGCAGACAAATCACACCCACATCAAGGTTGCTTGAATGTCTGGTGACACTTGTGGGGTGACCCAACACATGTTGGTGTTAACACAAATGATGCATTTCACTGAATTTATGGATATACATGTGACAAAGAAGTAAACAAATATCAAAATATGTAGGAGAATGAGGGTGACCTTATAGAAATGTTAAAAATTATGAGAGGCACAGGTAAAGTAGATGGCCTTTTCCCCATGGAATTCCCCAGCAATTATAGCCTTGAGTCTGTGTGGATAGGTTTTGCACATCTGGGCACTGCAATTTTTCTGCCATTCTTTTTTACAAAACTGCTCAAAGTAAACAGTCTTTTCCCCATGGCAGGGAGATCAAAACTAAGGGAGAGGTTTAGGTGAGAGGGGCAAGAGTTAAAAGGGACCTGCAGCAGCTTTTAGAGACCAAATGATGGAAATTGGGACTGGCTGAGTGGACACTGTGCTTGGCATGGGCTGGTTGGGCCGAAGGGCCTGTATCCATCCAAATTGCTCTATGGGTAAATAGCCTGTATTGCTTTGCACACAAACACACACACACACACACGCGCACTTTCCATCTGCATTGACTGTGAAGGAGATTTAAAATGGCAGTACACTTTTAAAAGACATCTGTTTTATATGGCAGTATACTAGGGAATTATTCTGGGTATAAATAGCTAGTTAAACACTTGCTATTTTTTGCACTTGGCAAAATCAGTGTTGCTACTGCAGTTAACTATGGTATAAAAACAAAGATTGCCAGTTGTATTACACCCTTCACACCCCAGACTTCATTTTGTCTAATTAAGTGTTGTCACTGCTCATAATGCAGATTTATTGTTATCCACTGGCACAGTTATCAGTTAACATTCTTCAGTGATGTGGAAAAACACACGTTTCCTTTTTGTGTTGTCAGAGGAAACAAGGACTTTCTTCAGACTTGCTTCTCAGAAGACATTCTATTTCTTATAGTGAACACTTGTGGTTATTTTTGGTGCCCACGAGCTTTCCATGGTAGAACAAGGCACTGCATATAGGCTGAATGTAGATAACATCAGATTTGGTTCATGATCATTATATGGGAAACAAAACTCAAATAGATGAAAAGAGAGATGAATAGAAATGGCTTGAAAGATGTGTGCATTCAATACAATATTTCAAGTTATGGTATACAGTGCTTTTTACTATGTTCTTTAAGTTTACCAGCTCTTCCAGAAGCTGCAAGTGAAAAATAACTTGGCAAGAGATTTGTTAATACTAACTTGAAGTATAAAATATTTATACAACTTACAATACATCAGAATTCCTACCAATTGACACTGAAAATTAATATTTAATATCGCATTATTGCTTACCTTAATTATTGTCAATTATAAAAAAAGTAACTAACAGTCCTGTCTCTATGTTCATCTTTCCTTTCCCTTTCATTATTTGTTTTTGTAGATTTTAATTTACAAGGTTCACTGACATTTTTTGTACATGTGACTACGTAGTCCTTCAGCTACAACCCCTTAAGACTTATTTACCCCTTGATTTCCAATGGCTCCTCTGCTTATTATAGATGCCCTTCAGGCTTACTCATGGAAAAGATTCAATTGTGCCTCTTAAAGCTCTAATGCAGACAATTGCATCTCTGATCCCAAGCTGGTAGATGGGCTGCTGACTTCTAAATGAAACTTACCAAGTGATCTTCCCAGCAGGTAACTTCAGAAACTACTCTAATCCTTCCAGGTGAGGCAGAACAAGCCTGTCCTCAAAAAACTCCCTTTATGCCTGTTCGCAATCATCCCAAGATAACAAGTCAATATTTTGAAGAAAATGTAAAATGCTTCCTGACTTGTAAGAGTACGTGTACTGTGGAGAAAGAATATGTGGAATTGCACAGGAAACGTTGAGTCTTGAGTTAGGAATACATGGAAGCATGGCACTTCCTGCAAGCATACACACCCATTCCATCTAGTTAGCTTCAATCCCATCTGTGGCTGAGGTCTCTCATTAGCCATTTGGCAAGTTAGCCCGAGAGGCCTTCAAAGGCATTCAGGAAGCATCTCCAACTGACAGCACCTGGTCCCTCACAACGTAAAGCTTCGCCCACCACACCTGACCCATCCACAAAATATGGCCCAACTTTCTTTTTCTTTTCCTTCTTCTGACTTTTAATGGCGGTTGGCAGTCCGCCTTAAAGGTGCATTACCAGCTAGCATGGAGTGCAGTGTAAAGAGTTGGGAAATAAAACCCCGACTAGTTCTTTTAAAAATGAAAATTAAATTGCCCCTAAAAGCCTTGTAGGTTTTAAATAATTCAAAACAATATTATGAGCTAAATTGAAGTCACTTCCATGATTTAGCAAAGTTTTAAAATTAAAACCGTCAACCCCCAAAGCTGGCAGTGCAGCCCTGTATTTGCTTTATTTCAACCTTGTATCTTCACATTGTAAAAGAATGTTCAACTGTTTCATAATGATGACAACACCTACACACCCCAGAGTGATGATTTCCAACAAAATATAAGGAATAATTAAGCAGAGTATGTCCCATTCTAAGATGAGTCAATATAATTCCTCCCCTTCTTTTCTTATTGGTCCACCCCGTCCACAGTATCTCTCTGTGCCAATTACATCTAACTCCACCCACAGGACCTGCTCGTGCCAGTTACATCTAAATCCACCCACAGTATCTAAATGTGCCAATTACATCTAACTCCACCCACAGTATCTAAACGTGCCAATGACATCTAACTCCACCCACAGTATCTAAACGTGCCAATTACATCTAACTCCACCCAGAGTATCTGCCCGTGCCAATTACATCTAACTCCACCCACAGAATCTACCCGTGCCAATTACATCTAAATCCACCCACAGTATCTAAATGTGCCAATTACATCTAACTCCACCCACAGTGTCTGCCCATGCCAATGACATCTAACTCCACCCAGAGTATCTGCCCGTGCCAATTACATCTAACTCCACCCACAGAATCTACCCGTGCCAATTACATCTAACTCCACCCACAGAATCTGCCCGTGCCAATTACATCTAACTCCACCCACAGAATCTGCCCATGCAAAATACATCTAAACACACCCACAGAATCTGCCCGTGCCGATTACATCTAAATCCACCCACAGTATTTAAATGTGCCAATTGCATCTAACTCCACCCACAGTGTCTGCTCATGCCAATGACATCTAACTCCACCCAGAGTATCTGCCCGTGCCAATTACATCTAACTCCACCCACAGAATCTACCCGTGCCAATTACATCTAACTCCACCCACAGAATCTGCCCGTGCCAATTACATCTAAACACACCCACAGAATCTGCCCGTGCCGATTACATCTAAATCCACCCACAGTATCTAAATGTGCCAATTACATCTAACTCCACCCACAGTGTCTGCCCATGCCAATGACATCTAACTCCACCCACAGTATCTCTCCGTGCCAATTACATCTAACTCCACCCACAGTACCTGCCCATGCCAATTACATCTAACACCGCCAACAGTATCTGGCCCTGCTAATTACATCTAACTCCACCCAGAGAATCTGCCCGTGCCAATTACATCTAACTCCACCTAGAGAATCTGCTCGTGCCAATTACATCTAACTCCACCCACAGTATCTGGCCGTGCCAATGACATCTAACTCCACCCACAGTATCTAAACGTGCCAATTACATCTAACTCCGCCCACAGGACCTGCCCGTGCCAATTACATTTAACTCCACCCACAGTATCTCTCTGTGCCAATTACATCTAACTCCACCCACAGAATCTGCCTGTGCCAATTACATCTAAATCCACCCACAGTATCTAAACGTGCCAATTACATCTAACTCCACCCATAGTATCTCGCTGTGCCAATTACATCTAAATCCACCCACAGAATCTGCCCGTGCCAATTACATCTAACTCCCCCATCAGTATCTCTCCGTGCCAATTACATCTAACTCCACCCACAGAATCTGCCTATGCCAAATACATTTAACTCCACCCACAGCATCTCGCCATGCCAATTACATCTAACTCCACCAACAGTATCTGCTCGTGCCAATTACATCTAACTCCACCCACAGTATCTGCCCGTGCCAATTACATCTAACTCCACCCACAGTATCTGCCCGTGCCAATTACATCTAACTCCACCCACAGTATCTGTCCGTGCCAATTACATCTAACTCCACCCACAGTATCTGTCCATGCCAATTACATCTAACTCCACCCACAGTATCTCGCCGTGTCAATTACATCTAACTCCACCCAGTATCCCTCCGTGCCAATTACATCTAACTCCACCCACAGTATCTGGCTGTGCCAATTACATCTAACTCCACCCACAATATCTCACTGTGCCAATTACATCTAAATCCACCCACAGAATCTGCCCGTGCCAATTACATCTAACTCCCCCATCAGTATCTCTCTGTGCCAATTACATCTCTCCACCCACAGAATCTGCCCATGCCAAATACATTTAACTCCACCAACAGTATCTCGCCATGCCAATTACATCTAACTCCACCCACAGTGTCTGCCCATGCCAATGACGTCTAACTCCACCCACAGTATCTCGCCGTGCCAATTACATCTAACTCCACCCACAGTATCTCGCCATGCCAATTACATCTAACTCCACCAACAGTGTCTGCCCATGCCAATTACATCTAACTCCACCCACAGAATCTACCCGTGCCAATTACATCTAACTGCACCCACAGAATCTACCCGTGCCAATTACATCTAACTCCACCTACAGTATCACTCCGTGCCAATTACATTTAACTCCACCCACGGTCTCTCGCCATGCCAATGACATCTAAATCCACCCACAGTATCTCTCCGTGCCATTACATCTAACTCCACCCACAGAATCTGCCCATGCCAATTACATCTAATTCCACCCACGGTATCTGCCCCTGCCAATTACATCTAACTCCACCCACAATATCTGCCCATGCCAATTACATCTAATCCACCCACAGTATCTGCCCGTGCCAATTACATCTAACTCCACCCACAGTATCTGCCCGTGCCAATTACATCTAACTCCACCCACAGTATCTGCCCCTGCCAATTACATCTAACTCCACCCACAGTATCTGTCCATGCCAATTACATCTAACTCCACCCACAGTATCTCGCCGTGCCAATTACATCTAACTCCAACCAGTATCCCTCCGTGCCAATTACATCTAACTCCACCCACAGTATCTGCTCGTGCCAATTACATCTAACTCCACCCACAGTATCTGCCTGTGCCAGTTACATCTAACTCCACCCACAGTATCTCACCCTGCCAATCACATCTAACTCCACCCACAGAATCTCACCCTGCCAATCACATCTAACTCCACCCACAGAATCTACACGTGCCAATTACATCTAACTCCACCCACAGTATCTCACCCTGCCAATCACATCTAACTCCACCCACAGAATCTCACCCTGCCAATCACATCTAACTCCACCCACAGAATCTACACGTGCCAATTACATCTAACTCCACCCACAGTATCTCGCCCTGCCAATCACATCTAACTCCGCCTACAGGACCTGGCCCCGCCCACTGGGCCCACGTGCCCCTGAAGGAGTAACGCTTCCTATTGCATTTCCAACTGCGCCCAATGGGCCGTAGAGTGAATAATAATTAAATTTACCGCTCGAACCCCACAGCACTCAGTCCCGCCGCTTTTGAAGAGTAAGACCTTTGAATTAAAAGGTGCTTGCCCCCTCCATTCCCTCGTCCTTTATGACCAATGTATTTACACTTATACAAGTTAGTATTTCATTCCAGAGTTCACCTGTAAGAATTTTTTCGCTCGGAGGCGGAGCCATGACGCGAGGACGTAGAGACGCGCAGACGCACGGCTGACGTCGTTGCTAGGATGCACAGAGGACGCGGAGAGATTGGGGTGGCCGCGGTATCGCGGCTGAGCGTTGGCGACACGGAACCGGGAGGCGGCGGCGGCCAGACAAACGGTAGCAGGACCGTCGGCAGCCAGACAGATTTCGTCAGCGGTAGTGCTGCGGGCGTCTAGACATATAGTGTCGGCGGCAAGGCAGTGGACAGTCAGACAGAGAAGATCAGAGGCAAAACCACCAGACAGACAGGCGACGACAGGGGGGTAGCTATAGGGGGCCGGTCAGAGAAATTCAGCGGCACCCATACTGGCAGCCAGACAGGAGGCGGGGCCACTGTTACTGGCAGCCAGCCAGGAGGTGGTGGGTCCAACCTGTAACCTTTTTTCCTGACCCTCGGCTCTGCCTCCCAGCCTTTCCTGCCCAAGCCTGCCCTGTGTCTGAAACTCTGCAAGCATCATGACGGTAAGCAAATGCAACCTCAGTCTTTTTAGTCAAGTCCATTTTCCTGGCATGATTGCGAGATCACCATGTTCCCAATCACCGATTAGTGGGTATCAAACTAGATTATTCAGTCTCAGATTCCACCGTCTCCAACACCCGCCCTCCCCCGCAATTCCTCTGCTGGATGGTAGGTAGCTGGCTGATATTCCGCTCATGGAGGGGAAGTCCTCTGTCTCCATAATACAAAAAAAGTTCTATTGATTCATCCTTTATGCAGGCACCTATCATTCTAAACTTGACTCTTCCTAGTTTGAGCCTTGTCTTCTCCATCTGCTCCCAGTTTAACAATGCTTTGTCTTCAAAGTTATAATCCTTATGTTCAAAATTGTTCCTTATATTAACCCTCTCTGCCACTGTAATTTCTTCAGATATCTCCAGTCCTCTAAATCTGGTTTCGTCCTATTGTGAATATAATCACTGTACTGCATTTGCTTTGCCTGTACCATTACTTGCCAAAGCTTCAATCTCTATACCCTCTCACTGCCTCTCTACCCTCCTTTTACAATGCTCCTGGAAATCTACTTCTTGACCAAGTTTTTAGCGGCTGTTTTCAAATTGATTTCACTATCCTTCCATGAAGCTATTTGAAGTTCTTTCCCTATATTAAAGTTGCTATATCAATTGAATGTGTTGTAATCCAGTGGCTGTTGTTTATTGTCTGTTATGATACTGTAGTCACTTATAGGCATCACTTTATTGTTGGAGGGAAAGTGCTGTGCACAATTCCAACACTTAAAATGGTGGCTACGTTTTAAAATATTTTGATGTACCAGATTAGTTAGAAGAACTCACCAGGTCAGGCAGCATCAATGGAGAGGGATAAATGGCCAACATTTCAGGCCGAGATCCTTCATCAGGACTGGAAAGGAAGGGAAAATATGCAGAATCTTTTGTGTTTATTTACATGTATATCTAAAGCAATGATTTGATTTCAAAGTTATAATCCTTATGTTCAAATACATTTTATTTTTAACACTCTCTATCCTGTAATTTTGATATATACAGCATAAATAGAAATATAAAAAAGGCCTGTTTCATCAGCACTGTAGATATGATCTGCACAAAATTTTTGAAGTACGATTTCCATGTTTCTGCATCTACAGCATCAGCACTACCTTACTCCTATGTGCTTTCTTGAATTAACTGTGGAGCCGATAACCATCTTTTTCTTTAAAGCAGTGATTCCCAACAGGCACATTAGGCTAAGTAGTCGTTGGCGGGGGCGGGGTACAGTGAGCGGCAGCTCAAAGCTCAAGACCTGACTGACTGTTAGTAGAGCAGGCACTTCCGAAAAAAAGAAGGATGAGACACTGGAACACAGGAAGAACCATAACTCTGCAGGTGGTAAACACTCGTCTTTACAGTGGCAATTTCATCAAAACTTGCCAACCAAACAGACAATATTGGGAATGCATAAATTAGCAACCAGAGTGCCCAACAGTTCTCTTTGACTTGTGTTATGGAATGTCTTGCCCTGAAACATCGACTGCACTCGTTTCCATTTCGTGTATTTTGCTTGAATTTCCAGCATCTGCAGATTTTCTCTTGTTTGTGAGTAGTGTGAGGTGGATGGCTTTTAATTTGGCCCAGTAGAGTAATATCTTCAAGCGGTGTCAAGTCTTTTCATGACATTTTGGCAAGAGTCTGAAGTTTTTTAAAGTCAAAATAAATAACAAAATTAGTAAAAGTCACTGCTTTTTGAATTGGCATCCATCATCCCAAATGGATTGTGCTTGCTGATGGCGAAGTTCTAAACTCAAACAAAGACTTTATGCACCATCAGATATAAATAGCCTCAAGTACTCTCATTAAAGGGACATTATACTATAACTACCCAATCTTCAAAGGCTGGTTTACTTCCCTGTTTATTCTCCATGGCGGGTTTAGCTACCATTTGTGGATGGCTCCAAGATTGTGGGTATTGTGGACAGCAAGGAAGGCTATCATGGCTTCAGAATCAGAATCCTTTATTATCGCCAAGTATGTGGACACATACAGGGAATTTGTTGCCGGTTTCCCTGAGCTCTCACTGTACAGAATCAAAAAGCAAACAAAACAACAGTACAAATAATAGTGAACTATATACAATGAGGTATACCTGTGTATGTACAGGTGGACGTGGTTTATAATAGACTAAAATTCAAGTGTTCATAAGACTGATGGCATACAGAAAGAAACTGTTCTTGTACCTATTTGTCCTGCCATACAGTGATCTAAAGTGCTTACCAGAAGGAAGGAGTTGGAACAGGTGATGTCCAGGGTGTGATGGGCCTACAATGATGCTGCTTGCTCGCTTCCTGACTCTAGATGCGTATAAGTCCTGGATCGAGGGCAGCTTCACACCAATAATCCTTTCCGCAGCCCTGACGGTTCTTTGGAGTCTATTCTTGTCTTGTTTGGTAGCTGATCCAAACCAGACAGTGATGGACGAACAGAGAACAGACTGGATTATTCCTGAATAGAATTGAATCAGCAGCTCCTGAGGCAGGTTGTACTTCCTTAGTTGACGTAGGAAATGCAACCTCTGCTGAGCCTTTTTACTAAGAGTGTCCGCTTTGGGTGTCCACTTCAGGTCCTGAAGAGAGGCTTGCAGAGGGATCTGCATCGGGTGGAAAAATGGGCTGACAAATGGCAGATGGAATTTAATGCAGTGAAGTAAGAGGTGTTGCACTTCGGAAGGACCAATCCAGGTGGGTCTCACACAGTGAATGGTAGAGCACCGAGGAGTGTGGTAAAACAAAGGGATCTGAGAATACAGGTACGTAATTCATTGAAAGTGGTGTCACAGGTAGGTAGGGTGGTAAGCAAAGTTTTGTGCTCTTGGCCTTCATAACTCAATGTACTGAGTACAGAGGATGGGATCACAAACACAAGAAAATCTATAGATGCAGTGGATCCAAAGCAACACACACAAAACTCAGCAGGAACTTAGCCGGCCAAGCAGAACCTACAGAAAGGAGTAGTCAATGTTTGAAGGTGGGAGGAGGGGAAGAAGAAATACAAGGTGGCAGGTGATAGGTGAACCTGGGAGAGGAGGAAAGGGTGAAGTAAAAAGTTGGGAAGTTGGTGAACGAGATAATGGTCTGGAGAAGGGGAAATCTGATGGGAGAGGACAAAAGGCTATAGAAGAAAGGGAAGGGGGAGGAGCACCAGAGGGAGGTGATGGGCAGATAAGGAGATAAGGTGAGAGAGAAAAACAACATTGGGGGATGGTGAGGGGGAGGGGGCAATTATCAGAAGTTTGAGAAATCGATGTTCATACCCAGATGGAATATAAGATGTTGCTCCTCCAATCTGAGTGCAGCCTCATCCTGGCAACAGAGGAGGCCATGGACTGAGATGTTGTAATGGGTGTGGGAAGTAGAATAAAACAGGTGGCTACCAGGAGATCCTGCTTTTTCTGATGGTCAGAGCGAATATGCTTGGCGAAGCGATATCCCAGTCTATGTCAGGTCTCAAACTTTGGGCTCTTGGCCTTCATAAATCAATGTATTGAGTACAGAAGATGCGATCACCGGGCCACACTGAGAGCACCGGATACAGTAGATGACTCCAACAGACTTGCAGGTAAAGTATCACCTCACCTGGAAGGACAGTTTGGGGATCTGAAAGGTAGTGAGGGAGGAGTGTGGGGGCAGGTGTGGCACTTGTTCTGCTTGCAAGGGTAAGTACCAGGAAGGAGATCAGTGGGGAGGGACGAGTGGGCAGGAGGTGGGACGTTATGTTGAAATTTATAAGACTTTGGTGAGGTCTAACTTGGAGTATTGTCTGCAGTTTTGATCACCTACTGACAGGAAAGCTGTAAATAAGGTTGAAAAAGTACAGAGTAAATGTACAAGGATGTTGCGGGGTCTGGAGGACCTGAGTTATAAGGAAAGATTGAACAGGTTAGGACTTTATTCCGGAGAACGTACAAGATTGAGGGGAGATTTGATAGAGGTAAACAAAATTGTGAGGGGTATAGATAGGGTAAATACAAGCAAGCTTTTTCCACTGAGGTTGGGTGAGGCTCTTCGTCACTCAGAGGGTCATGAGATAGTGGAACTTTATACCAGCACAAGTGGTGCGTGTGAGTTCGATTTCAATGTTTAAGAGAAGTTTGGATAGGTATATGGATGCTTGGGCTATGGTTCCAGTGCTGATTGATGGGAGTAGGCAGATTAAGTGGTTTGGCATGGACTAGATGGATGAAGGGCCTGTTTCTGTGCTGTACTTTTCTATGAGTCTTGGTATGGGAGTTAATGAAGTATTTGGAGTGGAGATATTACACAAAAAAGTCACTAAACTTCTTTGTCTCAACAAAAAGAGCAGTACAAAAACAATAATTCCAATAGCTAAGGGAATTGTCTATTGGAAAAGTGCAAAATAAATCTGTAAACCAATTTAACGCAGCGCTAGTTCACCCAGAAACTGAATTTGCTACTGCGGAAGCAAATGTGCAACAGCTAGAAAGGTCTTAGCTTTTGTTTCAGCTAGAGCGTTAAGCCGGTCAGGGGTTTAGTATGAGTCTGCAAAGGAAATTTGTGAAAGGAGGTGTCTTGCTCATTTGATCATGTCATTTCAGTTACTCTCATATTACACAGAGAAATATCCTTTTAAATTGACTGAATTTCTTCCAACCATTGTTAACGCATACCAAATGAGAGAAAATCTGCAGATGTTGGAAATCCAAGCAGCGTACACAAAATGCTGGAGGAACTCAGCAAGCCAGGCACCATCTATGGAAAAGAGTCGATAGTCGACATTTTGAGCCAAGACCCCTCATCAAGACCGACTGAGTGCTCATCATTGAGTCCTGATGAAAGGTATTGGCCCAAAACATTGACTGTTTACTCTTTTCCATAGGTGCTGCCTGGCCTGCTGAGCTCCTCTAGCATTTTTATCAACTCCTTTTAGAACATCTATCTTAAATCATTTCTTAAAACTGGACTGGTGTTTCAATCTTGAGATACCGAACATAGATCAAATCATCAAATTAATCTGAGTCATTTCCCTTATAAACTTTAAGAAGTAAGTGATACTCTGATAGCAACATGGCTGAATAAATTTTGTCATCAGAAATCTTGTGCTCTTGAACTGAAGGATCACATCAGTGCTTTAATGAGAGTGAGCACTGTCAAGGCATGGATATACAAGCAGTTTTACTCTATCATTTTTTGTTAAGAATCATGGAAATTATTCTGGGCCAAATTGTTTTTTTCTCTCTCTGGCCATTGATAGTAGCACCATGCAACTGAATACACAGCAGTAATTGAAGACTTGTCTGTGTATATAACAATGTCTCCTTAGGAAGAAATCTTATCTGTGTAACCCTAAAATTTAGAATTATCAATTTGTCTCCAATAGTGAAAAACAAACATGATAAATTCTGTAAACATGAGGAATTCTGCAGATGCTGGAAATTCAAGCAACCCACATCAAAGTTGCTGGTGAACGCAGCAGGCCAGGCAGCATCTCTAGGAAGAGGTACAGTCGACATTTTGGGCCGAGACTCTTCGTCAGGACTAACTGAAGGAAGAGCTAGTAAGAGATTTGAAAGGGGGAGGGGGAGATCCAAAATGATAGGAGAAGACAGGAGGAGGAGGGATGGAGCCAAGAGCTGGACAGGTGATTGGCAAAAGGGATATGAGAGGATCATGAGACAGGAGGCCTAGGGAGAAAGAAAAAGGGGAGGGGCAAGGGGTATAGTGAGAGGGACAGAGGGAGAAAAAGGGGAAAGAGAGAAAGAATGTGTGTATATAAATAAATAACAGATGGGGTACGAGGAGGAGGTGGGGCATTAGTGGAAGTTAGAGAAGTCAATGTTCATGCCATCAGGTTGGAGGCTACCCAGACGGAATATAAGGTGTTGTTCCTCCAACCTGAGTGTGGCTTCATCTTTACAGTAGAGGAGGCCGTGGATAGACATATCAGAATGGGAATGGGATGTGGAATTAAAATGTCTGGCCACTGGGAGATCCTGCTTTCTCTGGCGGACAGAGCATAGGTGTTCAGCAAAGTGATCTCCCAGTCTGCATTGGGTCTCGCCAATATATAGAAGGCCACATCGGGAGCACCGGACGCAGTATATCACCCCAGCCGACTCACAGGTGAAGTGTCACCTCACCTGGATGGACTGTCTGGGGCCCTGAATGGTGGTAAGGGAGGAAGTGTAAGGGCATGTGTAGCACTTGTTCCGCTTACAAGGATAAGTGCCAGGAGGGAGATCAGTGGGGAGGGATGGGGGGGACGAATGGACAAGGGAGTCGCGTAGGGAGCGATCCCTGCGGAAAGCAGAGAGAGGCGGGGAGGGAAAGATGTGCTTAGTGGTGGGATTCTGTACATGCTGGAAATCCAAAGCAGCACACACAAAATTCTGGAGGAACTCAGCAAGTCAGACGGCATGTATGGAAATGAATGAATAGTCAATGTTTTGGGGTTGAGACCCTTCTTCAGGACTGGAAAGGAAGGATGACTGAATAAAAAAGTGGGGGAAAGGGAGGAAGATTGCGTAGTTGTTAGCACAACACTTTACAGTACAGGCAACCAGGATTCAGTTCCTGCTGCTGTCTGCAAGGAGTTCGTATGTTCTCCTCAAGACCGTGTAGGTTTCCTCTGGGTGATCCAGTTTCCTCCCACGGATGTACCAGTTGGTAGGTTAAATTGTCCCGTGATTAAGCTAGGATTAAATCGGTGGATTGCTGTGTGGTGCAACTCAAAGGGCCAAAAGGGCCTATTCTGCACTGTATCTCAATAAATAAACAAATAAATTAGATGATAGGTGAAGTGAGGTGGGTAGAAAAGGGAAAGGGCTGGAGAGGAAGGAATCTGATTGTAGAGGAGGGTGGACCATAGGAAAAGGGAAGGCAGAGTGAACCCAGGGAAGGTGATAGGCAGGTGAAAAGAGGTAAGGGGCCGAAGTGTGGAATAGAAGAAAAGGGGAGTGGAGGGAAAAATATTTTTACTGGAAGGAGAAATTGAAATTGAAGTTATTCTTTATACCGCAGTACAAAATATTCACTACAGAGCAAGGTGTCTCCCAGTGGAGGTTGGTTGTAGGGGATTCGTAGCCCATTCTTTAGTTAGAGCCTTCAACATTTTGGGCATCGAGGGAGAGAGGAAGAGGAGAGCCATCCGCAGTACCACCGATGCGGCAGAGAGGGCCTCAAGATGGCTGCGGCTCAAAAGAGGAGAGCCATGGAGTCATAAGTAGCTAGCCATCTGGACACAGGCTGGGGTCTGATCAGCCCCGGCTGGGTCACCTGGAGGAGGTTGTATGATGTTGAAAGACCCGAAACACCTGATGATTCTAGGAACATCACTGAAGATGTGTTTAGAAGCATCAATAGATGTATGTACACAGATTAAGGGCAAATATGACATCTAGGTAGGTACAATAGACCGTAGGACTAAAATTTCTAATAACTTACTGGACTTATCAGTTTCATTGAACAGGGAGGAAAATTTTTTGCTTTATCTTAGCTTCTGCTTCAGTGCACCTTTCCATGTAAAAAAAGGTGGGTCAAGGACTTTGCTGAAGCTTTTTATAAGATAAACCAGGAATGCAGAAAGTTGTCATGTTACCTGGCATTCATAGCAAGAGGATTTGAGTACAGGAGCAGGGAGGTACTACTGCAGTTGTAGAAGGCCTTGGTGAGACCACACCTGGAGTATTGTGTGCAGTTTTGGTCCCCTAATCTGAGGAAAGACATCCTTGCCATTGAGGGAGTACAAAGAAGGTTCACCAGATTGATTCCTGGGATGGCAGGACTTTCATATGATGAAAGACTGGATGAACTAGGCTTATACCCGTTGGAATTTTAAAAGATTGAAGGGGGGATCTTATTGAAATGTATAAAATTCTAAAGGGGTTGGACAGGCTAGATACAGGAAGATTGTTCCCAATGTTGGGGAAGTCCAGAACGAGGGGTCACAGTTTGAGGATAAAGGGGAAGCCTTTTAGGACCGAGATTAGGAAAAACTTCTTCACACAGAGAGTGGTGAATCTGTGGAATTCTCTGCCACAGGAAACAGTTGAGGCCAGTTCATTGGCTATATTTAAGAGGGAGTTGGATATGGCCCTTGTGGCTAAAGGGGTCAGGGGGTATTGGAGGGAAGGCTAGTACAGGGTTCTGAGTTGGATGATCAGCCATGATCATACTGAATGGCGGTGCAGGCTTGAAGGGCCGAATGGCCTACTCCTGCACCTATTTTCTATGTTTCTATGTTTACCTTGACATTTAACAATGGAATTGAATAGTAGCCATAATTGGAGACATGAAAACATCTAAAATCTTTGTAGTAAGTATGTTTATAAACTTATTAGTCATAAAGAGAAATTGCAATAAGATATTTGTCAATCAAGGTCTTGATTTTTAAAAAAAACTGGAGTTTTCCACAATGTTCTAGTCTAACAGTTCCAATGTCATGTTACCCTGACTGAGACCATTCAATGACATAAGTGTTTATGCTTACTTGAAGTGTAGAGAGATTCATGTCAAGGAGTTTTTCTATTCATTTATAGAGGGGTGTTAGGGTGTTAATAATGTTTCTGCAGGTGATTCTTTGCCTTCCTGTGTATTTATGTTTAATGCAGTCAGAGTGAATGTTTAAGTGGACCAGAACAATCACTTTGCTAGAGGCAAGGTTTAAGGTTTCCAGTGTATTAGTTCACATATGATCAAAACGTAAGGGCCATTTAGTGATATTTAAATTAGAATCATCATTACTCTTGGATCACCCTTAAATAATATTCTGAGTCATTAAGGATGAGACAATTTTCATAATAATGGTGACTTTGTCTGTGAAAAAGCAAATGGTGAGTAAGGCAGCACAGAACAATGTTATAAGCACAAATATTAAAAGAAAAATGTAGCAAAAGCAATATTTCTTTCTGGAGTGTGAGTCTGTCGAACCCTGAAGACAACAATACATTCCCTGTACTGGTCTAATATAAAGGTTCCACGCAGTCTGGGAGAATAAGTCCTGCTGGAGAAAGTTTGATGTTAACTATGGAGACAGTTTTACTTACGGTCTTGTTTCCTCTCCTACTCTTGATTACCACAGTCCTATTGTCAATATATGGTAGTGGGTAGTGGCCCCATATGCCACTACTACAGGGCGTGACGACCCTGCCCTACACAAGTCCCAGGCTCAGCTGGCTCCGGCTGACAGTACCCGGTATGGGCCCCTATCCAGTGTTACGGATCCCACTGCCTTGTGGGCACCTTCAGGAGAAGAGAAGGCTGAGGAGTAAACCCTACACAAATCCGGAGTGGGGCTCCTAAGGCGGTTGGATGACGTGTTACGTCACCTCCCAGCAGCTCCTGCAGCCAAGCTGATGCCAAATGTACTGCTTCATATTCCTTTGGACCACATCCGCGAGGCCGAGAGGGGGATCTTGATGTCTGGGCAGCCCAGGATCTCCATATTCATCGCCCAGGTCTGCGCCCCGGGGCGCATCCATTGTCTACTTAAACAGACGGAGCCATCATTGTCAATAACCTGGGCAATGAGACAAAGAGGTCTCCATCTGGATAGAAACTAGGGCTGAAATTACTTTTATGGAATTTCTTTCCTTGGATGCAGTCCTTTTTTGTGGTCTTCAAACTCTCTTGTCAAGTTCTTTTGCTTTCTCTTGAACTCTCCTAAACTCTCTCAGTTCCTTGAGGAGAGATTCCAGCTGCAATCAAGAGGCGTGAGGGAGTGAAGGAATCGAGAGATTAAGGGAGGCCTGGCAAAACTGGTCTACTCTAGAGCCAAAGAAGCCTATGCTTTCCTTAAAATGTAACTGTTAGTAAACAAAATGCTATTGGGTTTTGGCGATGATTGGCAATTAGATGTGTTTATAGATGGACACTATCCATTAAGAAATAATATGTAACATTCTTATATTCATGTCATGTCATTCTTATGTAACATCCTATTTTCATAATTGACATTTTGTTTACGACAGCTGCATTTCAGGGACAAGTGTAGCCTTCTTTGCCTGTAGAGTAGACCAGTTTGCCAGGCCTCGTTTAATCTCTCGATTCCTTCGCCACTCGATTACTGCTGGAATGGAGTGCTGTACTCCAATTGTATGTCTGTTTGTTCACACATGCCTTGAAAGCCTTTATCACTGAAGGAAGACCCTCAGTTGGCATGTAGCCAGGTGGGAGTCCCAGAATATGGAGTTTTGGAGTACCGTGATGGTTACCGTCTCACTACAAGAAGTCATGGAGACTAACCACATATATCCTGCACAAAGATCAATTATCACGAAAATATACTAATTAGGTTTCCAATGAGCTGGGTTGCTTGGGATGACAGAAGTGGGTCTGTCTAATTAATTGGCACAGTTGATTTTGTTTGTCTTTTATTATAGGACAGACATTCTTTTTTTTGCAATGAATCACTTACAATCGGTCAGCATGTAAGGCTACCAGTATAACATGGTTACTTTCTCCTAAGGTGGCTTGTGTGCCACCGTGATTTTGTCCAAATCCTTGGTGAACCTTGAATCAATGCTTCCCACTTGTGGGTAGGAGGCATTTGCTTCTTATCTTTTTTAGGGCAGTCCACACAAACCTTCTAGTTCCTCTGGCAACGCTGGAAGGGACTGCAGGACATTACTTCCCACAAGGCAAAACCCAATAGCCTGAATGGCAGTGATGCTTCACTACCAGATGAACTCAACACTTTCTATGCACGCTTTGAAAGGGAGAACACAACTACAGCTGTGAGGATTTCTGCTGCACCTGATGACCCTGTGATCTGTCTCAGAAGCCGATGTTAGACTGTCCTTAAAGAGAGTGAGCCCTCGCAAGGTGGAAGGTCTCGATGGAGCACCTGGTAAAGCTCTGAAAACCTGTGCCGACCAACAAGCGGGAGTATTCAAGGACATTTTCAACCTCACTGCTAGGGGCAGAAGTTCCCACTTGCAACAAAAAGGCAACAATTATACCAGAGAATAATGTGAGCTGCCTTAATGACTATTGCCTGGTAGCACTCACATCGACAGTGATGAAATGCTTTGAGAGGTTGGTTATGACTAGACTGAATTCCTGCCTCAGCAAGGACTTGGACCCATTGCAGTATGCCTGTTGCCACAATATGTCAAAGGCAGACGTAATCTCCATGGCTCTTCACAACGGCTCTAGACCACCTAGACAACACAAACACCTACGTCAAGATGCTGTTCATCGACGATAGCTCAGCATTTAATACCATCATTCCCACAATCCTGATTGAGAAGTTGCAGAACCTGGGCCTCTGTACCTCCCTCTGCATTTGGATCCTCGACTTCCTAACTGGAAGACCACAGTCTGTGTGGATTGGTGATAACGTATCCTCCTTGCTGACGATTAACACTGGTGCACCTCAGGGGTGTGTGCTTATCCCACTGTTCTACTCTCTGTATACACATGACTGTGTGGCTAAACATAGCTCAAATACCATCTACAAATTTGCTGACGATACAACCATTGTTGGTAGAATCTCAGGTGGTGACGAGAGGGCATACAGGAGTGAGATATGCCAGCTAGTGGAATGGTGCTGCAGCAACAACCTGGCACTTAATGTCAGTAACACGAAAGAGCTGATTGTGGACTTCAGGAAGGGTAAGATGAAGGAACACATACCAATCGTCATAGAGGGATCAGAAGTGGAGAGAGTGTGCAGCTTCAAGTTCCTGGGTGTCAAGTTCTCCGAGGATCTAAACTGGTCCCAAAATATTGATGTAGTCATAAAGAAGGCAAGACAGCGGGTATACTTTATTAGGAGTTTGAAGTGATTTAGCATGTCAACAAATACACTCAGAAACTTCTATAGTTGTACCGTAGAGAGCATTCTGACAGGCTGCATCACTGTCTGGTATGGGGGGGCTACTGCACAGGACCGAAAGAAGCTGCAGAAGGTTGTAAATCTAGACGGCTCCATCTCGGGCACTAACCAACAAAGTACCCAGGACATCTTTGGGGAGCGGTGTCTCAGAAAGGCAGCGTCCATTATTAAAGACCTCCAGCACCCAGGGCATGCCCTTTTCTCACTGTTACCATCAGGTAGGAGGTACAGAAGCCTGAAGGCACACACTCAGCGCTTCAGGAACAGCTTCTTTCCCTCTTCCATCCGATTCCTAAATGGATTTTGAAGCTTTGGACACTACCTCACTTTTTTTTAATATACAATATTTCTTTTTTTCCACATTTAAAAAAAAATCTATTCAATATACGTAATTGACTTGTTTATTTATTATTATGTTTTATTTTATTTATTATTGCTATTTTTTCTCTTTCTCTGCTAGATTATGTATTGCATTGAACTGCTGCTGCTAAGTTAACAAATTTCACGTCACATGCCCGGTGATAATAAACCTGATTCTGATTCTGATTCTATAAAATGTATTCATCCCCCTTGGAAGTTTTCATGTTTTATTGTTTTACAACATTATATCACAGTGGATTTAATTTGACTTTTTTGACATTGATCAGCAAGAAAAAGACTCTTTCATGTCAAAGTGAAAACTGATCTCTACAAAGTGATCTAAATTAATTACTAATATAAAACTGAAAATAATTGATTGTGTAAGTATTCACGTCCTTTAATTATGACACACCAAATCATCACTGGTGCAGCCAGTTGGTTTTAGAAGTCACATAATTAGTTAAATGGAGATTACCGTGTGTAGTCAAGGTGTTTCAATTGACCTGTTTCTAGAAGGTCCAACCACTGGTGAGTCAGCAAAAAGTACACCATGAAAACAAAAGAACACACCAAGCAACTTCGTGAAAAGGGATTGAAAAGCACAAGTCAGGAGATGGATACAAGAAAATTACCAAGTCACTTAATATCCCTTGGAGTACAATTAGGTCAATCATTAAGAAATGGAAAGACTATGACACAGCTGTAATTCTGCCTACAGCAGGCTGTCCTCAAAAACTGAGTGACCATGCAAGAAGGGGACTGGTGAGGGAGGCCACCAAGAGATCTATGACAACTCTGGAGGAGTTACAAGCTTCAGTGGCTGAGATGGGAGAGACTGCACATACAACAAGTATTGCCCCGGTTCTTTACCAGTCACAGTTTTTCGGGAGAGTGGCAAAGAGAAAGCCACTGTCGAAAAAAAACTCATATGAAATCTCAGCTAGAGTTTGCTAGGAGGCATGTGGGAGCCTCTGTAATCAGCAGGAAGAAGGTTCTATGGTCTGATTAAACCAAAATTGAGCTTTTTGGCCATCAGACTAAATGCAATGTTTGGTGTAAGCCAAACAACACATCACCAAAAACACACCATGCCTACTGTGAACCACAATGGCGGCTGCATCATGCTGTGGGGATGCTTCACTGCAGCAGGCGCTGGAAGGCTTGTGAAGGTAGAGGGTAAAATGAATGCAGCAAAATACAGGGAAATCCTGAACGGAAACCTGATGCAGTCTGCAAGAAAACTGCAACTTGGGAGATTTGTTTTCTAGCAAGACAGTGACCCCAAACATAAAATCAAAGCTACACAGGAAAGGGTTAAAAACAACAAAGTTCATGTCCTGGAGTGGCCAAGTCAGAGTCCAGACCTTAATCCAATTGAGAATTTGTGGCTGGACTTGATTTTCACTCACAATCCCCATGCAATCTCACAGAGCTTGGGCAGTTTTGTAAAGAAGAATGGGTAAAAACTGCAGTGTCCAGATGTGTAAAGCTGATAGAGACCTATCCACACAGACTCAAGGCTGTAATTGGTGCCAAAGGTGCATCTACTTCAGAACGAGGGGTCACAGTTTGAGGATAAAGAGGAAGCCTTTTAGGACCGAGATTAGGAAAAACTGCTTCACACAGAGAGTGGTGAATCTGTGGAATTCTCTGCCACAGGAAACAGTTGAGGCCAGTTCATTGGCTATATTTAAGAGGGAGTTAAATATGACCCTTGTGGCTAAAGGGATCAGGGGGTATGGGGGGAAGGCTAGTACAGGGTTCTGAGTTGGATGATCAGCCATGATCATACTGAATGGCAGTGCAGGCTCGAAGGGCCGAATAGCCTACTCCTGCACCTATTTTCTATGTTTCTATGTATACTAAATACTGACTTGAAGAGGATGAATACTTATGCAATTATTTTGATTTTTTTTATATTTGTAATTAATTTATTTCACTTTGTAGAGATGTTTTATCTTTGACACAAAATAATTTTTTTCTGTTGATCCGTGTCAAAAAAGCCAAATTAAATGCATTGTGTTTCAATGTTGTAAAAACAATAGAACATGAAAACTTCTAAGGGAGGTGAATACTTTTTATAGGCCTTGTACCTTCACCGTCAGCTTCATATTTGTACCATGCTGGAATTCCTTTGTAATTGGGTTCAGTGGTGTCTAGGAGAGTTCTTGAAGCATCAATCTGGATATCTTTTTACTTTTTACTGCCAAAATGCTGGCCTCCCTTGCCATAGTAAGGTCCACTCCAACTGCTTGTTTTACTTGTTTATCATCCAGTTTATTACTAGAGCTGTGCAAGAGGCCTGCAGTACATTCTGAAATGTGTAAAACCTGTATTAATAGTCAAGTCAATAATAATACATAAATATTCTTCTGAGTGGACAGATGTGGAAGCAGTTTACCTCTGACTCTTCTCCATCCAGTAGTTGACCAGATGTGAAGATTCCTTTCACCACATTCCTGACATAATTAGAGTCTATACATTTCAAGACTAGTTCTGTTGGCTTTGCTTGTTTTAGACATAATTCTAGGGCTTTAGCCTCTTATTGATCCCGGGGGAATCAATTTCCCCCGGGATCAATAAAGTATGACTATGACTATGACTAAACTGAGATGAATCATTCCATCAAGGGTGCATTTGCAACTCGTGGTTCAAATCAAATTCTGTTTCCAATAAAGAATTTTCCTTTTATAATCAAAAATAAGGATTACAATTAAGTGGAACCATCATTCTGGATTTTCATTGTTGATTCATCACAGCACCATGTTTGAGAATAATGCTCTTACAGATGTGGGTCATAGAGAAGATGGTTCTGCATCTTCAATGAAAGGTAAAGATAGTAAGTCATAGCTGTCCGGAATGTATTCTGACTTTAAGTCTTGTAAAAGTATTTGCTATTCTCCATATCCAATTATGGTAGCTCTCTGTTCATTTTTTTGGTAACTTGCTATCAGTTTTTAAAGCCACAAACTCTGAATTACAATTAGTTTGCCCCTTTACAGTAAACATATGGAATACCATAGTAAGACATTGTTCTAAGGCTGTAAATTTCTGTTCTGTTGGGTAAAATTACAAAAGGCATAGTGTATGGGGGCTTATGTTTCTTCCCTCTCATTATAACAGATGACTACAGCAGTTTTTGGAGAAGCACACATTTGCAGAACAAGAGATTTTGTTAGGTCCCTTGTCCAAAGGTCTATTGCTTGCTGAACTGCATTCATCAATTTCTTTAGTGTCTCATAATCTTCTGGGGCAAAAACAAAAGGTTTCACATTTCTCTGATTTATATCTGTCATAAAATAATTTTGACAATTGAACATCATCAGTGTTGTGTATGTGGCCTGGTTACACAACAATGCTATTAATAAAAAGGCTGGAGACGGGAGCTAAGGTTCATGGTTCTTTACTGGCAGAAACCGAACTTGGTACACACGTGCAGATCAATACGTGCTTAATAGCGCATGCTCAATATGTGCCTAATAGCACATGCAATGACGTGTCCCTACAACATAAAATAGTCCCTTATTATACTGTAGGCCATACAGTACACTCCTCCCATTTTATTTTAATAGTGTATCAACTGTTTTTTTACTGGGTCACTATGCTAAACAAATATGTCTACCCTTAACATACAAACGCCTACCATTTGTTTACTTAATAACTTAATAGCAAATCATAACAAGCCCCCTTTTTTTCTTTTGTTATTTTTTACTTTTTTTTACTTTTTGTCTGAGACCCATTTAGAACTCAAGTCGCTGGGGAGGTCTTCTCTGCCTCTCCGGGTAACATTGGACTTGAAACGTTTGCTTTGGGGAATGAGTCTCCACAGGTACCTCAGGTGGGTCCTCAGCACTGATGACAGGCCCATCTGTGGATGAAGCTGATGTGGTCACAACTGGAGTGTTTGCTTCTATGTCCAGGGAGTCTGGGAAAAGTGTTGTTGTGTCTTTCACCTGAGCATCCAGGATTTGGTTCACATGCCGTCTCCATACATTCTCTCCCACCTGTACTCAATCCATCAGTGGCGGAAATTATACCCGGTTGCCACGTTTCAGTCTGGTAATCACGTGCAAGAACTGACTGTCTCACACTGAAGCTCCATGTTGACTTAGCATTCAAGTGTTTGTTTTCCACATCACGCCATACATCTGGTTTGAGAAGATCCATGCGGGACCTCAGGTTCCTGTTCAGAAACATCATCGCAGGAGTCTGGTTAGTGGTTGCATGTACTGCATTACAATAGGCAAGGAGGAAGTTGTCTACCTTGTGTTGTAGTTGTCGATTTTCGCTGTCCATGGCCTTGAGGGCTTTCCTGAATGTTTGTACAAATCTTTCTGCCGAGCCATTTGTGGATGGACGGTAAGGGGCAGATGTAAAGTGCTTGATTCCATTGTTCTTCACAAAACTTTGGAATTCTTCAGAGACAAATTGCCATCCATTGTCTGTGCAGATTTGTTCTGGTATGCCGTTCCTGGTGAACATGATCCTCAGCACTGTAATGGTCTTTTCTGATGTGGTTGTCTTCATTTTGATGACCTCTGGCCATTTGGAATATGCATCAACAGCGATTAAAAAGATAGAGTCCATGAATGGTCCAGCACAGTTGATGTGCACTCGCTGCCATGGTGATGAGGGCCACTCCCATGGATGGAGAGTGGCTTTTGGTGGTGTGTTCTGGATCTTCTGACATCCAGAGCAGTTCTTCGTCAAGTCTTCAATCTGTTTATCGCTTCCTGTCCACCACACATAAGCACGGGCAAGACTTTTCATCTTCACGGTACCCAGGTGCCCCTCGTGTAGCTCCTCCAGCACTCTGGTGCCTAGCTTGGGAGGAATCACAACTCGTGAGCCACACATTAGTGTTCCTCAACACACTGACAACTGCTCCCTCCTCGCTGAGAAGGTTGGAAACAGTGTGTTACCCCGTGCTGGCCATCCCTTTACCATGATGTCGTACACTTCTGACAACGTAGAGTCAGTGCATGTTTCCCTTTCAGTGAGGCTGTTTGTCGCTGGTAATTGTTCAACTATCGTTGTGTGAAAGACCTGCTGAATCCGTTTGTGTAGTTATCTCGGAAGTGGGCAGTGGTAAACATGACAAGCCATCTGCGTTGCCATGTTGCTCAATCCCCTTGTGTTCAATGTCATACATGTGACCTCCTAAGAAAAGAGACCATTATGCAGCCTTTGTGCTGTCATCACTAGAACACCTTTTCTTGGGTTGAAGATTGACATGAGAGGCTGGCGGTCAGTCAACAGGGTGAATTTTTGTCCATACAGATAGTAACTGAACTTCTTGATTCCCCACACGAGGCTCTGTCAGTCTGTGCGTGGTTGCGTTCAGCTGAAGTTAGCGTTCTTGAGGCAAAGGCTATTGGTCTTTCTGAGCCATCTGGAAATTTGTACAATAACACAGCTCCTGTCCCATGGGGTGAGGCATCACAAGTTAGTTGGATAGGTAAGGAGGGGTCAAAGTGCGCCAGTACCCCTTCTGAAGTTATGAGTCTTAGTTTCTTGAAACGCTTTCTCACAGCTCTCAGTCCATTTCCGTTGTGTCCCTGTGTATAATAGTGCATTTAGTGGGTATAGGTCTGTGGATAGGTTAGTTAGGCAAGAACTTGTGGTAATAGTTCACTAGTCCAAGATATGCTCTCAGCTGAGACACATTTTCAGGTGGTGGTGCCTTAAGCACCGCTCCTATCTTGTCCTGAGACGTGTGTAAGCCATCCTTGCTGATCACATGCCCACAGTATGAGATTTCCTTTTTGAAAAACTCACATTTCTGTCAATTAGCTCTGAGCCCATATTCTTGTAACTTGGTGAGCACTTGTTCAAGGTTAGAAAGATGTTCGTCGTCATCTTTGCCGGTGACAAGGATGTCATCCAGGTAACACTGAGTCCCTGGAATCCCCTGCAGGACTTGGTCCATTGCCCTTTGCCAGATTGCAGGAGCTGATGCTATTCCAAACACCAACCTGTTGTACTGGTAAAGTCCTTTCTGTGTATTTATTGTCGGGTATTTCTTGGATGTATCATCGATTTCCATTTGGAGATAAGCCTGGGCCAAATCGATTTTTGTGAAATGTTCCCCTCCTGACAGGGAAGCAAAGATATCCTCAATACGAGGTAGAGGATACTGTACTGTGAGGAGAACTGGGTTAACAGTCACTTTAAAGTTTCCACATGTGCGCACCTTGTTTGGTTTTCCTGGTTTTGTGCTGGAGGTTTTCTTCATCACTGGAACAACAGGCATGACCCCCATTCAGTCCAATCCACCTTTGACAGAACCCCAGTCTGCTCCAGGTTTTTCAGCTCTGCCTCTACTGTAGGACGGATTGCATATGGCACTGGTCTGGCTTTGTAAAATTTTGGGCATGCATTTTCCTCAATCTCAATCCTTGCCTTCATGCCCTAAAGTGTTCCCATTCCTTTCATGAACACTTCCTCAGAGTCAGCAAGTATTAGTGACAGTCTCTCAGATGTAGCCTTGCTGCCCTCCTTTGCTGACACAACTGGTGCCTTAATGGTATGTCACTCCAACTGGATTTTCCTGAGCCATTCACGTCCCAGCAATGGTGGTCCTCCATTTCTCAGTACGTGGAGGTTCAGTTGCTGTGTTTTATCTCTGTAGGTCACTGTTACTTTAATTTTGCCTTCGGGACGCACTTTCTGTCTTGTGTAAGTCTTTAGTAGAAGTTTCGTTCGTTTTAGAGGCACAGTATGTACGAGAACAGTCATTTGTAGTCGTGTACAGAGATTACTGTTAAAGCTGAGCCTGTGTTCAACTCCATTTTCAGTCTCACACCTGCCACTTGTGGAGTGATCCATATTACTCTTCAATCATCTGTCTTTTTCACGCTGTGAAGTTGCCGATAAGACAATTCACTTTCATCGGAGTCATTTTCATCAGAACTGCCTTCTTTCATTTTGTGTACCTTGTTGTATTTTCCTTTCTGGGGTTTCTTGTTGCTGTGTATTTTGCCCTTTTTCTGCTGTTGACTAACTTTGCATACTCTGCCAGCGTGGCCCTGTTTGCCACAGTTTCTGCATTCTTTGTCTTTAAACCAACAATCATCCGAGTCATCTGACCTGTTTCCACAATCGTAACATTTCTTTCCTTCATTCCTGTTCAGTGACATTTTATTTGTGGCATATTCCAGAGATTTTTGTTGTATCTGGGAAGCACCCCGTGCCACTGTTTCCACTGATATTGCAATGTTTAGCGCTTTCTCGAATGTAAGGTCTCTTTCACACAGGAGCTTCTTCTGTATGGTTTCACAGTGCATGCCACACACTAACCTGTTTCTCAATGTGTCCGATAGACCAGCTCCAAATTGACAATGTTCTGATAATTTGCGCAATTCAGCACAATATTCAGGAATGTTTTCATTTTTGCTTCGATTCCATTTGTGAAATTTAGATCTTTCAGCAATGACCAGTGGTTTGGGGTTTAAGTGCTGTTGGAGAATATCTAGTATTTGCTTGAACGTTTTGTCAGCTGGCTTTTCAGGGGTTAACAAGCTCCATAGCAGCCCATATGTTTTTGCTCCCATTATACTGAGTAAAACGCTGGCTTTCTTTTCATCGTTAACACCATTAGCCTCACAATATAACTCCACTCTTTCAATGTAACTTGCCCAGTCTTCAATGCCACTATCAAATGCAGTAATGTTTCCAATCATCGGCATCTTTGTTATGTTAATTGAGCCCTGTTCTCCCCTTATTTTCCTTTTTGACTCTTGTATCCTTTTTGCTAGTGCCACGAATGCACCCCGTCTAGATGTGTGTGTCACTCCTTTTTATCTCCCTTCTGGGGCAGGCAGACCCTCAGACCCTGGGGGTCAGCGCCGGCTGTGGTCTCGGCTGGACGTGCTGCAGCTCCGACTGTGTCTCTTGGGCTCCCGATGTTCCCGACCCCAGCTGTCCTCCCACTTGCTTTCAGACTCGCGGCCTCTCTCTGCCTCCTTCTTCCGCTCCTTGGCTCATTCCTTGCGCTCTTCTTCCGAGTGTCATTATCAATTAACACATGGCATTCCTATACGATGTAGGTTCATTAACCTCGTCGCCAATTTGTTGTGTATGTGCCCTGGTTACACAACGATGCTATTAGTAAAAGCGCTGGAGACGGGAGCTAAGGTTCATAGTTCTTTACTGGCAGAAACCAAACTCGGCACACACATACGGATCAATACGCGCCTAATAGCGCATGCTCAATACATGCGTAATAGTGCATGCAACTACGTGTCCCTACAACATAAAGTAGTCCCTTATTATACTGTAGCCCATACAGTACAGTCAGGTTTGAAAGCTCTAGCATAATTCAATAGGTCTACAGTGGAGTGTAAGGCTCTTATGGCCGTTGGATATCCTACTCAAGTGACTTTTTATCTAAATTCAGGGGTTAAACCACTTCCCTGATTGGTGACTGTCATACCAAGGAAATTTATTTTTATATGACAGAGCTGAGATTTTTAAAAAAAATTAATGACATAGCCTCTTCTTGTCATTTTCAAGAAGTAGGTATGACCAGAAGCCATTAGCTAGATCTTTGCAAGATTTATATACCTTTGAATCAATCCTTGCAGCTTTTATTGTAGTGACTGTTGATGTATCAAATGCCAGGGTCAAATATTGCCAAAAATGTGAACTTTGGTATATGGAAAGCCTGTATCCTATTCATCAGATGGAACATTTTAGATAGATTCATTGCTACAGTTCTCCTGTGCAGTTTTTATTACATAAACATTAGCCTCCCTCTCTTTGCATTTTGTTTTCCTTGAGCTGCAGGAAGGGAGTGTACATTTTGGATGGGCCATGTGTCATTTTATATTTAGAAGATAAAGGATGAGGTAGGCCTAGTGGCGTGTGCTCAGTTTCATTCTCTTCTCCATAACATCAGTAAGGCTTCTGAAATTTCCTTCTGTCTTGTAAGGTGTATCTTGGTCTAAGACTTTGTTCTGCAAAGAAAGGGGCTGAAGCTAAAGGCCGTGGCTGATACCTTGTGTTTAGCCATCTAGATTATGGGTGAAAACCTCTTCCTAAGGCAGGTGGTCTCGAGCGAACTTGTTTGGTTTGTTTATTTCATCTTCCCTGCTGAGGGGCTGGTTAGAAAAACGCAGTGAATGTGATTGACCTGCGGAATAAGGTTGGTTTGGTGACTGTGTTACTGACTCTACATGCCCTTTAGAGGGAAAAGGGGAGGAATCTTTGCCAGCATCTTTGTCCTTGTGTGGGAAGGCTACCACCATGTAGGTGCATAGGATATCTTCAACAACCTGAAATCATTCACATGTTGGGAGTTGATTAACGACTTTTCAGCACATGATTAAGGGGATTAGGGGTAACATTGTAGAATGAATTTGCCATTTGTTGTCCAATCTTATAAACTGTTATTAAACCCTGGATTTTGACTATTTTAGTCAATATTATACTGTCTTCTATGAACAGCTCCACCATTAATTTGTTCATAAATCAACGCATATATCTGATTACAGATTTCCACACTCATGCGGAGGTGGTACTAAGGAGTGTGGCAATGTTAATAAGAATTGCTGAATATGTTGAGGAGTATGACTGGCCCAGAAGGCCTGTAACTTCTTGGCATTCTGAAGTAGCTACTTCAAAATTCTTGTAGCGTCAGCTAGAAGCATGTGCATGCTGCCTGGGAACTCTGAATAGTCAAAGGTCCAAAAACATGATCGCAAGTTTGTACTGGGGAAGCTGCAGTGGCTCTCTGTACAGGAACCTATCCCTGTATTCATCTCTTACTGGCCATAGTCAATAATTTTAGTAATTCTAGTGCATGTTCCCAAGCATCTGTTCTCCAGACTTCATTAAACCTTCTCGGGTTACTGGTGCGGGTGCTACCTTATGTATGCCTTTAAGGAATTAGCAGTATCCCATGCATTGGAACTCAGGTATAGGTCACCAGGTTGTATCACATAAGCATGTGGTCTCCACCCTTGTGCTTGGTTTCTATCTAAAAAAGAGACAATTTTTTGTCTCCATGCATGAATTATTGCCACATTAGTGGGATCTGGTACACATTGTGATGATCTGAGTCCAGCAGGTTGTACAGTGAGGTTTGGAGTGCTTAATCTGCATCCTACTCATTCTATCCCAGACACAAGAAAATCTGCAGATGCTGGAAATCCAAAGCAACTCACACAAAATGCTAGAGGAACTCAGCAGATCAGGCAGCATCTATGGAAAAGAGTGAACAGTCGGCGTTTTGGGCTGAGACCCTTCTTCAGGACTGGAAAGGAAGGGGAGAAGTCAGAGTAAGAAGGTGGAGGGAGGGAAGGAAGAAGTACAAGGTGGCAGGTGATGGGTGAAACCGTGAGAGGGGGAGAGGATGAAGCAAAGAGCTGGGAAGTTGATTAGTAAAAGAGATAAAGGGCTGGAGAAGGGGGAATCTGATAGAAAAGAACAGAAGACCATGGAAGAAAGGGAAAGGATAGGAGAACCAGAGGGAGGTGATGGGCAGTTAAGGAGATAAGGGGAGAGAGGGAAATGGGAATGGGGAATGGTGAAGGAGAGGAGGGGTATTACTGGAAGTTTGAGAAATTGATGTTCATGCCATCAGGCTGGAGGCTACCCAGATGGAACATAAGGTGTTGCTCCTCCAACGTAAGTATGGCCTCACCTTGACAGTAGAGGAGGCCATGGACTGATATGTCGGAATGGAAATGAAATAGGTGGCCACTGAGAAATCCCACTTTTTCCGGTGGATGGAGCGAAGGTGCTTGGCGAAGCCGTCTCCCAATTTACGTTGGGTCTCACTGATAAACAGGAGGCCACATCGGGAGCATTGGATGCAGTACATGACCGCAACAGACTAACAGGCAAAGTGTTGCCTCACCTGGAGGACTGTTTGGGACCCTGAATGGTAATGAAGGAGGATGTGTTGGGGCTGTTGTGGCACTTGTTCCGCTTGTGAGGATAAGTACCAGGAGGGAGGAGTGGACAAGGGTATTGTGTAAGGAGCGATCCCTGCAGAAAGTGGAAGATTGAGAGGAGGGAAAATTTTTTTGGTGGTGGGATCCTGTTGGGGATGATGGAAGTTATGGAGAATTGTGTGCTGAATGCAGAGGCCAGTGGGGTGGTAGGTGAGGGCAAGAGGAACCCTATCCTTAGTGTGGCAGTGGGAGGATGGAGTAGGGCAGATGTGTTTAAAATGGAAGATGTGTGGGTGAGGGCAGCATAAATGGTGGAGGAAGGAAAGCCTCTTTCTTTGAAGAAGGATGACATCTCATTTACTCTGGAATGGAAAGTCTAATCCTGAGAGCAGATGCAGCAGAGACAGAGGAACTGAGAGAAGCGGGTGGCATTATTGCAAGTGGCAGGATGGGAAAAGATATAGTCCAGATAGCTGTGAGAATCATTGGGTTTATGAAAAGTATCAGTAGATAGAGTAGGTAGACTGTCTCAAGATGGAGAGATCAAGAAAGGGAGAGCGGTGTTGGAAATGGACCAAATAAATTTGAGGGCAGAGTGGAAGTTGGAGACCAAGTTGATGAAATTGATGAGCTCAGCTAGGTGCAGGAAACAGCATTGATGCAGGCATCGATGTAGCATAGGAAGCTGGCGAGCAATGCTGGTGTAGGCTTCTATCCTGCCCCCAAATTTACTTCATCCATTTCTGATACCTCTCTTCCTTTTCTTCATCTCTTGTTTCTATCTCTGGAGACACTGTATCTCAGTGATTCCTAATGGGAGTGGTTACGTGTCCTAAGTGCATGTTAGGGGAAATAGAAATCGTTGGGGGGAGTGGGGTGGTAAGTGGCGTTCTAACTTGAGGCATGACACCTGACTGGCTGTTAGTAAAGCAGGCACTTCGGAAAAAGAGGATGAGACACTGGAACACAGGAAGAACCATAGTTTTGCAGGCAGTAAGCACTCATCATCACAATGCATCTGAAACTCTGCAACCTCATCTACCGTACCAACCAAACAGACATTATTGGGGATGCATAAATGAGCAACTAGGGTATGCAACTTTTCCCCTTGACTCGTGGCACAGAACGAGTTTCTGCAATTTAACAGTTGGTAAGATCAGTACACCCTCTCAACTTTCTCTACAGATCTATGGAAAACAGGTTGTGCAACAATATAGTGCTGGCCAGAACCAAAAGGTGAAATAGAGTCAATCAGTGAACCTACTAACCCTGAGGATTCCTCTTGAGGTGTTCAGTGATCTCGGCTTCAAATGTGCAGTCATGAAACATCTTTGCGGATTATGAGAGCTTACATGATTGGTCAATCAGGCTAAATGGGAAAAGTTTATGAAGAGATTCTCTTTTGTAAAGAGTTAAAAACAAATATCAACAGAGAAGCAATCTACAATGAGCTCAGAATATATATATATAGAGGTTAAAAGTATCCTGATTAAGAACATGATTTCTTGTGCAACAGATGGAGCACCATATCACTAGGTTGCTATGCTGGTTTAGTGGCATTTATGAAAAAGAAATTCCAAGTCTGTTTGCAATCCATTGTGTAATTCATTGTCAACATCTCACAGCCAAAAACCCCAGCCAGTGACTTTTTCCAAGCATAACTCTTATAATATCTACTATCAACAAAATTGAAGCTCATCCATTAAATAGCAGAATATTTTGCCAGTTATGCCAAGATAATGATGAAGAGTTTGAATGCTTGCTTCTTCACACTGAGTGCATTGGCTGTCAAAAGGCTGCTGCTTAAAATGCATCTTTGATCTTTTTGGCACTGTGGTTGAATTTTTGCTCAAAGTCGACAAGAGCTTGGGAAACAAGATTGAACATTTACGTGGAGACGTGGCATACCTGACAAAATGAGCATTCTAAATATGAGACCGCAGGGTGAGAATTTTAATTTAACCCAGGCAAAAAGTGTAGTGTCCTCTTTAATCAGAAAATTGGAAATATATAAGCAAAACATTGGGAGAAGAATGTTCTCATAGTTTCCCTGCATGGAAAGGATGGCACTTGCTTTGATTTGCAAGGGTACTGCTTACACTAGCAATCACTGAAGAAGGATTTTCAGAATTGATTCAAGGATTTGAATGAACTAGAAATTCTGGATTGGGTAATTGACCCATTTCTCTGCAAGGTGGAAGAACGGGAAGAGTGCTTGCAAGAAGAAATTATCGAAATTCAGAATGAAGAAGAAGCAAAAGTCAAAAATGCTTTCCAAAAATAATTGGCTTTTTTAGTATGTGGCTACACTGTCATATGAAGTTTCCTGGTCTTTGGAGAAAAGCCAAACTGCTCTTCATTGCATTTCCATCCTCCTACCTTGTAGAAAGAGGCTTCAGTGCAGTGAACCACATACAAAAACCAGAAACCACTTAGACGTGGGGATTTGAGGCTTTTGTTGTCATAACTTGAACCAGCTATTTCAACTCTTGCTAAAAACCATCAAACTCAAGGATCACATTGATATCGAAGCTGCTGTATAGAACACAGGTGCTATGTAAGCTAGGTTTAAAGGCAAATAAAAATTTAAAGCAGAATCATTTTTCTCATGTTAGCATAAGGTAGACGTGTTTTTACACTATCAGGATGCTGGAAAGTATATTGTGCTTAAGGGGGCGTTGGCAAGTGTGAAGATGCTTTACTGTCTTTGAGCTAAAAAAGGTTGGGAAACACCAGTCTACAGATATTTTTTTATAAACCCTCTGACTCTCACAATTATCTGAACTATACTTCTTCCCACCCTGTCACTTGTGAAAATGCCATCCACTTCTCTCAGTTCCCCTGTCTCCACCACATCTACTCTCAGGATGAGGCTTTTCATTCCAGAACAATTGAGATGTCCTCCTTCAAAGAAAGGGGCTTTCCTTCCTCCACCATCAATACTGCCCTCACCCGCATCTCTTCCATTTCATACACATCTGCTCTCAAACCATCCTCCCACTGCCACATCAAGAATAGGGTTTCTTTTGTCCTCACCTATCACCCTATTAGAGACTGCATTGAGCGCATAATTCTCCGTAACTTCCAACATCTCCAGCAGGATCTCACCACCAAGTACATCTTTCCCTCCGCCCCCCCACCACTTTCCACTTTCTGCAGGGATTGTTCGCTATGTGACCCTCTTATCCACCTATCCCTCCCTCCTGGTACTTATCCTTGCAAGTAGAGCAAGCGCGACACCTGCCCCCTACCATTCAGGGCCCCAAACTGTCCTTATATGTGAGGCAACACTTCACCTGCGAGTCTGTAGAGGTCATCTAGTGTATCCGGTGCTCCCACTGTGGGCTTCAGTGGGACCTGACGTACATTGGGAGACTGCTTCACTGATCACCTTTGGTCCATCTGCCACAAAAAAGTGGGATCACCCGGTGGCCACTCGTTTCAATTCTACTTCCCATTCCCATACCGACATGTCAGTCCACTGCCAGGATGAGGCCACATTCAGGTTGGAGGAGCAACACCTTGTATTCCATCTAGGTAGCCTCCAACCAGATGGCATCAACATTGATTTCTTGATTTTTCCGATAATTGCACCCCCCCCCCCCCCACCACCCTGGCCTCCTTCACCATTCCCCATTCCTATTTCCCTCCCTCACCTTATCTCCTTACCTGCCCACCACCACCCTTTGGTGCTCCCCCCCCCTTCCCTTTCTTCCAGGGTCTTCTACGCTTTCCTATCAGATTTCCCCTTCTCAAGCCCTTTATCTCATTCATTAATCAGCTTCTCAGCTCTTTACTTCACTCTCCCCCCTCTCCTGGTTTCACCTATTACCTGCCTCCTCGCACTTCTTCCACCCGTCCCCCCAAGTTCTTGTTGTGACTTTCCCCCTTCCTTTCCAGTCCTGAAAATGGCTTCGGCCCTAAATGCCAACCGTTTACTGTGTGTTGCTCTGTTCCATCCCTTCACTGACCTGAAAAATAAAATACTTATCATGTTCAATTTGAGGAGCAGTCAGGGTATTATCCCATATTTCTGCTATGTTATTAACAAATTCACAGTATCAATCGGCATTTGCCTGCTCAACTGCAGGAAACCAGGATTTCAATCATTTCATAGTACTAGGTTGGGTGCTGCAGCACTTATCCACAGCTCTCTGAGTTGGACTACTGTTAAATATTATTTTAGAAAAAAAAGTTATTTAGTATAATGTGAACATGGCCGGTGCCAATTGTGATGGTATTGGATTTGCTGACAGTAAAATTCTAAACTCAAATGATGATTTTAAGCCCCATTGAATATAAATAGGTACGAGTACTCTCAATAAAGATACATTATACTGTAACTGCCCAATCTTCAAAAACTAGTTTACTTTCCTGTTTATTTTCCATGGCGAGCTGAGCTGCCGATACCCACTATTCAAGCAGAGGACCCCTCTCCCTACCAAAAAGATACTTCTAGCTAATAAGGTAGTTTAAAACACAGTTCATTTATTTACAGTGGTACATATTTGAATCCTTATGTTATTAAAACATACTTAAAACACACAGAGGATTTCTGTCTTAAACATTTCCTAATTCTCACAGAGAATTTCTATCTTATCTATAATTGTTGAATCATTATCTTGATTCTTGAAGCATTATAAAACATTTCCCAAATATAAACTGTATCTGTAACACAAACCACTTCCAAAGTACAAAACATTTCTCAAACATAAAGGATTAAGAGTTTCCAAACTACAGGTACAATTCCTATAATCCAGGGTTCCTAACCTGGGATGCATGGACCCCTCATTTAATGACAAGGTTTCATAGCATAATAAAGGTTGGGAGAACCTACACCTACGCCTACACCTGCTATAAACCAAAAAGATATACCAAAGAAGAACAAAGAAGTTGCTCAAAGTTAGAGGATTGGATTCTAGTTTTTCCATGTTTCTTAATGTTCCTTACCCCATTTCTGAAAAGTCTGAACTACTCTCTACATTTTTATCCTTCCAGCCACTAGGGTGACTTCACACACATGATATTTCCTCATATCTTTTTAACACAAATAGTCTAAAGCATTTTTGATGATATATGGTAGATCTTAGCTAGTTACCATTATTGCTGTAAAGCTAACTTCTGAGTACATAAAACTCTAACTATAAACAAATTAGTTATTGATATGTTAAGTAAAATTATCCTTTTCTTCTGGAAACTTCCTTGAACTAAGCAACTTAAGAATCAGCTTGTCTGTTTAAAACAACCCAAATAAAACAACTCATTGTCTTATACTTTTCTGTTGAGCAATAATAAAGCAGTTGTAGCCACTCTTTACAGACAAGTGTCTTCAAAATACAGAGCCTATTTACAAAGCTGTTCTATAGAGAGGGCTTTTTTTTAACTTCAAGCTGCTTTCCATTTACATTTTAAGAACTGAAGGCTAGCTTCCATTTATGACTTTAAGTTAAACAAAGCAGTATAATTATAAATTTATGTACTACTGTTTGTGACCTTTCAAATGGCAGCTGCTATTTGAAAAGTAAGCTTAGCAAACATGAGATAGAAATTAATATCTATCACAGTGTAACCCTGGTTAATTAAACCCAAAGATGTAATGTTAAGAAGCTCCACCTGTGTAGGGATGAAAACGAGGTTTACTGAATTTTAAAAAAAGAACTTGGGGTGATAAAAAGCTATGCAAGAATGAGACACAGCACAGGAAAGTGACAGAAATGCAGCAAACTATTAGAAACTAAAGATATAAAACTGTTAAAAGTGGAATTATTAGTGAGTATCTCTACTTACTTAAAAACCTCAGGATGAAATCCCTGGAAGAGAGATGATAGCAATAAAAGGTCTATTGAAGCTATGGCTATAACAAGCAGCAGCTGCAATGAGACAATATTGGCAGGGACGAGTGTCCAAGATCTCTACCATGTAACCAGGAGTTAGTTCTGTTAAATCACACCAAGGGATTTGGTTAGTTTTTTTTGTGTGTTAGTATTGTGAATCAACTTTCTGTGGATGATCAACTATTTCATCCAACGAAACAGAAGGGAAAGAGGAAGATGAGGAATAAAGTAGTCATAGGGGATTCCATAGTGGGAGGAACAGACAGGAGGTTCTGTCAGCCTGATAGAGATACCTGCATGGTGTGTTGCCTCCCAGGTGCCCGGGTACAGGGTGTCTCGAATTGGGTGCAGAGTATTCTGAAGGGAGAGGGTGAGCAGCCAGAAGTCTTGGTACACATTGGTACCAATGACACAGGTAGAAAAAGTGAGGATGTCCTGAAGAGAGAATTATGGGAGTTAGGTAGGAAGCTGAAAAGTAGGACCTCCAGGGTAGTAATCTCAGGATTACTGCCTGTGCCACGTGCTGACAAGCGCAAGAATAGCTTTATCAGGCATATTAATGTGTGGCTGAGAGACTGGCGTAGGGGCAGGGCTTTTGATTCCTGGATCATTGGGGGAGGTATGACCTGTACAAACAGGACGGGTTACACCTGAACCTAGCAAGCAGGTTTAGTAGAACAGTTAGGGAGGGTTTGGCAGGGGGATGGAACCTGGAGTGATAGGCCTGAGGAAAGGGAAAACAGAAATAGATCAAAGATAGCATGCAACAGACAGGCAGGAGATGAGGCATAATCACAGTGGGATAATCACAGTGAGGCATAATCACAGTGGGATGAGTTACAGGGCAACGGTGGGATGAATTGCAAGGCAACAGAGGTGCAGTGAAGTTAAAACAGAAAGCAATAAATACTGGACTGCAAGTGTTATATTTGAATGCATGCAGTATTAGAAAATGGATGATCTTGAAATTCAGCGACAGATTGGCAAGTATGACGTTGTGGCCATCTCTGAAACTTGGCTAAAGGATGGCTGGGAGCTGAATGACCAAGGATATACGGTGTATTGGAAATATAGGTTAGTAGGCAGAGAGTGTGGTGTGGCCCTGTGTATAAGAAATAATATTAAATCATTAGAAAGGGATGACATAGGATCAGAAGGTGTAGAGTCTCTATGGGTTGAGTTAAGAAAAGGCAAGGGTAGAAGAACCCTAATATCAGTTGTACACAGGCCTCCAAACAGCAGCCAGGATGTGGATTACGAATTACAGCAGGAGATAGAAAAGGCGTGTCAGGAGGGTAATGTCATGATAATCGTTGGGGATTTTAACATGAAAGTGGATTGGGAAAACCAGGTCAGTACTCAACCTCAAGAGAGAGGATTTGTAGAATGTCTAAGGGACGGCTTTTTAAGAACAGATTGTTGTTGAGCCCAATAGGAGATTGGCTGTGCTGGATTGGATGTTGTGCAATGATATGGAGGTGATAAGAGAGCTTATTAAGGAAGCCTTAGGGAACAGTGATCACAATATGATCGAGTTCACTTTGAAATTTGAGAAGGAAAAGCTAAATTCTAATGTGTCGGTATTTCAGTGGAATAAAGGAAATTAGAATGGCATGAGAGGGGAGCTGGCCGAAGTTGACTGGAAAAGGACACTAGCAGGAAGCACAGCAGAGCAGCAATGGCTGGAGTTTTTGCAAAAAAATGAGGGAAGATGTAAGACAGACATATTCCAAATAAGAAGAAATGTTCAAATGGAAGAAGGGCACTACCGTGGCTGGCATGTGAAGTCAGAGCTAAAGTAAAAGCAAAAGAGAGGGCATACCAGGAAGCCAAAGCTAGTGGGAGGATAGACGATTTGAAAGATTTAAAAAACTTACAGAAGGAAACTAAGAAGGTCATTAGGAAGAAAATGATGAATTATGAATGGAAGCTGGTGACCAATGTCAAAAAAGATACTAAAAGCTTTTTTAAGTATATAAGGGGTAAAAAAAGAGTCAAGGGTAGATATAAGACCAATAGAAAATGATGCTGGAGATATTGTAATGAGAGATGCAGAGATAGCAGAGGAAATGAATGTGAATTTGCATCAGTCTTCACAGTGGAAGACATCTGCAGTATACTGGACATTCAAGAGTGTCAGGGAAGTGAAGTATTTGCAGTGAAAATTACGACTGAGAAGGTGCTCAGGAAGCTTAATGGTCTGAGGGTGGATAAATCTCCTGGACCTGATGGAATGCCCCCTTGGGTTCTGAAGGAAGTAGCTGGAGAGATTGTGGAGGCATTAACAATGATCTTTCAAGAATCGATAGATTCTGGCATTGTACCGGATGACTGGAAAATTGCAAATGTTACTCCGCTATTTAAGAAGGGTGGGAGGCAGCAGAAAGGAAACTATAGACCTGTTGGCCAACATCACCTGTTGGGAAGTTGTTGGAATCGATTGTTAGGGATGAGATTACGGAGTACCTGGAGGCACATGACAAGATAGGCGAAAGCCAGCATGATTTCCTGAAAGGAAAATCCTGCTTGACAACATACTGCAATTTTCTGAGGAAATTACAAGCATTGGAGACAAAGGAGATGCAGTAGATGTGGTGTACTTGGATTTTCAGAAGGCTTTTACAAGGTGCTGCACATGAGGCTGCTTAGCAGAATTACAGGGGAGTTACTAGCATGGGTGGAGCTTTGGCTGATCAGCAGAAAGCAGAGAGTGGGAATAAAGGGATTCTATTCTGACTGGCTGCTGGTTACCACTGGAGTTCCACAGGGGTTGGTGTTGGGACTGTATTATGATGTATGTCAATGATTTGGACTATAGTATTAATGGATTTGTGGCTAAATTTTCCAATGATACAATGATAGGTGGAGGAGCGGGTAGTGTTGAGGAAACAGAGGGAGACTTAGATAGTTTAGGCAAATGGGCAAAGAATTGGCAAATGAAATACAATGTTGGAAAGTGTATGGTCATGCACTTTGGTGGAAGGAATAAACAGGCAGACTATTATTTAGATGAGGAGAGAATTCAAACTGCAGAGATGCAAAGGGACTTGGGAGTCCTTGTGCAGGATCTTAAAGGTTAACCTCCAGGTTGAGTCGGTGGTGAAGAAGGCAAATACAATGTTGGCATTCATTTCTAGAGGTATAGAATATAAGAGCAGGGAAGTGGTGTAAAGGCGCTATAAGGCACTCGTGAGTATTGTGTGCAGATTTGGACTCCTTATTTTAGAAAGGATATACTGAAATTAGTGAGGGTTCAGAGAAGATTCACGAGAATGATTCCAGGAATGAAAGGGTTAATGTATGAGGAACGTCTGGCAGCTCTTGGGTTGTATTCCTTGGAGTTTAGGAGAATGTGGCGGGTGGGAAGGGATCTCATAGAAACATTCCAAATGTTAAAAGGCCTGAACTTCCCATGGTAGGGGAGTCTAGGACAAGAGGGCACGACTTCAGGATTGAAGGACATCAATTTAGAACAGAGATACGGAGAAATTACTTTAGTCAGAGGGTGGTAAATCTGTGGAATTTGTTTCCACGGGCAGCTGTGGAAGCCAAGTCTTTGGGTGTATTTAAGGCGGAGATAGGTTGTTGATTAGCCAGGGCATCAAAGGGTATGGGGAGAAAGCAGGGGAGTGGGGTTAACTGGAGGAATTAGATAATAGGTGCAGGAGTAGGCCATTCAGCCCTTCGAGCCAGCACCACCATTCACTGTGATTATGGCTGATCATCCACAATCAGTAGCCCCTTCCTGCCTTCTCCCCATATCCCTTCACTCCGCTATCTTTAAGAGCTCTATCTAACTCTTTCTTGAAAGAATCCAGAGAATTGGCCTCCACTGCCTTCTGAGGCAGAGTATTCCACAGAACCTCAACCATCTGTGTGAAAAAGTTTTTCCTCAACTCTATTCTTAAACTGTGGCCTCTGGTTCTGGACTCACCCAACATCGGGAACATGTTTTCTGCCTCTAGTGTGTCCAGTCCCTTAATAATCTTATATGTTTCAATCAGATCCCCTCTCATCCTAATAAATTCCAGTGTATACAACCCCAGTAGCTCCAATCTTTCAACATCCTGGGAATTAACCTCGTGAACCTACGCTGCACTCCCTCAATAGCTAGAATGTCCTTCCTCAAATTTGGAGACCAAAACTGGACACAATACTCCAGGTGTGGTCTTACCAGGGCCCTGTACAACTGCAGAAGGACCTCTTTGCTCCTATACTCAACTCCCCATGTTATGAAGGCCAACAGCTTTCTTCACTGCCTGCTGTACCTGTATTCTTACTTTCAGTGACTGATGAACAAGGACACCTAGATCTTGTTGTACTTCCACTTTTCCTAACTTGACACCGTTCAGATAGTAATCTGCCTTCCTGTTCTTGCCACCAAAGTAGATAACCTCACATTTATCCACATTAAACTGCATCTGCCATGCATCTGCCCACTCACCCAACCTGTCCAAGTCACCCTGCATTCTCATAGCATCCTCCTCACATTTCACACTGCCACCCAGCTTTGTGTCATCTGCAAATTTGCTAATGTTACTTTTAATCCCTTCATCTAAGTCATTAATATATATTGTTAATAGCTGCGGTCCCAGCACTGAGCCCTGCGGTACCCCACTAGTCACTGCCTGCCATTCTGAAAAGGACCCATTATTCACTACTCTTTGTTTCCTGTCTGCCAACTAATTTTCTATCCCTATCAGTATCCTACCCCCAATACCATTTGCTCTAATTTTGCCCACTAATCTCCTGTGTGGGACCTTATCAAAGGCTTTCTGAAAGTCCAGGTACACTGCATCCACTGGCTTTCCCATGTCCATTTTCATAGTTACATTCTCAAAAAATTCCAGAAGATTAGTCAAGCACGATTTCCCCTTCGTAAATCCATGCTGACTCGGACCTATCCTGCCACTGCTATCCAAATACGCTGCTATTACATCTCTTATAATTGATTCCAGCATCTTTCCCACCACTGATGTCAGACTAACTGGTCTATAATTGCCTGTTTTCTCTCTCCCTCCTTTCTTAAAAAGTGGGATAACATTAGCTATCCTCCAATCCGCAGGAACTGATCCTGAATCTATAGAACATTGGAAAATGATTACCAATGCGAACACGATTTCTAGAGCCACCTCCTTAAGTACCCTGGAATGCAGACCATCAGGCCCTGGGGATTTATCAGCCTTCAGTCCCATCAGTTTACCCAACACCATTTTGTGCCTGATGCGAATTTCCTTCAGTTCCTCTGTTACCCTTGGTCCTTTGATCACTATTCCATCTGGGAGATTGTTTGTGTCTTCCCTAGTGAAGACAGATCCAAAGTACCTGTTCAGCTCGTCCTTGTTTCCCATACTAATTTCCTTGTTTCCCATACTAATTTCACCCATTTTTGTCTTCAAGGGCCCAACTTTGGTCTTAATTAATTTTCTCCTCTTCACATACCTAAAGAAGCGCTTACTATCCTTCATTATATTCTTTGCTAGCTTACCTTCGTACCTCATCTTTTCCCCCTGTATTGCCTTTTTAGTTATCTTCTGTTGCTCCTTAAAAATCTCCCAGTCCTCTGGTTTCCCACTCATCCTTGCTATGTTATACTTCCTCTCTTTTATTTTTATACTGTCCTTGACTTCCCTTGTCATCCATGGTCGCCCCTTACTCCCCTTAGGATCTTTCTGCCTCTTTGGAATGAACTGATCCTGCACCTTCTGTATTATTCCCAGAAATACCTGCCATTGTTGTTCCACTGTCATCCCTGCTAGGGTATCTTTCCAGTTAACTTTGGCCAGCTCCTCCCTCATGGGTCCATAGTCCCTTTTGTTCAACGATAATACTGACACTTCCGATCTTCCCTTCTCCCTCTCAAATTGTAGATTTAAACTTATCATATTATGGTTACTGCCTCCAAATGGCTTCTTTACCTCGAGTTCCCTTATCAAATCTGGCTCATTACACAACACTAAATCCAGAATTGCCTTCTCCCTGGTAGGCTCTAATACAAGCTGCTCTAAGAATCCATTTCTGAGGCATTCCACAAGCTCCCTTTCTTGGGGTCCAGTACCAACCTGATTTTCCCAGTCTACCTGCATGTTGAAATCCCCCATAACAACCGTAGAATTACCTTTGTGACATGCCAATTTTAACTCTTGATTTAACTTGCACCCTATATCCAGGCTACTGTTTGGGGGCCTGTAGATAACTCCCATAACACACATCAAAGTTGCTGGTGAACGCAGCAGGCCAGGCAGCATCTCTAGGAAGAGGTACAGTTGACGTTTCGGGCCGAAACCCTTCCGGACCGCTAATGCCCCACCTCCCCCTCGTACCCCATCCGTTATTTATTTGTATACACACATTCTTTCTCTCCTTTTTCTCCCTCTGTCCCTCTCACTATACCCCTTGCCCATCCTCTGGGTTTCCCCCCCCTCCCCCTTTTCTTTCTCCCTGGGCCTCCTGTCCCATGATCCTCTCATATCCCTTTTGCCAATCACCTGTCCAGCTCTTGGCTCCATTCCTCCCCCTCCTGTCTTCTCCTATAATTTCGGATCTCCCCCTCCCCCTCCCACTTTCAAATCTCTTACTAACTCTTCTTTCAGTTAGTCCTGACGAAGGGTCTCGGCCCAAAACGTCGACTGTGCCTCTTCCTAGAGATGCTGTCTGGCCTGCTGCGCTCACCAGCAACTTTTATGTGTGTTGCTTGAAATTCCAGCATCTGCAGAATTCCTCGTGATAACTCCCATCAGGGTCTTTTTGCCAGTTTCTCAGTTCTATCCATACTGACTCTACATCTCCTGATTCTTTGTCCCCCTCGCAAGTGATTGAATTTCATTCCTCACCAAGAGAGCCACCTCACTCCCTCTGCCAACCTGTCTGTCCTTTCAATAGGATGTATATCCCTGAATATTCATTTCCCAGCCCTGGTCCTCTTGCAGCCATGTCTGTGTTATTCCCACAACATCATACTTGCCAATTTCCAACTGAGCCCCAAGCTCATCCACTTTATTTCTTATACTCCGTGCATTCATATATAATACTTTTAATCTTTTTAACGTAATACTTTTACTCCCCTCACCTTTCACATCGATTCCTATTGTACTTGGCCGTACTCTCCGATCCCTTCCTGAGCTTTCTGCCCCTTTAATTCTGTTATCTTTCTTAATTGGATCAGTCCATGATTGAATGGCAGATCAGACTCAATGGGCCGAATATGGAAATACGAAAAAGATGGCAAGCCACCCAAGATGAAGAACCAGTACAGGAACGAAATGGTTCATGATGTAGAGGATTTAGTACAGTTGGATATACAAGTTTATTTTCATTCAAACAATCTGAATGTGATTTTCTGCAAGAACTGATTAGTTTTGCGAAGACTTTGACAAGTTACTGAATAAGATTTACTTTGTTTAAAAGTTGTGATGCTGGAGGATTGTCGTGAAAGGAGTTAAGCTGTACAGATATATAAGTTTTGAATCTGAATTTAAAGTTTTCAATTGACTGGAACTAAAACTGAAGTTAACTATAATAAGAATGGGAATTCCATTAGTTTTCTAACTAACTAAGGAAAAAAAAGGGAAAGGTTAGTCTGTAAACCTTTAAATAGGGACTAACACTAGATCTAATTAGTTAAAGTAGTTGGCATAACAAAGGTTATTGTAATGAATATCACTGATTCTAACTAAACAGGAATATGTTTTTTGTTGACCTCTGAGCTTTGGAACCTAACAGAATGTTGGAATTTTGAATTGTTCTTACTCATGTAAATATTTTGTATATCTTGTTTTTTTTATGTAAACAAAACTTTCTTCCAGAAGTGTGTGTTTTCTATTCACCGCCTCCTTCCAATATCTAGAGCTTCTGATAGCCCATTAGCACCTAGTGTAGTTCTATGTAATTTTATTTTTCTCATGAACGGTGTGGCGACCAGTCACATGAGATAGGACAAGTGCTACAGAGGTGTTATATAAAACGGGCGAGCCAGCCAGGAGACAGTGTATTAGATAACCAGTAACACACTGATTGGTATAAAAAACACCAAAAAAATCTTACTGTTCAAACTCAGTTATTCAATTAAGACCTACAGTGAAAGAAAATGGAAGCCATAGAAGAAAAGCGTGTCAAAAGCCAAATGCTGTTTTAGTCAGTGGAACAGAGAAAAATGAGGAAATACTAGACTTTCTAAACGAATATGGCTCAGTTGCCAGAGTTATTCCTCTAACTGACCCCAGTGCAGAATTTCCTAAGTCCCTCATAGTAGAGTACAATTTTGGTTCTGCCGTGCAAGATCTCCAGCCGTTGCTACCACAGACTCCAAAAATTTCCATGTAGTTACTTTAGCCAGTGATTACACTCAGAAAGTTGGAAAAGACACCACTCAAGCTTACTTTGATGAGTTGAAAACCTTAACGAAGCGCAGTGGGAAAGATCATGACAAGATCCCAAGAGAGATGTTTACCTAGAATGGTAAAACCCTTACTGTCGAGAGTAGGGAAATAGTCACTGTTCAAACTGCTGAAGATATACATAACAAGACCACAACTCTTCAATTCAGAGCAGACTCCTCTGATAATAACCAGCCAGAAACAGCTCTAGCTGTGAGGCAGAATAACTCAATCCCTGTAATACAGCTAATGGAGCTGCAGTGAGCTCATCCCTTTCTCCCAATGATCTAAACCCTCCAGATATTCAAAGAGTCATAGTCAAGCATATTGTGTGCAGTAATGACTTGATGGCTCATGACAATCCACCAGTAAGGCTCTGAACTTTTTCTGGTAGAACCCCTCGTCCATCTAATAAGGTGTATTATGCGACTTGGTGTGCTATTGTTGAACTGCTCTTGCAAGACCCAACTGTGTCTGATCTTCATAGAACACAGAAAATATGCGAAAGCTTCTGACATCATCAAGTCGATAAGCCCTGGAGCTTCACCCGCTATTTACGTACAACTCCTAGGTTCAGCTTTTGCCACTATGGAAGACGGAGATGAATTATTCGCCAAATCCATGAACTCAGTACAAAACACGGGTGAAAAACCATCTGCCTACCTACAGAGGCTACAGGTAACATTGACATTGACTGTAAAGTGAGGCGTAGTCGCTAAGTCTGAGATTAAGAAGCATCTCTTAAAGTGATTTTGTAGGGCATGTTGGGACCACTTCCCAGTGTTAGAATAGAAACTAGAACAGTAAAAACAAAACCCGCTATCATTTACCAAATTATTGACATTTCTATGCACCAAGGAAGACAAGCATGCTTCCAGAACCGCACACGTGAAGCAGCATGTAGGGACAGTCACACAACGTGAATTTATGCAGTTTCAGACTGCAGGTGTCTGTAAAGAAGATGATGTTGCACAGCTAATTTCAGTAACTTCTCAACCGACTAAACGAATTGCTGAGCTTCAAAGTCAACTAGCTAATCCACAGACTATCAAAACAGCAAGTGATATGCCACCAAAAGAAAAAGCTGACATAAAGGATAAACAAGAGTTTACACCTACTTACAAACAGCCGAGTGTTAAACCAAAACCTCGGTACTGTTTTAAATGTGGCGAAGACGGGCACATATCCAGACCTTGCTGCTATGAACCCAATCTGGCGTTAGTAGCAGAAAAGAGAAGACAGCTTAAGTAGAGCCGGAGTGAGTGGGAGTCACATCATGGTACACTTAAGCCTCATTTTAAATGTAGAAGCAGTTCCTGTTGTGGGACAAACAGGGACTGACGTTGATAAAGCATGTCCCAAAACCTCCAAGATGTTGCTCGGTGAAACAAGGTCCCAGAAAGAGCGGGAACACATCTTGGAAGTTTACTGAAAGTCATCCATTGGACTCAGGTGATGTGGTTGAAGTTAGCACTGATGTTGTGCAAGCTGTATGTGTGAGTCGTCTTATCCAACAAACAGAACCTGCCATTGCGTAGGTTCGATCCTTAGCGATGTATTCAAGTGCTATACCAGACAGTTACGCACAAGAAGATCAGTGTGGGGGATTACCAGTCATTTCTCATCTCTCTGATGCTGAGATTACAGACTCCTAGTTAGCAGATCCTTGTATTAGGGAAGTCAGCAAGCAGATGGAAATTGGAGAAAAACCATCCCCTTCTGTGAGAAACACAATCCCCAGACTCCCCTACCTTCTCAAAGAATGGGATCGTCTAGAGCTAAAAGATGTAATTCTCTGCAGGAAAAGATTAACCAGAGATCAAACAACATACCAGCTTGTTTTACCTGAAAAGTTTCAATCTGAGGTAGTTAAAAAGTTTTCAAGATGACTTTGATCATATGGGTATTGACTGTACCCTGGACTTAGTCAGAAACCGATTCTATTGGCCCAAGATGGCTGCTGCTGTGGAACACACAATTAAAACATGCGGTCGATGCATAAGAAGAAAGACCTTGCCTGAGAAAGCTGCTTCGTTGTGAGTATTTGACCCTTGCAGCTGGTCTGTATGGACTTTCTTACATTAGAACCCAATCAAAATAACACGAAAGATATATTAGTAATACTGATCATTTCACTAAATATGCTTTGGCTATTCCTACACGTAAGTGCCTATGGGATCATTTCATCTCACATTATGGTTATTCTGAGCACCTACACAGCGATAGAGGGCACAACTTTGAATCCCACTTGATTAAAGAACTGTGTGAGATAGTTGGAATTCAAAAAGTCAGAACTACACCCCATGTCATCCCAGAAGAAATCTTGAGGAAAGGTTTAACAGGACCCTCTTGACTATGTTATGAAAGATAAAAGGCGCTGGCAAGTACCTGTGAAACCCCTAGTCCATGCTTATAGTTGTACTAGGAACGAGACGACTGGCTTTAGTCTGTATGAATTAACGTTTGGAAGACAACCCAGACTTCCAGTTGACTTAGCTATCGGACTACCCTTAAAGAATAAATATGGTACGTCACAGTCTTGGTATGTACAAAATTTGAAATCTCATCTTGAGGAAAACTTCAAGATAGCTACAAGGAACTTAAAGAAGATATAAGGTTGCCTTGGCAGTCAAAGTGAAGGATAATCCAAAGAGCTTTTACAGGTATATTAAGAGCAAAAAGATTGTAAGGGATAAAATTGGTCCTCTTGAAGATCAGAATGGTCGGCTATGTGCGAAACCAAAGGAAATGGGGGAGATCTTAAATAGGTTTTTTGTGTCTGTATTTACTAAGGAAACTGGCATGAAGTCTATGGAATTAAGGGAAACAGGTAGTGAGATCATGGAAACTGTACAGATTGAAAAGGAGGAGGTGCTTGCTGTCTTGAGGAAAATTAAAGTGGACAAATCCCTGGGACCTGACAGGGTGTTCCCTCGGACCTTGAAGGAGACTAGTGTTGAAATTGCAGGGGCTCTGGCAGAAATATTTAAAATGTCGCTGTCTACAGGTGAGGTGCTGGAGGATTGGAGAGTGGCTCATGTTGTTCCGTTGTTTAAAAAAGGATCAAAAAGTAATCCGAGAAATTATAGGCCGGTGAGTTTAACGTTGGTAGTAGTTAAGTTACTGGAGGGGGTACTAAGAGACAGAATCTACAAGCATTTGGATAGACAGGGACTTACTAGGGAGAGTCAACATGGCTTTGTGCGTGGTAGGTCATGTTTGACCAATCTATTGGAGTTTTTCAAGGAGGTTACCAGGAAAGTGGATGAAGGGAAGGCAGTGGATATTGTCTACATGGACTTCAGTAAGGCCTTTGACAAGGTCCCGCATGGGAGGTTAATTAGGAAAATTCAGTCGCTAGGTACACATGGAGAGGTGGTAAGTTGGATTAGACATTGGCTCAATGGAAGAAGCCAAAGAGTGGTAGGAGAGAATTGCTTCTCTGAGTGGAGGTCTGAGACTAGTGGTGTGCCACAGGGATCAGTGCTGGGTCCATTGTTATTTGTCATCTATATCAATGATCTGGATGATAATGTGGTAAATTGGATCAGCAAATTTGCTGATGATACAAAGATTGGAGATGTAGTAGACAGTGAGGAAGGTTTTCAGAGCCTGCAGAGGGACTTGGACCAGCTGGAAAAATGGGCTGAAAAATGGCAGATGGAGTTTAATACAGACAAGTGTGAGGTATTGCACGTTGGAAGGACAAACCAAGGTAGAACATACAGGGTTAATGGTAAGGCACTGAGGAGTGCAGTAGAACAGAGGGATCTGGGAATACAGATACGAAATTCCCTAAAAGTAGCGTCACAGGTAGATAGGGTCGTAAAGAGGGTTTTTGGTACATTGGCCTTTATTAATCGAAGTATTGAGTATAAGAGCTGGAATGTTCTGATGAGGTTGTATAAGGCATTGGTGAGGCCGAATCTGGAGTATTGTGTTCAGTTTTGGTCACCAAATTACAGGAAGGATATAAATAAGGTTGAAAGAGCGCAGAGAAGGTTTACAAAGATGTTGCCGGGACTTGAGAAACTCAGTTACAAAGAAAGGTTGAATAGGTTAGGACTTTATTCCCTGGAGCATAGAAGAATGAGGGGAGATTTGATAGAGGTATATAAAATTATGATGGGTATAGATAGAGTGAATGCAAACAGGCTTTTTCCACTGAGACAAGGGGAGAAGAAAACCAGAGGACATGGGTTAAGGGTGAAGGGGGAAAAGTTTAAAGGGAACATTAGGGGGAGAGTGGTGGGAGTATGGAATGAGCTGCCAGACGAGGTGGTAAATGCGGGTTCTTTTTTAACATTTAAGAATAAATTGGACAGATACATAGATGAGAGGTGTATGGAGGGATATGGTCCTTGAGCAGGTCAGTGGGACTAGGCAGAAAATGGTTCGGCACAGCCAAGAAGGGCCAAAAGGCCTGTTTCTGTGCTGTAGTTTTTCTATGGTTTCTAACTCACCATTGGCAGAATGAAACAAGACCAGAGATGATAAACATATGACAGCTTCAGAGTTGAAAGAAGAAGACCGAGTGCTAGTATGGAATGTGCACCTACGAGGTAAAAACAAACTTGCCGATAAGTGGAAGAAATAGTCTATGTAGTGGTGAGCCAAGCTGGTGATCTGCCTGCCTACAAGGTACATCCTGAAAACCAGTCTGGGCCCATATGAACATTACATAAGGATCTATTGCTCTCTTGTGCAATTTTGCCTTCTGAAGACAATGAACAATTTTCTCCTGTCCCTGTTCACAAGTACACAACTCGCAGGAGTATTAAGAATGAACAGTCTGTTGAAGAGGAAGAAAATCCAATTGACTCTGAAGAGGTTGAGGATGAGGTTTATTACCTCAGACCAAGACTTGACATTGTAGATGAACCTTCTAAAAGCTGAGAAACTTGTAAACAGTTACACAGATGAATTGTAGTCTCCAACCCAAGCCCAAACCAGCCACTTGCAAACACTCCAGTGTCAGACCCAGTGCTGGAATCCCAGAGAAATGCAAGTTACTCACCTGATGTAGAGGAATCCACTGTAGAAAATAACTTGCCTGTCAGTCCTGAAGAAAAACCCAGTGGAAGAAACAATAACTGAGGAAATGTCAGGATGCTATTCGTTGACTATAGCTCAGCATTTAATACCATCATTCCCACAATCCTGATTGAGAAGTTGCAAAACCTGATCCTCTGTACCTCCCTTTGCAATTGGATCCTCGACTTCCAAACCAGAAGACCACAGTCTGGGCGGATTGGTGATAACAAATCCTCCTCGCTGACAATTAACACTGGTGCACCTCAGGGCTGCGTGCTCTTCTCTCTGTATACACAGGACTGTGTGGCTAGGCATAGCTCAAATACCATCTACAAATTTGCTGACAATGCAACCATTGTTGGTAGAATTTCAGGTGGTGACGAGAAGGCGTACAGCAGTGAGATATGCCAGCTAGTGGAATGGTGCTGCAGCAACAACCTGGCACTCAACGTCAGTAATATGAAATAGCTGATTGTGGACTTCAGGAAGAGTAAGATGAAGGAACACATAACAATCCTCATAGAGGGATCAGAAGTGGAGAGAGTGAGCAGTTTCAAGTTCCTGGGTGTCAAGATCTCTAACCTGGTCCCAACATGTCAATGTAGTTATAAAGAAGGCAAGACAGTGGCTATACTTTAGCAGGAGTTTGAAGAGGTTTGGCATGTCAATAAATACAGTCAAAAACTGCTATTGTTGTACTGTGAAGAGCGTTCTGACAGGCTGCATCACTGTCTGGTATGGAGGGGCTACTGCACAGGATCGAAAGAAGCTGCAGAAGGTTGTAAATCTAGTCAGCTCCATCTTGGGCACTAGCCTGCAAAGTATCCAGGACGTCTTTAGGGAGCAGTGTCTCAGAAAGGCAGCATCCATTATTAAGGACCTCCAGCACCCAGGGCATGCCCTTTTCTCACTGTTACCATTAGGTAGGAGATACAAAAGCCTGAAGTGATTCAGGAACAGCTTCTTCCCCTCTGCCATCCAATTCCTAAATGGACATTGAAGCTTTGGACATTACCTCACTCTTTTTTTAATATACAGTATTTCTGTTTTTGTACAATTAAAAAAAATCTATTCAATATACGTAATTGATTTAATTGTTTATTTATTATTATGTTTTACTTTATTTATTATTTTTTTTTCTCTCGCTGTTAGATTATGTATTGCATTGAACTGCTGCTGCTAAGTTAACAAATTTCATGTCACACACTAGTGATAATAAACCTGATTCTGATTCTGATTCGGTGTGTCCTACCTGATGAAAGAAATCTTGAAATTTCGTCAATCTGAGATTCGACAAGAAAAGGAGAAACGGGATGAAGTGTTGACTAGAAAAGATACGATAAATGAAAACTCTCACAAAGAAAAGCTTGAACTCAGAAGGTCTTTTAGACACAGAGAAAAACCTAGAACTCTAACATATCCTGAGCTAGGAAATGCTACGGTGGCAATAGTTCAGTCCCTTTTCCAAGCTCTGCATTCAGCAATTGTAGGGCCTTTTCCAGATTTCACAAATGTTGAACATCCCAAACCCACTACAGCTCAACCTGTAGCAGTGTGCAAAGGGACTTGCGTAAATTCAAAGTGGGAGGGTGTAACCTGGCTTAATTAAACCCAAAGATGTCATGTTAAACAGCTCCACCTGTGCGGGGATGAAAACAAGGTTCACTGAATTAAAAAAAAAAGAATTTGGAAGGAAAAAATGAAGCAAGAATGAGGCATGGCTGACGCAATGTGGGTAAGCGAGAGAAACGCAGCAAACTATTAGAAACTAAAGATATAAAACTGTTAAAAGTGGAATTAGTAGTGTGTATCTCTATTTTCTTGAAACCCGCAAGGAGAAACCCCTGGTGGAGTGATGATAGCGATGAAAGTTCTGTTGAAGCTACAGCTATAACAAGCAGCAGCTGTAACAAGACAATATTGGCAGAGGCGAGTGTCCAAGATCTCTACCGTGAAACCAGGAATTAGTTCTGTTAATCATACCAAGGGATTTGGTCAGGTTTTTTTTTGTGTAAGTATTGTGAATCTACTTTCTGTGGACGATCAACTATTTCATCCAAGAAAACAAAATACAAGCTGGCGAGCCACCCAAGATAAAGACCCAGTGTGGGAACAAAATGTTTCATTTAATACCGTCGCATGTACAAGCTTATTTTCATTTGAAGGATCTGAATTTGATTTTCTGCAAGAACTGATTATCTTTGCAAAGATTTTGATTAGTTACTGAATGAGATTTACTTTGTTTAAAAGTTGTGATGTTGGAGAATTGTTATGAAAGGAGCTGCATTGATGTATAATTTTTGAATTTGAATTTCAGTTTGTAGACAGACTGACTGGAAGTGAAATTGAATTTAGCCATAATACTTAAGAATAGGAATTCAATTAGTTTTTTTTAACTAACTAGGGGAAAAAGGGGAAAAGTTAGTCGGTAAACCTTTAAATAGGGACTAACACTAGATCTAGTTAGTTAGTGAAATTGGAACAACAAAGGTTATTCTAATGAATATCACTGATTCTAACTAAACAAGAACTTGGTTTTTGTTGATACCTGAGATTTTGAACCTAACAGAATGTTGGAATTTTGAATTGTTCTTACTCATGTCAATATTTTGTATATTTTTTTTATATATAAACAAAACTTTCTTCCAGAAATGTGTGTTTTCTGTTCACTGCCTCCTTCCGCTATGTGTTGGCTTACTAGCACCTAGTGTAGTGCTATGTAATTTGATTTTTCTCATAAGGAGTGTGGTGACCGGTCACATGAGATAAGACAAATGCTTCTTCCGCTACCTAGAGCTTCTGATGGCTTACTAGCACCTAGTGTAGTGCTATGTAATTTGATTTTTCTCATAAGGAGTGCGGTGACCAGTCACATGAGATAAGACAAGTGCTACGCAGGTGTTACAGCAGGATAACACAAGTACACGCAATTGACTCTATCTAAACTGTTTGCTCTAAGCACATTGTAGTGTCTAAAGACTATATATATTTATATATATATGTGTGTGTGTGTGTGTGTGTGTGTGTATATTTTTTTTCTTTAGTTAGCTACTATTATTTATACTTTATACTTCAAAGAGTTTTGCTATAGAGTGTATGCACTTCCTGAGTCTAATATTTCAGATTTAGGAGAACAAGAGCCAAAGATTAACATAGTTGCACAGCAGCTCTGTTGCTGTGTGTTATGAAAGAATTCAGTTGATCAGCACAGAACACTGGTACATCCTTACAAATTTCTGGTCTTGGCATTGAACTCTGCCTTATCTAGAGCCAGGTGTCAAGTATCAGTTATTTCTTCTACTTCTGAAAGAAATCTTTCTTATCTGGAGTCAGATGTCACATGCCAGAGATTTCTTTTACATCTGAATGAAATCTCTCTCAAGAGCTCAGCAATGATTCAGGGCGTGCTAAATACTTCATTTTCAATGTACCTTGTCCAGGTACCAGCTTACCATGTTCTCACATAATATTTTGATTCTAACTCTTCCATAATCAGACACGACAGTAAAACAGATAGCATCATCTTCATTTATTCCCCACATGTTGGAGGAGAGTACTGTCAATCTACACGCTCATCACCAAGGATATTCATGAATAAGTCCAGCACTGAACCAGTAATAATGGTGGTTCCCCCTTCAACCTACAATGCATCAGTGATGGTCTGGGCTTATAGGCTTTTCTGCTCTCCACTGATACTCATTTACTGATACTACATTAACATGCTTGAGGGCTTCTGCCAGCGATGCTTGTGTTAAATTCTAGAATTCAAGTGACTTCCAAATGGAATATCAGTGATGGAGGAAGATGAAGTGGACCAGCCTGGGGACAGCCTGCAGATGCCAACATAGTACATCATCCTCACGTCTTAAATGACTCTTTGATCAACTTGCCATCCGGCACTCTAGAGCATAGTCGAGACTCAAGCGTATTGTTATCAAAACTAGGATATACTGTATCTCACAGACTATTCTGTACCCGAATCCCTGTTACATCTCTTTTCATTTCTTTAACTTGAATAACATCCTGTGCCGTGGTACTGTAGTCAGTTTTCCCATCCTCTCTTCAATTTCTGGTGTCATCTGACCTGTTTGGCATGGGTGACCCTACCAATAGCCAAAGCATAAAGCCCTGACTCCAGCCAACTTAGCTCTCTGGGTCATTGAGGCATGCAAGGCTCCAAATCTCATGACAAGTTTGTGATCCTCTTGGAGGCTACTTTCCTCTAATCACCTTAAAATTATGCCCTCTGAAGAAGCCATTTCCACCCTAAGATAACGGCACTGGCTGTCCACTCTATCTTTGCCTCTTATCATCTTCTATCCCAGATCACGCTGAAGGTATATTCAGCATGAATATACAATGATTTCCACAGAACACAATGATTTCCAACAGCTCCCACATGCTTCATTTATTGAACTTATCTAATTTATTTAATCCTTTTAAGTATAAAGCCACATTATTACTCTTGATTCATCCTGGGACCTCACTCACCTAAGTTCACACTCTGTGACAGATTTAGTAGGTTTCAAAGACACATACCCAGGTACCACAAGATCTGAGTCAGTTAACCAGTTCCAGTTTCTTACCTAATTACCTGGGAGACAAGCAGGCGACTAGCCTATCACCTTATGCTACTTATTTACCACAGAAAATGAAAGGTGTTATATAAATAAGTTCTTGTTGCTGGCAGACTGGAGACAGCCAACTGCCAAGTGAACTAGATCAGGAAAAACATTAAGAAATACCCAACATGGTGAAATTTCTGAAATAATAGAAGAAAACAAAGATATAGATGCATCTTTTGAGCACATCAAATAAGCTGACTTCCTTGTGGCAGTTTGATTTAAACAAAGAGCTTTATGTTGCTCTTCCAGTCTTCTTTCCCAGGGTTATCTGCATTTACAACATCATGGAAATTCTTCATCCATAGATGTTAAGTTTGCGCAATAAATTCCTAAAGATGGCAAATACATTCCGAGAGACTACTGGACATAATAATGAAGAGAGAACATGCTGATAATTGTTTCTGCTTGAATCCTGGGTGTTTATAAATAATCTAAAATGATAATGTACTTTCCTGTTGCTCTTCTGCAGGAACAGGCAGAGAAGGGGATGAAGGAGGATAATGCCTTTGAGGCACTGGAGCACGACTTTCAAGAGGTCCTTAATGATCTCATGGGAGACAAGGGACTTGAGAAATTTCGTGTTGAATATGAAAAGCTGCATCGAGCCCTTAAAAAATCCCATGAAAATGAGAAACGTTTGATGTCAAAATGCAAAGAACTAAATGCTGAGATCGTTGCAAATTCAGCTAAAGTGACAACTGCTCTTAAACTTTCACAAGATGACCAGTCGACGATAGATTCCTTAAAACAGGTGAGATTTTTTACTTTTCTTTATGTTGGAATGTGATGGTAGCTGTGCAGATTCTAATTTTCAGCAGTTAGAAAGCACCCAGAAATTGACACATTCACCTTGTACGTAAATTATTAACCAGGATGGTTTTTTTTTGTTTGAAAGATTGCCAAGTCAGCCTATTTCTCCAGGTGTTTAGATTTTATATATCATATTATCATCGTTGTTCCTCCCAGTTGCACCATATACAGTAAAACTCTGATAATGTGTCATCCTATTGTTCAGAAATCCTAATGTACTGTACAACATCTGGTTCATGCATTAGTTCAGAAAGTGAGCCAGCCCTCTAGAGTCCAAGTAGGTCAACTCATGAGCTGCCATGTCCTTTTTCACAGTAAATATAGGCAAGAAGTCTTCAGTTAGACCTCCTCTATTTTCCATGTCTCCACACAACGAGTTCCACACTGCACTTTAAGGGACCTATTCCCTCCCTAGCTACCCTTTTGCTCTTAATATATTTATAGAATCCTTTAGATCCTACTTTATCTTACTTGCCATCTGGTGTCTTTTAGCTCTCATGATTTCCTTCTTAATTGTACTCTTGCATCCTTTATATTCCTCAAGGGAATCACTTATTTCAGCTGCCTATACCTGACATCTGCTTCCTTCTTTACTGTGACAAAAGCTTCAATCTCCCTCATCTGTCGAAGTCCCTACTATTCCTAGCCTTACCCTTCACTCTTACAGGAACATGCTGCTCCTGACTCTTCTGATTTCAATTTTAAAAGCCTCTCATTTGTCAAATGTCCCATGACTAGCAAACTGCTACTCCCAATCAACTGTTGTGATGTTTTAGTCAGCTTGCAGCTGGAGCTTGACCCCATAGCTTTTGTCCATGGTATCTCCTGTTCATGATGGTATTGAACCTCGAGGTCTGTCGAGATCCATGAGACCATAAGACATAGGAGCAGAATTGCGCCATTCGGTCCTTCAAGTCTGCTCCGCCATGCCATCATGGCTGATCCCAATACAGGTGTCCCCCACTTTTCGAGTGTTCGCTTTACGAAACCTCACTGTTACGAAAGATCTACATTAGTTACCTGTTTTTGCTAACAGAAGGTGTTTTCACTGTTACGAAAAAAGGCAGCGCGTGCCTCGAGCAGCCAAGTTCCTCCCCCGGAACTGTATTCAGGCCAGCATTGCTTAAACACGTGCCTGTGAGCGGCTGTTAGCAAGATGAATTCTCAGGTATCGGAAAAGCCTAAAAGAGCTTGTAAGGATGTTACACTTAGCGTAAAACTAGACATAATTATGCATTTCGATCGTGGTGAACGAAGTAAGAACAAAGTGAGTTTGGCTTGTAGAAGTTAATGAAGAGGATGTTGAAGAGGTTTTGCCATCCCATGACCAAGAACTGATAGATGAAGAGGTGATGCAATTGGAAGAGGAAAGGATAACAATCGAAACCGAATGCAGTAGCGAACAAGACCGAAAGTGAAGTTGTCCAGGAACTGAACGTGAAGCAACTGCGTGAGATTTTCACTGCAATAATTGCAGAAAAGTATGACTTTCATTTTGAAAGGGTACATCGGTTTAGGGCGTATTTGCAAGATGGTTTGAGTGCTTACAAAGAACTGTAGAAAAATGCCCGAGGCTAAGCAGTCAAGCATACTGTCATTTTTCAAGCCTTCCACATCAGCCACAGCAGATGACGAACCTCGACCTTCAACATCGAGGCAGGCAGACATAGCAGAAAATGACCTGCCTGCCCTGATGGAAACAGATGACGATGAAATGACAACCCAGTGTCCCACCACCCCAACCCCCGGGCTGCGGACCGATATATTGCCATGGAGAATGCAGCGGTAGCCGGGATGCATCCAACACATCTTTAAGAAAAAAAGCCGAAATAAACAAGCTAATTAATTAGGTGCCGCCCAGCACGTAAATGTCGGCCCAGATCAGAGGCGATTGCTGATTGCGTTGCCTCTGATCTGGTCCAACATTTACGTACCGGGCGACACCTAATTAATTAGCTTGTTTATTTTGGCTTTTTTCTTAAAGATGTGCTGGGTGCATCCCGGCTATCGCTGCATTCTTCGCGTATTGGTATCGGTTCGCTGCCCGGAGGTTGGAGATCACTGCACCACCCCAATCTCCGACGACTCAGCCTAACACACCATCATCAGAGTGCTTGGCGCTGTCTTCTCGATTCCGGTAAATGATACTACACTGTACATACATTATTTCTACTTTATATAGGCTGTGTATATTTATGTGTTATTTGGTATGATTTGGCAGCTTCATAGGCTAAAGGTTACTGGAGAGAGTGTTTCTGCCGAGAGCGCTTGCGTGAGATTTTCGCTATGGAGAATAGTGTGGCAATGACTGTAGAAAAGTATTTCTACTTTATATAGGCTGTGTGTTTATCATATCATCCCTGCTTTTACTATATGTTACTGTTATTTTAGGTTTTATGTGTTATTTGGCATAATTTGGTAGGTTTTGTTTGGGTCTGCGAACGCTCACAAATTTTTCCCATATAAATAAATGGTAATTGCTTCTTCACTTTACCACATTACGGTTTCATAGGAACGCTCTACCTTCGGATGGTGGAGGAAACCTGTACCACTCAACCCCATACACCTGCCTTCTTGCAATAACCTTTGATGCCCTGATCAATCAGGAAACTTATCAAAATTTCGCTTTAATACCCACGGTCTTGGCCTCCACAGCTGTCTGTGACATTCCACAGATTCACTACTGTCTGGCAAAAAAAATTCTTCCTTAACTCTGTTCTAAAAGGCTGCCCCTCAATTTTGAGGCTGTGCCATCTAGTTCTGGATACCCCCACCATAGGAAACATCCTCTCCACATCCACCCTATCTAATCCTTTCAACATTCAGTAGGTTTCAATGAGATACCCCTGCATTCTTCTAAATTCCAGTGAGTACAGGCCCAAAGCTGCCAAATACTCCTCATATGTTAAACCCTTTATTCCCAAAATCATCCTCGTGAACCTGCTCTGGATTCTCTCCAATGACAGCATGTCCTTTCTGAGATATGGGGCCTAAAACTGTTGGCAATACTCCCAAATACAGCCTGACTAGTGTGTTATGAAACCTCAGCATTATCTCTTTGCTTTTATATTCTATTCCCCTTGAAATAAATGCCTTCCTTACCACAGACTCAGCCTGTAAATTAACCTTCTGGGAGTCTTGCACAAGGACTCCTAAGTCCCTCTGCACCTCTGATGTCTGAATTTTCTCCCCATTTAGATAATAGTCCACACTATTGTTCCTTTTACCAAAATGCATTATTGTACATTTTCCAACACTGTATTCCATCTGCCACTTTTTTGTCCATTCTTCCAATTTGTCTAAGTTCTGCTGCAATCGCAGTGCTTCCTCACCACTACCTAACCCTCCACTTATCTTCGTATAATCTGCACACTTTGCCAAAAAGCCATCAGTTCCATTATTCAAATCGTTGACAAACAATGTGAAAAGTATTGGTCTCGATACTAACCCTTGAGAAACACCACTAGTCACTGGCAGCCAATCAGAAAAGGCCCCCTTTATTCCTAATCACTAATTCCTGTTGGCACGTGGCCAAGTGGTTAAGGCGTCGGTCTAGTGATCTGAAGGTTGCTAGTTCAACCCTCAGCTGAGGCAGCGTGTTGTGTCCTTGAGCAAAGCACTTAATCACACATTGCTCTGTGACGACACCGGTGCCAAGCTGTATGGGTCTTAATGCCCTTCCCTTGGACACATCGGTGGCGTGAAGAGGGGAGACTTGCAGCATGGGCAACTGCTGGTCTTCCATACAACCTTGCCCAGGTCTGCACCCTGGAAACCTTCCAAGGCACAAATCCATGGTCTCATGAGACTAACGGATGCCTATATAAAACTTCCCGCCTGTCAGCCATGCCAGCCATTCCCCTATCCATGCCAGTATATTTCCTGTAATGCCATAGGATTTTATGTTATTAAGCAGCCTCATGTGTGGCATCTTATCACATGCCTCCTGAAAATTTAAGTAAATGACATCCACTGCTTCTCCCTTGTCCACCCTGCTTGTTACTTCCTCAAAGAATAACAGATTTGTCAGGCAAGATTTCCCTTTACAGAAACCATGGGTAACTTTGAGTTATTTTGCCATTAGTCTCCAAGTACCTTGAAACCTCATTGTTAATAATGGACTCCAACACTTTCCCAACCCTTGAGTTTAGGGTAATTGGCCTATAATTTTTTTTCTTTTGCCTTCCTCCCTTCTTAAAGAGTGGAGTGACATTTGTAATTATTTTGTCCTCCGGAACCATAGTGATTCTTGAAAGGTCATAGGCAATTCATCTGCTATCTCTTCAGCAACACCTTCCAGAACTCTGGGATGTAGTCCCTCTCGTCCAGGTGATTTATCCACCTTAAGACCTTTCAGTTTGCCGAGCACTTTTTCCTTTGTAATAACAATGGCACTCAGTCCTGCTCCCTGACACTCACAGATCTCTGACACACTGCTCCCTCTCTTGCGATCTGACACCAATCTGATTTTCCCAATCCCCTTTCATATTGAAGTCTCCCATTACAATCGTGGCATTACCCTTATTACATGCCTTTTCTAGCTTCCTTTGCAATCTCAATTCTGGTCATGGCTCAGAACTGGAAAATAGGTTTGTAGGGATGGTTTATGGGTCCAGCGCAGGCATTTAGGTGACAAGTTGGGGTTTGGAACAGGGATAAGAGGGAATTAGAGGCAGTAAATGAAGAATCAGGGGCTGAAGCTGATAATCAGACTGCAGGTCTGAGCACTCTGCGGTTGAAGGTCAATGATTCCTTTAGTCAATGACAAAGGTCAGAAGTCCCTCTGGATAAGGGCTGGTGATCCTCTTTGGGATGGGATTCATGCGTAGGTCAGTCAGTGGTCAAGGCCCTTGCAAGTCTGGTGGTTGAGGCTCAGAGGTTGAAGCCAGGGGTCAAAATCCAGAGATCGGTGGGTGAATCTAGAGATCGAGGCCTGAAGGTCAAAATCTCTGGGCTGGCATGTCCAATCCATGGAATGTAGGTTGGAGACCTGATATCTATGAGACTGGGACCAAGGACCCAGAGGTGGTATGTCCTGGGTTTGGAGGCCTGCCTGTGTGTGTGAATGGCTGGGTAGAAGGGTACGAAGGGGCTTGTTCTTCTGTTGTTGTTTTGTTTTGTTGTTGTTGCTTGTGTTGTTCTGCTGAACATGGTAGGCATGCTATGTTGGTGCTAGAACATATGCAACACTTGTGGCTGCCCCCAGCAGAAATGGAACTTATTACCATATGTTTCAATGTACATGTGATAAATAAACAAACCTGAATCTGAATTTCTGTATTTTTCACTCCCTTTAAGCTCACTAGGTTCACTGCAAAATTTATTATTCTACTGCATAACATGTAAAACAATAAAATAAACGTGTGGCTGTTAATAGGAGTAACATCCCATGGTCCAGAATATTTGCTAGTCCAGTACCAACAGGATCCCAGGGTACTGGATTATCGGAGTTTCATTAACTAGGCAGTCAGGAAATGTTTCAAAGTAATATGCATTGCAAGTGGAGACGGAAATGTCCTTAAAGTTCAAGTTATGTTGCAATGTTTGCACATGAATAAATAATGATGGCATTGCACAGTGTTAATAAAAAGGGGAATCATATGAGTAATGAGGAAGAGTTTCATCTTACCTTTTAATTTACTCAGACAAATACCCTAGAATATTGCATCATTCCCTTCATAGGGAATGGAAATGAAATGGTTGTTAATGGAAATGAGTAAGTGCGGGTATTTTTGTAGAGAGTAAGATCGACTAGAAGCAGAATGTTCCAATGGATGTCCTGGTGATGTGCTATGTTCACTGAATTGTGTTAGCACCTCATCTTTTCTACTTTAGTTTCCCAACACATTTCAACTCTGCTGAACAGGCTGTTCCAGCCTTTCGAGCCACACCACCTAGCATCCCACCTATTTAACCCTAGCCTAATCACGGGACAATTTACAATGACCAATTAACCTACCTAACTGGCACATCATTGGACTGTGGGAAAGAACCCATGCAATCCACAGGGAGGATGTACAAATTCCTTACAGAGCTGGAAATGAGCTCCAAACTCTGACGCCTCAAGCTGTAATGATGTCGTGGACAGTATCATGGTACCACTCTGCACGCTAATTATTTTATCTTGTAATGAACTGATCTGTGTGGACTGATGCAAGGCGTTTTTCACTTTATCTTGGTATATGTGACAATGATCAATCAATTTACCTGTGGAATAATAGAACAGAGTACAGCACAGGAACAGGCCTTTTGGGCCACAATATCTGCACCAAATATAATGCTGAATTAAACTAAATCTCTTCTTCCAGCACACGATCCATATCCCTCCATTTATGTGAATCCCAGCCTCCTAATTAGGACTACCATAACTGCTTTCATCTTCTTGTTACCTTGTTGGACACTGGTGTGAGGAACACCATGTCTAGAACATGAATCTCTATAAGGAAGTGCAATCATATCTGGGTATGGATGTCTTGAAGGGTCTCGGCCCACTGTTTCAGATGAAGGGTTTTCGGCACCAAACGTCGACTGCTTTTGCTGAAGGCTTACTCTTTTCCATAGAGTTCCTCCAGTATTTTGTGTGTTTGCATGGATGTCCTGAAACCAGACACTGGTGTAGAGAATGAATATCGGGGACATATTTGATCTTCAAATATATTTCCTGACTTGCAAGTTTTTAAAGAAATTTCCAAAAATCTTGCAAGATAATTGATTTGAAATGTTCATCCAAGTCCTCCAACCTTTCCCATTAGAAATAGTAGAATCACCTATAGCTTCAATGTACTTCCCATTCCTGCTACACAATGTCTTGGGCAAGGTTAAAAAAAAAATCAGAATAATCTCGATTTTCTCCTTGCCATACTTTTCTGTATTATGCTGATGTTTATTGTGTTGCTGATTTTTTTTATTTAGCTGTGATCATCATAGAGATCAATAATGAGCTAAAGTATAGATAGAGAAACAGGGCAGCACAGTGGCACAGGTAGAGCTGCTACCTCACAACACAATCCCGACCTCCAGTACTGCCTGTGTGGAGTTTGCACTTTTTACCTGTGACCGTCCAATTTCTTTCAACATCCCAAGTATGTGCCGTTTGGTAGGTTAATTGATCAACGTAAATTACTCATTTTGCGTATTGGAATGGTCGAATTTGGGGAAAGTGAGAAGAATAAATTTGGATTAGTTCAGGATTTGACATGATTGATAGCTGGTTCAGACTTGGTAGGCTGAAGGGCTAGTTTCCATTCTGTATGACTCTGTAATGTTAGTGCCACAGTTGGGTCTCAGAGAATCAGTGAACCTTGAGTAAAATGTGTATGTTAATAAGTGATTCCGTAGTGTACAAATATTTGTGCTATGTGTACTATTATAATAATGTGCAACACAATTAAGAGCAATTACACATAATTATATTTTAATTAATTAGACTATTACATGAAGATTTCGTTTTGCAGGGCTACCAGATAACATCAGGAATAGGACTAACTAAATTGCTCTCATATAAAAATGGATATTGCTAAATGGTGTGTAAATGTGAAGCTCTCATTTATGGGTCACACCAACATGTTACTGAGAATATGTCCATGTAATCAGTACACTGTGGATTTGAAATGTACTGTGTGTCACAATATAGTGTGCTCATTGCTACTGGAATTTACAATGCCTCACTCCATTTCCACCATGTGACAATATACATTATGTTCACCACTGGTTTACATAACCTGTGAATGTGCAGTTTGGTGAGATGTACTGTCAATGCATATATGGACTATCTGTACTGGAATGTCACCATATACTACCCTGAGATTCAATTTTCTTTTGGGCATACTCTATAAATCCATAATAGGACAATAACCATAATAGATTCAACTGGGCTTTCAGTCAGTGTGTAAAAGATAACGAATTGTGCAAATACAAATAATAATAATAGACATCTGTTAGTCTCGTGCGACCATGGATTTGCGGCTTGGAATGTTTCCAGGATGCAGGCCTGGGCAAGGTTGTATGGAAGACTGGCAGTTGCCCATGCTGCAAGTCTCCCCTCTCCACGCCACCGATGTTGTCCAAGGGAAGGGCACTAGGGCCGATACAGCTTGGCACCAGTGTCGTCGCAGAGCAATGTGTGGTTAAGTGCCTTGCTCAAGGACACAACACGCTACCTCAGCTGAGGCTCGAACTAGTGACCTTCAGATCACTAGACTGACGCCTTAACCACTTGGCCACACGCCAACACAAATACAAAAAGAAAAAAATAAATAAGCATTAGATACGAGAATATGAGATGAAGGGTCCTTGAAAGTGAGTCCAAAGGTTGTAGGAATGTTGCAGTGATAGGGCGAGTGAAGTTATCTATACCCTTTGGTTCAAGACTCTGATAGTTGAGGGATATTGTATTACTAAACACAAAATAATCTGCAGATGCTGGGGTCAAAGCAACACTCACAACACGCTGGAGGAACTCAGCAGGTTGGGCAGCATCCGTGGAAAAGATCGGTCGACGTTTCTGGCCGGAACCCTTCGTCAGGACTGAAGAGGGAAGGGTCAGAGGCCCCATAAAGAAGGTCGGGGGAGGGTGGGAAGGAGAAGACTGGTAGGTTCCAGGTGAAAAACCAGTAAGGGGAAAGATAAAGGGGTGGGGGAGGGGAGGCAGGGAGGTGATAGGCAGGAAAGGTGAAGAAGGAATAGGGGAAAACACAATGAGTAGTAGAAGAAGGCGGAACCATGAGGGAGGTGATAGGCAGCTGGGGGGGGGGCAGAGTGACATAGGGATAGAGGAAGGGAGGGGGAGGGAATTACCGGAAGTTGGAGAATTCTATGTTCATACCAAGGGGCTGGAGACTACCTAGATGGTATGTTCATTCCAAGGGGCTCCCTGCTTCCCTTCCCCCACCCCTTTATCTTTCCCCTTACTGGTTTTTCACCTGGAACTTACCAGCCTTCTCCTTCCCACCCTCCCCCCACCTTCTTTGTAGGGCCTCTGCCCCTTCCTTCTACAGTCCTGACGAAGGGTTCCAGTCCGAAATGTCAACTGATCTTTTCCACGGATGCTGCCCGACCTGCTGATTTCCTCCAGCGTGTTGTGAATATTGTATTATTTTTGTTGAAGCCTATCGTTAAAAACACATGGGCTGACGATATTGAAGCTATTTGCACTTCCCCAAGCTTAGGTTATATGATAAAATCTTTATAATTATCATCATGTTGCAGACATAGCTGACATGTATGGGCCTTTCTGCTTTGAACATAGAAGAATGACTTTTCAGGCAATCTCAGAAGATAATTAACAGCTAATTGTGATAATGTGGGACTTGAGTATATGTAAGCTAGGGAGTAAGTTCAGCAGTTTTCTTTCCTTAGCCTTATGGGGGTTCAAAGACATTATTTTTATACCAAAAACACAAGAGATTTTGCAAATGCTGGAAATCCACAGCAACATGCACAAAATGCTGAAGGAATGGAGCAGTTCAAGTAGCATCTATGGAGCAGAATAAACATTCAGCATTTTGGGCCAAAACCCTTCATCATGAGTCATCATCAGGACAATTAATTTGGTATTTCTATATGAAGTTAATTAGTACCAGATGTCTGTTTGCTAATTAGTAAACTGAATTCAAATTATAAAACTGTCATGGTGAGATTTGAACTCACATTCTCTGGATCCTTCCATTAGAGATCTAGATTTCCAAAACAGTGCCATAGATCCAAGCAACACACACAGAATGCTGGTGGAACGCAGCAGGCCAAGCAGCATCTATAAGAAGAAGTACAGTCAACGTTTCAGGCCAAGACTCTTCAAAGTCCTGACGAAGGGTCTCCGCCCAAAACGTCGACTATTTCTTCCTATAGATGCTGCCTGGCCTGCTGCATTCCACCAGCATTTTGTGCGTGTTGCTTGAATTTCCAGCATCTGCAGATTTTCTCGTGTTTGCGCCATAAATCCAATGTACTTTTACCTTCTCCCGATGCCTAGTTACATTAGGTTCATTAGGCTACAGAATAGCACCACACATTGTTAGGATGAGGGAAAGTGCAAAGTCTTCATACACTTAAATGTTCCAATTTTTGGACAGGCACATTAAAAAGCCACATAGATAGGTGCCCTTAGTATGTGGAGTCATTATTTCTTTGTGGGTGGAAAATGCAGATGTAACTGTGAAACAGAATGGATCAGTTATTTCCCCAGGCAATAAATCAATCAGAGTGCTTCAGGATGACAATGTTTCATTAGAATTTGATACGTTTCTCTTTCCGTAGATGTTTTCCGATCTACTGGGTGTACCCAGCATTTTGTGTTTTTATTTCAGTTTTCCAGCATCTACACCTTTTAATGTTCAATAATACACTCCTTTATCATTTTTGCCAAAACATTTGCTTCACTCGTTTCTAGCTGTGATGTGTGATTTTGTGCCAAGAATACAAGTTAGAAAGTAGTTGACTAATTCATTTATATCATCCACAATAAACAAGTGAGTTTTATTCCATTAAAATTAATAATACTCAGCACAATGTGAGATCCATGTACAGTAACATTTCCTTTCATTAATAAAATGAAAAACGAATTGCCCACTTCAAATTATGAATGCTTCAGCTAATTTTGTTCTATATATTTTTATTAAAATAAATAGGAGATTGAAAAAGCTTGGAAAATGGTTGATACAGCTCTTGAACAGGAAAAACGAGGAAAAGAAACCATTCGCTCCCTGAAGCAAGAAATTAGTAACCTAACCAGGCTGGTGGAGCAAGGTGCTGGACTCTCATTGGGTCAAGAGAGCAGGTAATTTTTTCCTTTTTTCCACTTTACTTTCTTCTCTAGAATTTGATAATGCATACCTATCCTTATGTTGTTAGTGTGATATGTGTGACGGCTTTACCTTAAACTGGATAATTTTAGCTTCAGGGTTTAGGGAATCAACATTGTGATTAGATACAAAAATCAGGTGGTCAATTCTCTGTTCATTTTAGACTACTTACTCAGATTCAAGTAACTGCTGGCCTCATTCTTGCTTGGATGAAGCTGGCCGGTAGGCTTTTCGGTCCTGCATGGCAACCAAGAACAGACTTAAATGAGCAACCATATATAAACAACTGTATCGCATTACGTAGAATCACTTTTATCCAGCAGGTGCTCGGCATTCAAGTAAAGAAACTGTGGTTTCTCTTGATTATTCCCTCAGCAGGGACCAAAAATAACGCCTACACCTGTCACTGGGGGCTATGTTTTCTAACATTGATTTGGAATTATGAAATGCTAAAAATTCACACACAATGCAGTTCAAATAGCAATTGAGCCATTTATGCCTATATAATTATTTGTCTACAAGCTTTGAATAATCTTTTGTAACTTTTCAGTACACTTCACTTCAGAAAACATTATTAAACTGTTCACACAAAACCACTCCTGCATATTTCAAAATCTACTAGCTGATTACATTACGATATTTTCTGAAGGTTGGCTGCAAAGGATGTAAAGTGCAGCCTACTTTGAGGCCCTCTGTTGGTCAGGCTAGACCATGGATATTGCATTCCAGCCGTCTAAGTGATACGATATGGAGAGCAAGTTGTTGCCCATGCAGCAGGCTCCCCCTGTCTACACAGCTGATGAATCCAAAGAAACGACAGACTCTGATGCAGTTTGGCATCAGTGGCATCACAGGAGTTGCCAGTTGGCATTGAACTCAGTGTAGGGCTGCCTTAGGGAGTCCTCTCTGGATCTTTACTCTGGGTTTACCCAAAAACCTTCCCCATGAGTAGTTATATCTGCAAGGCAGCAGAGGATTGAGATCAGCGTTTTCCTTCTCCATGGCTGACAAGCCCCATATGCCCAAAGAAACTGGTTTTAAGTCACCAGTAAGCAGCATTTGCCCTTTCTCCTGTCAGTAGAAATGGTTCCATAAGGCTTAGTAATTATTTGATAAGCATGCCATTGGGGGGCTTATCCCCACTAACACCACTCCCGCCAGCCAGGCCAACTTTAAGGAACATTAATTATTTTGAAACCTGCCAACTGTTAATGAGTGCATCATTAGAAGTGATGTGTAAGATCTTTCTGATTTTGAATCAATTTAGAATTTATACCTGGGATAGAAGTGAATTTTTAACATTTACTGAAACTTGAAAGGCATGTCAGAATACAACACCAAAACACAAATATTCGGTTTGTTACCTTCAAATTTCAGTGGCCTGAGAAACGCAGTAAATCACTGTCAAGTCTGAAAATTAATGCCAGTTGTGTGTCGAAAATAGAGAACTGAGAGCAAAAGAAAACTGAAATGTGGGGAAAAGTCACCTAATGGTGGCAGAGTGCTGCAGCAGGTAGTGCTACTTCCTCACGGCTCCAGCAACCTGGATTTGAACTTGACCTTTGTTGCTGTTTGTATGAAGTTTGCATGCTCTCCCTGTGCTGCAGGGCTTCCCCTACATTATAAAACTCATTAGTTAGGTAGCAAAATAATCTAAGGGGAATTAATTAGAAAGTGGGAGAGAAATAGTTGCAAAATCCTGAGAAAGAAGAAGGGGAATAAAAATTGCTGGTGTTGCTGTGCCTAGGGATGGACTGGATAGCCTCCTTCATAAAATATAGAACACAGAATGGTACAACACAGGAAGAAGCCCTTAAACCCACAATGTTATGTCAAAATAATTAAGGTAATGATTCCTAACTAAACTGATCCCTTCTGCCTGCACATGGTCCACATCCCTCCACTCTTGGCAAATTCTGGTGCCTATCTAAGAGTATCTTAAACACCACTATTGTATCTGCCTCCACTACCACAAAGGGATGATCAATGTTGAATTATAAAATATGTAATTGACAAAATACAACTGCTGATAATTCAAGTAACGAGAACATTCAGAGTGAAGGTGCATGGGTTATGGGCATTGTCTTTCAGATCAGATTGGCTTAGTTTTTTTATAGGATAAAAATAGAGCATCTTTGACAGATTAATTTTGCTTCTCCATTGTTGGATTTACTGTAGATATATCTGGAAAAAAAATATTTGACACGAGCTGGCCCAAGGCTAGTGCTGTGTGTGAATTGACACCACTTAGAGACTCAAACTGATTGAAAACTCAATTTAAAATGATTATAGGTTATCATGACTTTTGTATTGAGAACATTAATGTTCTCCTTAATCTTGATCTTTGCAGGAGGAGCATCTTGTTTGATAGCTTTAACTGTCTAGTGAAAGTCACTGTACAGTAAGTAAATACTGTATCACACAGAATGCCAAAAGATAGTGGTGCATTAAGGTTGGAAGAATATTAACAATAATAGATGATACATAATATATCATGGCAATGGTTTTCCATAGAGTAAGAAGGAAGAGTGGCCTCTGTATCTCATCATTAAATTGCTTGTCCAATTTCACACACTGACAATCATTATCAAGTATGGAAAGCTCTTAGGGGTACCCATTGATCAGCTTTTTCATAGGCACACAGCTGAGAATGCTACCGTCTGGGTCCCAGGTATCTTTTCGAACTGAAGGTTGAAGCTGATAAAAAAGAATGAAATATTGTAATCAAAACTATTGGATTCATTTCTAATTGGCCATTTCAAGAAAGCTGAAGAGGATATTACGCTATCATGCAGGGAGCTGTACATTGTTTTATCAATCCCTAAATGGCCTTGCTCATTATATTTATCCAGTTCCATAGAGATACCTGAAGGGTAGTGCATGAGAAGCTTACCAGATATAAATGTCATCGTTTCCTTCGCTGCACCACATGAAGACTGGCTTCACAAAATTATACTGATAAGAATATTTTAGAAAATCGGAGGACTACTTTCACGCAATTTTCTGCTGTTAGGTGCTGGCAACGATTTTTTGTTATTGGTTACCAGGTAGTAAATTTTATGCTGCAAGTTCATATTTCTATTTCATTTTCCCTTATGGCATAGAAGGAGGCTACTGAGCCTTTCAGATCATACTGATTTACAGAGAAATCTGATTCCCCTACTAATTTTCCTGTAACTTATTGTTCCTTCATTCCTATTAACTTCCCTGAGATTTGCAGCAGTAAGTTTACCTATCAACCCACACAACCTTTGTGATGTGGAGAAAATCAATGTACCCAGGGGATATTCAGACAGTGACAGGAGGATCATACAAACTCCACACAGACAGTAATGGAGATTGGAATTGAATCCAAATTGTTAGAATTGAGGCAGCAGCTCGACTGGCTGTGTCACTTCATTGTGCATCAATAAATTATATTAGAATGGAATATCTGAGAACATTATTTTGATCCTGGTTTGTCAAACTATATTCAAGGTCACAACTTGAAGAACCATTAAATGTACTTTATTCCTCTGAGTATTGCAAAGAAATGTGTTTTTTGTTGTACAGTGTGAACGATTTGCTGAAAATCCAAGAGCAGTTAACGAAAGAGAGAGACGAACTACTCAAGGAGGTTGTTACTTTACGTGAAAAGGTGGCAGAAATGGCAACCCGTGAGGAGGAATTGGATCGTCTTAAAACAGAGTCTGATCAGAATATGGCACAGGTTGGTAATCTTTTGCTTCTGGTCCTTTTCACTCCACGTCTTGAACTAATTTGGTGAGTTGCCTGCAAAACATTGTCGTGTATCATTGCCGCTATCTTATTTATTTATTTATTTTTGTCTTTGCAAAGTTTGTCGTCTTTTTGCACATTGGTTGCTTGTCAGTCTTTGTGTATGGCTTTTCATTGATTCTATTGTATTCTGTTTTACTGTGAATGTCCGGAAAAAAATGAATCTCAGGGTTGTATATGACAACGTATACATACCTTGATAATAAATTAAAGCACATGTCCTTTACCTGTGAGCCCAACCCTGAATGTTGATAGGTTATCTAATGACTGGTGTCTGGCTCCTTAGGGCAGCAAGATCTGGAGCTGCTACCAGACTGTGCAGTGACTCAAGTGTCAAAAGCATAGGATATGACCACTAGTGCCTTTCCAACATTAATATTACAGTATTCACGCATGAAAGATAGTGATGTGTGAAAATTTGGAGGGGATGGGCTGGGCACTCACTACTACTGAAAAAGAAACTCAAACCAGCTCATGAAAAAGAAAAGCAAGGGGATAAATGTCTACAAGCCCACTGGAGGCTGAAGGCCAAAAACAGCCTGTCCTGGAGTTAGAGCACTGCGTATGTACACGGGTGGAAAGGTGAGTGTGAAGGAGGAATAGGGCTTGTTTTGATGTTGCTTTGCTTTGTCGCTTGGTATGTTCTGTATAGTTTTGTTCTATTTTGTTCTGCCAAGTGTGGTAGGTATGCTATGTTGGCCCTGGAATGTGTGCAACACTTGCAGGCTGCCCCCAGTCATCCTGGAGTGCGTGTTGGTGGTTAACACAAACGTCACATTTCACTGTATATTTCAATATACTTGTGATACATAAATCTGATGCTGAATCCGAATTTCCAATGAGGGCCATAAAAGAATGTGAGGATTACTGGGGAAATCACCACCACTGACTGGATTTAGGCTAAGAGGAAAAGAAAAGTGATCACGGCTTCCTTGTGTAACACAAATGATGCATTTCACTGTGTTTTAACATGTACATGTAATAATAACTCTAAGTCTGAAATGTGAATTCTTTGTGATATGTTACTATGTCATCTGAATAGATTCAAATTTATGTGATTCTTAAAGACAACTTGTATGTCTTCCACAGACATGTTTTCCTCCAAATGTTAATGCATGTTTATTTCAATACCCATCATCCAGTGTCATTCCTTTTTGACTGTAGCTCCAGCATGATATACAGATGCGAGAGAATGAGATTGCCCGGGAGGTTCGACGGAAGGAGAAACTGTCTAAAGAACTGACACGCATGAAGGGAGAATTGGATGAAAATCAAGCTGAGATCAAGTCATTGATGGCACAGCAGCAGAAGGTCAAAGATGAACATCAAAAATTGGATCTCCAGCTGAAGGAACAAAAGGTAAAATGGTTACCTGCACCTTGGCCTTCAGGTCAAAAATCCAAACATAGAGGAAATGAAAAAGGGATTTTTGTTTTGACTGTAATTTTGGCATGGATGCAGTATCTTCATGGGCAGGGACCCAACACTAGCATTGCTGTACAATAGATAAATACAGATCAGTGCCCCGTTAGTGAAACCATCTGGAAAGAAGGATCTCACATCAGTAATTGACCGTACTGTAAACACAGCTGGCACAAAACCTTGCCAAAAAGGTAAGCTTTTGAAGTTCAACAACAATCCCTGAGGCTTTATGTGCCACTATCTACAAATTAATAATTGAGAAAAGCTGAATTTTTAGTGACAAAAATGTACTGGCTGAGAGGTTAGTAATTCATGCAGCCCCTTGACAACATCTAAATGGAGTCGTGAATTCCCCACTGTGGTTCAAAAGGAGATAATTGATTACATTGTGGTAAACTTTTCTGTTTCTGTCTCCTTTAACTTCCCTGGATTCCTTCCACTTCACTGACTCTCTTCCTCCCCCACAAGAACTCTTCCCCACTATTTACCTTCCCTCTGTAGATTATTCTCTTTTCTTCATTGACTCAGTGTTTGCTGCCCTACATGAAATCTCTCGTCTTTCCTGCAATAATTCCCTTCCTCTCCCCTCCAAGGGCTCTCCCCTTTCCCACTCCTCAGGTGATCTCTCTTCCTCAGACCCTTCTTCCTCTCTCTCCATCATTTCTCCTGTCATGCAGTTTTCCTTTCCTCCATTTTTTACCCATTCTCCACCAAGGGCACTTCCTTCCTCCTTACCTCATGGATTCTCTATCCAAGGATGCTCTCTACACCTATTTCCAAGACGCACTTCTATGCCTCTCTAATGGTCAACTTTCTTCACACCTACAGACTTTCCAACCCTGCAAGGGCCCTCTCTTTCATATCTCTCTTTTCTATGCTTGTCCACTCTATGGCTTCTTCTTTGCTCCTTTCCATCGACCTTCTCCTCTTGTCTCCTATCTGCTCCTCTTTTATTTTCTCACTGTCTCACAAGGTTTCCCTTTCCATGGGGTGTCCAAGGGTTCCCTGTTCTGCTTCTGTCTTTCACTGGGGACTTTTCTATTTGCACCACTGACTCTCCCCTTCCCTCTCTCCATGGATTCTTTTCCCTCTCCCTCCCCTCCATGTGCCGTCCCATCCTTTCCATAGACATTCTCTTTTCCTCCCACCCATCAATTTTAGTATTTCTTCCCCTCTGTCCACCTTTCCTCTCTTCCAAGGACCTTGTTCACTTTGAAAGACACTCCCTCCCTGTTCTCCCTCCTCCCTTCCACTCTATTATCCACCTCTTTTGACACTCTTGTCCTCTGACATTTTCCATCCTCCTCTTCCTTTGCCTCTACTCTCCCCTCTCTTACATAGACACCCTCTTTCTTTCCATGTGTATGGTCTTCTCCTCCACAGGTTATCCTCCCTTCTCCAGAGCCATCCTTCCTCTCCATGATCTCTCTCCTTCTCTTTTCTCCATGTGTCCACCTTCCTTGTACTCAGTGGATACTCCATTCTTTTCCACTCAACAAACTCCTGACTTCTTTTCCTTCCTAGCTTTTTTTCCCTACCTTTCCCTCCTGTCCTCAGTTTGTTTCTTCACGATTGTATAATCTGTCAATAACCCCCTTCCCCACTCCCCTTTATCATAGATGTATAGTGGAGGTAAGGCTTTTCCAAACAATAGGGCACCTAATTAACAATTTCTGAGTCTTCTTTTGGAATTTATTAATGTTGGGCTATAAACATTTTCCATCCAAAAATAATTATAACTACGCTCATTTTATGTGAATTCTATGTGCAAAAATGAGGGATTTCCTTTATTACTGTATTTACCTGACTATTCATTTCCTTAGATACTGCCTGACCTGCTGAGTTCCTCTTTTGTGTGTGTTGCCCTCGATTTCAGATTTCAGGCCTCTGCAGAATCTCTTAGGTTAGGGATTCACTTTTATGCTTTTGACTAGTAATTTATACTTCTCGGTAAGACACTAGTTAGAGAGCATAACTTACTTTATTCAGACCTGGTAATGCACTCCAATGAAATCACTGAAAGGTATTCTGTGCAGCATATCTGTCACTTTTCCAATTTTGAATATAAATCCTATAACACCAAATACAGAAAATGACCATCTGGCCATTAAATCACTGTTGGATTTAGAATGAGATTGACAAGTAGGTTCCAATTCATTGAGGTTTCATGCTGTGGCTTCATGCACAGAGCGATGAGAGGAACAAGTTCAATTTATAACTAAAAGCAGAAAAACTTTCATCATAATGCTTTGAGATGAATTAGAATTTGTAAAACAGATGCAAATGCCCACTGTCTTTCAGTATCTAGTCCTCTTTGCTATTAATTAAAGTCTGTTATGCAAAAAATCTTATCTCTATGTGTCAAATATAATTTCAGTTACCTTAAATAATGGTTATTCTTTTTCCTTCAACAGATTTTGAATGAAAGATCGTCAAAGGATTTGGAATTACTTAACCAAAAATTTCTCAAGTTGCAACAAGAAAATGAACAACAAATTATGATCACTGACCAGCTGACAGTGGAAAATCAACAGAAGTTGATGGACCTTAAAGTATGTTTTACTTCCTCTATTAATGAATTAAATAAACATGTTTTCGTAAGGATGGGCAAAATTTGTGCTGGCATTCTGAAGTACTGAGAGCATCCTGCGTTGTTGGGGGTGCAGTCTCTGAGTCATTTCTTAAATCGAGGCCAATTGTGCTCTGTTTGACTGGATACAGAATATCCATTACTATTATTCTGAGAAAGAGTAAGGCAGTTCTCTTGTTTTTTTCAACTAACTTTAACCAATGCTGTTAAAATAGGAACAAGTTTATCATGCTTCTACTTTGTAACAGTGACAGCAGTTCAAGAGTTATTCAGAGAGCTGTAGAATATTTTGGGAAGGGGTATAGTGGGGAAGGACACAATATTAGTGACAGCCTTCGTTTTATTACTTAGCCAGATCTTGGGAACTGTAGCTTCTCATTTAAACTGAGGTGAACATTTAACCTTATCTACTCTTCAAATGCACCGAAAGGAATTAGGGATTTACGGAGAGGGTGGCTAGTTGTACATAGAGCCAGTACAGATTTGATAGACTGAATGGTGTTCACCCTCATTGTGACTATTTTCTGATTTATTTCAAAGACTTTCTACTTCCTCCTCTTTTAAGTTTAACAACTTTGTCCTACCTCAACCTGTTCTTGGTGGGTTGGTGGTGGGGGGGGGGAAGTGACATAGTAGCATTACAGCTAGCATAAAACTTCACAGCAGCACCTGTCTGGGTTTGGTTACTGCTACTGTCTGCAAGCAGATTGTACGTTCTGTCCATGACTGCATGGGTTTCTTCTGGGTAGTCCCACATCCCAAAGACATACAGGTTAGGTTTAGTAAGTTGTGGGCATGGTATATTGGCACTGAAAGTGTGTTGGGAGTTGTGTGCTGCCCCCTGCACATCCTCAGATTGTGTTGGTTATTGACACAAATGATGCATTTCAGTGTATGCTTTGATATTTTGATGTGCACATGACGATTAAAGCTGATCCTTAATCTTTAAGATTGCTGAAATGCTCATCAATATCTTTACCCTCTGCTCCTGACTAAATTATCGCCGACATACGTCGAACTGCAGTATACGTGAGAAGTAAGAGAAACATATAGAGCAGAAAACATTTCCCCTTTGTAAACTAGCTTATTTTAAGTCAATGTATTTCTATCATCTGATCTAGGCAAAAGAAGAAGATGTGGCTCAATTGAATCAAGAGGTTGTCAAGTTGACTAAGACGAGGGAGGTGTTGCAGCGAAAGTTGCATCAAGTTGAGGACCAAAAACTGGATCTTGACCACCAGCGGGAAACATTGAAAAATCTTACTGTTTCTCTGGAGAAAGGTAGGGTCATAAACTTACCAACTAGATAGTGTAATGCAAACTTGATTAAAGTGTGCTTAACCTTTGCCTAGTATTAAGTATATTTCACTGCACAACAATATTACTATTTGACTAACATACTTGGATTTAGGATGCACATAAACCTTTTACCCCATGATTTTTATCACTGTGTGTCAGGAGACATTAGACATACTTGGATTGTTTGCTCTGGAGCGCCAGTGGCTGTGGAGCTTATGTTGTAGACAAAGAAAAAGTAGATAGTCTAAGTTTTTTTCCCACGGTGGAAAAGGCAACTACTAGGAGGCCTAGCTTTAAGGTGAGAAGTAGAAAGTTGAAAGATGATTTACAAGGTAAGTGTTTTATGCAGGGAGTGGTAGGTGCTTGGAAAATGCTGCAGGGAGAGATGGTGGATGCAGATACAGTAGCAATGTTTAAGAGGCATTTAGACAGACACGTGAACAGGCAGGGAATGGGGGTGGGGTGGGATATAGATCTTAATCAGGTAGATGGGATTTGTATAAATTGACGTCATGGTCAACCTAACACACACAAAATGCTGGAGGAACTCAGCAGATTAGGCAGCATCTATGGAAAGGAATAAACGGAAGATATTTCAGGCCAAGGCCCTTTATCAGGACTCCTGTTCAGCATGTTCCTGTGTTATATTGTTCTTCATTCTTTGTAATAACATGTTCTTCTATTACTTTCCATTTCATATTTGTATTCCCTGTAAATTCACGTGTTTTGTTTGTCTCTATAGCGCATTTTGCAGCAGGTTCTATATTCCAATTACATTCTGCACAAAGAACAAGCAGCTTGTGAATTTCTTACTGGAACTATCAGTTTGAGTTACAGTAGTAAGGAAACTTGGAAATCTCTTAAAACTGTGACATTCTTCATGGAGTAACAAAATATTAGGGTATTTTGTGAAAGAGAGGTGTTTTAATGATGAACCATATAAACAAAATCATATGTGCTGACATTGGAGAGGGTCCAGAGGAGGTTCACAAGGATGATTCCAGAAATGAAAGGGCTATTATATGAGGAACGTTTGATGGCTCTGGGTCTGTACTCGCTGGAATTCAGAAGGAGGAGGAGGAATCTCATTGAAACCTTTCGAATGTTGAAAGGCCTAAACAGAGTAGCTGTGGAAAGGATGTTCCCCATGGTTGGAGAGTCTAGGACAAGAGGGCACAGGCTCAGAATAGAGGCGTGCCCTTTCAGTCAGAGGTGTGGAGAAATTTCTTTAGCCAAGGTGTGTTGAATTTGTGGAATTTGTTGCCACGTGCAGCTGTGGAGGCCAGGTTGTTGGGTGTATCTAAGGCAGAGATTGATAGGTTCTTGACTGGACATGGCATCAAAGGTTATGGGGAGAAGGCTGGGAACTGGAGTTGAGGAGGTGAAGAAAAGGATCAGCCATGATTGAATGGCAGAGCAGACTCAATGGGCCAGATGGCCTAATTCTGCTCCTATGTCTTATGGTTTTATATGAAACACTGTATTAATAGAGTTGATTTAATAGAGTATGGGTGTCCTTTGGTATTGATCAATGTAGCAGAACCTCTTAAAGTCCAGTATTAGTCATCATGGTATAATAAATCTGAATCATGCTCAAAGCCTTCATGAAATGCAAGTCATGTATCTATTGCTTAACCTGCATAGTCATCAAACTATAATGATTTTGTTTATAAAGTTCAATATAGATCAACAGCAAGATTTGCTGAGACATACCTCTTTAATGAATATTGCATGTTTTGCATCCTTAGATAAACAATTATTCAAAATTATAATTGCACTTGAAGGGCACCTATATTTGTTCCCAGTAGTTTAGATTTAAACGATTTTATTATTCGGGCTTTAGAATGAATATGGTGGAATGTTTCATTAGTAACAGCTGGATAGGACATAAGTGCTTTCATTTGTAACTTCTTTGCATCTCAGTAGTTTACCTGCAAGTATATGTGTTAAACAAGTTTTATGTGGAAGAAACGGTGCTGTGAGTTAGTGGAAAAAATAAAGTGACTAAAAGCTCGCAGTGCCTCTAGGTTCAGATAGACTGCATTGCACATTTCTAAATTGATTGCACTCACAACTCACTATATTCTGGAACAGTTCCAATAGACTGTTTGATCTCAAATATAACATTGTTTTTAAGAAAAGATGGAGAAAGGGAAGAAGAAAGCATAGAGCACCAAGATGGCATCAATTGAAGGAATTTAGCATGTCAGGCAGCATCCCATCTATGAAGGGAAATGGACAGTTGACGTTTCAGGTTGAGACTCTCCATAAATGCTGCCTGACCTGTTAAATTCTCCCAGCTTTTTGTGTGTTCCTCCAGATTCCAGCATTTTCTGTCTCGTTTGTCTCCAAGCCTCTGGGAAAATTTTGGATTTATTTGTCAAGGTTGTGGTGACAATACATTTAGGGATCCATGTTATTAGCCAAATCAATATGGTTTTGTGAAAGAGAAATTTTGTTTAACAAGTTTGGTCAATATTTTGAAGACGTATTTAACAGGAGAACTAGCAAGGGAAATATAGCTGAATTTCAAAGGCAGTCTAAGATATTACATAAAAAGATTGTTGTAAAATATATAGGTTTACTGAATTGGGAGTAAAATATTAGTACGAGGAACAATTAATGGTTTAAAACCAGTTGAGAATAACACAATCATTTTCAAATCATTGGAGGCTTTACTCAAGTGTATCCCAAGGATCAGTACTGGGCACTTAGCTATTGGCAATTTATAGAACATAGAACATTACAGCACAGTACAGGCCTTCAGCCCATGATATGTTCTAACCTTTCGACCTACTCTGATCAATTTGGCCCTTTCCTTCCACAAAACCTTCCATTTTTCTGACATCCAAGTGCTAAATTTATCTTCACACAAAAAATAAATTTAAGATATACAGGGTGTGCTTTGTCCCGGGTTGCTGACACTGCAAGTACGAAATGATATATGAGGAGATGAAAACTTAGCAAAGAGATCTAGACAGATTAAGTGAGTGAGCAAGAAATATCAGCATAGTAAAAAAAAATTACTAAGTTTATTTATTTTGGTAATAAGAGAAATAAAATTAAATTTTATTTTTGAACAGTAAGAAACTAGTACAGGAGCTCTAGGGGGCCCTGGAGTGCTTATGTATGAAAGACAAAGTCAAAGAGCAAGGATTTATGAATGCAAATAAGATGTTGGCTGTTTTTGTGAGTGAAATCTAACTAAAAGAATAAGAAAACTTTGGTGAAGTGTATGGGGCTTGTATAGAATTTTATCTGCAATTTTGATCTTTGTAGCTTTTTACCTTGGGACTATGAAATGTAGAACTGTGTTAATTTCTGGGGTGAGGGAAATCAGAATCAAATTTATTATTGTTGACACATACATGAAATGTGTTGTTTTGCACTAGCAGTACATTAGCAAAGACAAAAATAAATAAATAGTAAAAGGCGGCATAACGAGGGCTCTTGAACTGTTCAGAAACCTGATGGCAGTGGGTAAAAAGCTGTTCTGAATCATTCAGTGTGGGTCTTAAGACTTCCATACCTCCTTGAGAGTACTAATGAAAAGAAAGCATGTCCCAAAATTGAGGATCCTTCATGAGGCACCACCTCTCGAAGATGCCGTGACGATGGGGAGGATTGTTCTTGTTTTGGAACTGATTGAGTTTACAGTCCTCTGCAGCTTCTTGTGATCTTGTGTACCAGAGCCTCCATACCAGGGTTGATTAGAATTCTCTTCACTGTGCATCTGTAGAAATTTGCAAGAGCTTTTGGTAATATATCTAATCTCCTCAAACTCCTATTGCTGTACAACTGCTGGCATGTCTTCTTCATGATTTCATCAATATGTTTGACTCTGGATGTTGACGCTCAGGAAATTGATGCTAAACAGATTGAATAAACTAGAATTTTAATAAATGAGAGGTCATCATCATTATGAACTGTGTCATATGATGTGGGCGATCATAGTCTTGACCGTGATTGTTCTTGGCAAAGAAATGGTTTGCCATTGCCTTCTTTTGGGTAGTGTCTTTACAAGATGGGTGACCCCAGCCATTGTCAATACTCTTCAGAGACTGATGCCTGGTGTCAGTGGTCGCGTAACCAGGACTTATGATGTGCACCAGCTGCTCATATGACCACCTGCTCCCATGGCTTTACATGACTGGTCAGGAGCCAAGCATGTGCTATACCTTGCCCAATGGTGACTTGCAGGCTAGCAGAGGGAAGGAGTGCCTTACACCTCCTCTGTTAGAGATGTTCACCCATCACCTTAAATGAGAGGTAATATTATTTAAATCTAGGAGGTTTTGCTTTAGGATTGACTGGGTAAATGCCATTATTCCTTACCAATCCAGAACTCAGAAACAGTTCTTAGGATATGGAATCAGTCAATTGTACCTGAGAGTTTGTTTACTCAGAGCTGATGACCCTTCTGACAGAGTCCTTGATGAAGGGTCTTGGCCCAAAACATTGATTATACTGCGTGGCCTGCTGAGTTACTCCAACATTTTGTGTGCGTTGCGAGTATTTTAGATGGTTAGTCAGAGAACATATTCATGGCTGAGACTGAAATGTCTTTTGACACCAAGTAAATCAAGAAATGTGGATATTGGATGGGAGCATGATTTCAGTTAGGCATTCATCCATGAGCATTAAATGACCGAGTAGGCTTTAGGTGCCAAAATTCTGCTTTTGTTTCTATTTCTGATGTCCTTATCCTATAAAAGTGCCTCTGATTTAGCAGGAATTGTCGGTTACTCAGAAAAATATTTCTGTACTAAAGAATAGATATTCCTCCGGTAAGTTTCATTGAACAGAGATGAAGATGATGCCAGAATATTGTGCAATATATAAACAACTTGTATTTCGATGGGTAGTGAAGCAATGCAGGAGGAAGTGAAGACACAGGAGGCTATAGATGCTGGAAATCTGGAGCAACATACAAAGGAGCTGGCAGAACTCACTGGGCCAGGCAGCATCTGTGCAGGGACATGGACTGCCGATTTTTTGGGACAAGCCACTTTGTTAGGACCAGGAAGGGTCTTGTTCCAGAATGTCAACTGTACATTTTCCTCTGTAGATTAAGCCTGATCCACTGAGTTCCTCCAGCTCCTTTGTGTGTTGCTACTGGCTGAGTTTCCAAGGCTTTTTCGATGACTTGCTCGTAGCTTAAAATAAAATCTGTAGATGTACCTGTACATATTGTATCCCCATTGTTAGAACTGGGATAGGAGAGAATAACTGAAGGTGGAACATAGTTTTATTGTTTAAAAAAAATACTTGTACCTTTCTGTTTCCTTTGTAGTCCTGTCAGTGATAACTCACACATTTCTATCTTTATTTCCAAATTTTCCCCAGAGTTACCTACTGAGTTAAGATCTAGTGGCTGTCAGGTAGAAAACATTCAGAGAAATGAGCTTAAAATTAATACAGGGTGCTTTAACCAAACGACAACTGGAGTTGTGATTTAGTAAATAAAGTGTGTGTGGTTACAATTTAGAATCTTAATCCTACATGGGTAGAGATACCAGCAACATTTTCTGTAAGAGACCTATAATACTGTGCAAAAATCTTAGAGTGAGATAGATATATATATATATAGCTAGGATGCCTAAGACTGGCAAGAGCAAAGCCAGGTTGAGTTATTCTAAGATCTTGGTAATGTACTTGCAAACATTTCATCATCATGCAAGGAGACATTATTAGTGCATTATTGATTGTGGTGTGACCTCCAAAAGCATAGCCTTTATATACTTTTCAGTCAGCTTATTGATCGTTACAGAATGTCTCTCTGGTGCTTTCCACTCGCTACCCTCTCCCTTCCCCTTTTCCGACCATGATTCCCCTCTCCCTGCCCCCTTCTCGCTCTCAATGCACAAATAGAGATCCATATCAGAACCCTAGCTATACAGTATACATGTTCCTGAATTTTGTACAGTTCTGTAATTTTTGAACTACAGTGGGTTCTGGTTAATTGGGACACATTTGGAACAATATATTTTGTTCCTATTAAGTGGCTACCCCAATTAGCCTAAGTTTCATGGAAATAGTTAAAACGGTATCAAAAATATAAATAGGGTAACAAATTATAGACTTAAATGAAATACAGAACAAATAAGAACACTACCAAAACTACTACAGTATTATAAAACTGTATTAGTTTCTAATTCTTATCGATGGAGGAATTCATCTGCGTTGAATTCTTTTGACTGTAAATGAACAACATCACTGTAGGCACCTAATGCAGATAATGGACTGCCTTCATACAAGGCATCCTCCAAATCTTGAATTCATTGTAACATTCAAGACGATTGTTGATACCTTCAAATTCTTTGTAGTTCCTAACCTTTTGAAGTAGTGTAATCATTTCATTTTCTCTCCCGGCCATTTCTGGCATCTCCAAGCCTGAATGCTTGAAACCACAGTAAGGAAAGCAGTTCTGAATTGTCTTACTGCTTATTTCTTGCCAACTATCAGTGACAAAAGTTGTGCTTTTTGAAAACTGACAGTATTTAAAAACTGATCACTCAAAACACAAGTGTAGTGCTTAATGGCATCAAGTGCATGCGACCAATGCTGGTTAGAAGCTGTTCATTAACAGTTTCCTGCTCCAACTAAGTGGCATTGTGTCCCGGATAAATGAAGGGAATCCTGTTTATTTTCTTAATTACCTTATGTTCTTTAAGAGTTGTCCCAAATAAGCAGCTGCCACTGATTAACCAGTGGCCTAAATAACCAGAATGCACTCTATATAGGATCTTTGATTCTTTTCATAGATTGAAAGTGATATAACAAAACCTCTATTTTTTTTTGCCATTTCCTCTTCAGAGCTGGAGTCTACCAAAAAGCAGGTTGAGCTTGATAAGAAAGCAGTTGATGAGCTGGTTAGAGAACGAGACATTTTGAATAAGGTGAGGATTGTGATAAGTGCCACTATTAAAGTTATAAAAATCTGAAATTGCAAAATAATTTATAGATTATTTTTACCAGTTGCAGATAGACATTAGATTGACACTTAATTTTCTCTGATGATTTATTGAAGCTCAAAATATCTCAACTGTCAAAACCCATGCATGCATGTTTATAAAGTTAGCAATTATTACAGGATGATTATTTAACCAATCAGGGTTCTCAATTTGAATGATTAATCTTGATCAGATTAAATGACAGCACAGGCATGAAGGAATGAATAACCTACTCCTCCTGTTTTCCATGTGTAAATGACAGAAGCATTTTATAATTGAATTATTATCATTTTATAAAATAGAGCACCAGATCTGGTGCTCCTGATGTGGCCTCTCTACATTGGTGAGAGCTGATCTAGACTAACGGAGGACTTTGTTGAGCACCGTGGCTCCATCGTAAAATGCAGAATTTCCCTATGGCCAATCATTTTAATTTCAGTCCCCATTCTCATTTTGACATATTGACCCATGGCCTTCTCTATTGCCTTGATGAGCTCACTCCCAAGTTGGAGGAGCAGCACCTCATATTTTGCCTGCGTGGCCTCCAACCTGATGGTATGACTATTGATTCTCCTTCTGGTAATTTATTTTCCTTTCTCCTGGTGACCCCCTTCTTCCCTTTCTCCCATAGCCTACTCTCCTCCCCTATTAGATTCCATCTTCTCTAAGCCTTTACAATTTCCATCTATCACCTTATTGTTTCTTACTTCATCCTTCCTCCCCAACCCACCTGGCTTCACCTATCACCTTCTGGCTTATCCTCCTTCCCCTTTCCTTATTTCTTATTCTGGCTTCTTTCCCCTTCCTTTCTAGTCCTGATGAAGGGTCTCAGTCTGAAAAGTGGAATGTTTATTCATTTCCATAGATGCTGCCTGACTTGCTGAGTTTGTCCAGCATTTTGTGTTCGTTACACCAAAGCTGATTCAGATGACATAGAAGTTCATTTTTGTTTCTGGATGGAAATCACCAACAATATCACCATTGTATTTGCTTGTAACAAAGTCATTATTGGCCTTCTGTGTACTTCGTGTTATCATTGCCTTTGATGCTGTAATATAAATTTACTGTATATAGCTTCCATTAAAAGGAAAGTGTGGTGCAACAATTGAACTCCAGTGGCCATTCAGCAATTCCTGCATGAGGATGCATAACTAGTGAATTTGCCACATACTCCTATATGTTATACAGAATTGTGAAGGGTATAGTTGGGGTAAGTATAAGCATGCTTTTTCCACTGAGGTTGGGTGCGACTAGAACTAGAGGTCATGAATTAAGGGTGAAAGGTGAAAATTTAGAGAGAACATGAGTCAGAACTTCTTCACTCAGAGGGTGGTGAGAGTGTGGAAATGGTGGATGTGGGTTTGATTTCAAGATTTAACAGAAATTTGGATAAATACATGGTGGGAGGGGTTTGGAGGGCTATGCTGCAGATACAAGTCAATGGGGTTAGTTAGCATGATAATTTGGCATGGGATAGATGGGCTGAAGGGCCTATATCTATGTTGTAGTGTTCTATGACTCCATGAATTGAATTAAATTGAATTGACTTTATTACTTACCTCCTTCAAATACATGAGGAGTAAAAATTCTTACGTTATGTCTCTGTTCAAAAGTGCAATTATAATAATCTATAATAAATATTATGTACAACAGGATAGTCAATATAACATAGAAATACTGTTGTGTCAGCATGAATTAAGCAGTCTGTTGGCTTGGTGGAGGAAGCTGTCCTGGAGCCTGTTGGTCCTGGCTTTTATGCTGCGGTACCATTTCCTGGATGGTAGCAGCTGGAACAGTTTGTGGTTGGGGTGACTCGGGTCCCCAGTGATCCTCGGGCCCTTTTTACACACCTGTCTTTGTAGCTATCCCGAATAGTGGGAAGTTCACATCTATAGATGTGTTGGGCTGTCCGCTCCACTCTCTGCAGAGTCCTGCGACTGAGGGAAGTACAGTTCCCATACCAGGCAATCATGCAGCCAGTCAGGATGCTCTCAATTGTGCCTCTGTAGAAATTTCTTAGAATTTGGGAGCCCATACCAAACTTCTTCAACCGTCTGAGGTGAAAGAGGCGCTGTTGTGCCTTTTTCACCACAGAGCTGGTATGTATGGACCACGTGAGATCCTCAGTGATGTTTGGCCTGTCTCCACTCCTCCTGTAGTCCACGACCAGCTTCTTTGTTTTTGCGACGTTGAGAGAGAGGTTTTTTTCTTGACACCATTGTGTCAGGGTGATGACTTTGAGATTAGGCCAATCAGTGTAGTGTCATTAGCAAATTTAATTAGCAGATTGGAGTTGTGTGTAGCAACACAATCATGGGTATACAGGGAACAATGCAATGAAATTTATTCTGATGAACAGTTTGGCAAGACCTTAAATGCACTTGTAAAAGCTCCCTCTTCTTCAGCAGTCCCACATGGTTGAGAATGACTTCCACTTCCATTGTGTTAGGTGTGAGGCCTGACAGAGTCTGATTTCAGGCACATAAATAGCAGTGGTTGTTCACTGAAGCTGACCAAATGTAACTAAGATTCTCATTCTGGGGATGTTAGTGTTGGAAAGGATGCTAACATAAATTCACTTTTCCTCTCAGTGGATTTGGAAGTTCTTGAGGAAATATCATTGATACTATCTAATCAGTACTTTGTAGTGCCTGCTGTATGTAGTATATGTCTCATAAGTATATGGGAGGGGAGGGATCTTTCTTTGCCCAGGATGCCATGAGCTTGGTTTCAGGTTTGAAGTGTCCTCTTTCAAACACTTGTCCACAGGTAGGGTATTCTGATACTGTGAAGGCAAAGGTAAATTTCATCATCAATATCTGCCCTTGCTGTGAAGTATGTGTTGGGACAAGGTGAACAGTCCTCATTTTCCAGTGTCATGTTATGGATCTTTATCACTGTCCTTACAATTTGGCAAATGTAATATATCCTCCCATTATTTGTATAATTAACTTAAATATGTAGGCACACATCCTTTGTGCATTGTTGACTTGTCAGAAGTCCATAATGGATACTCAGAAATGGATCTTAAAATTTTCAGATTAATAGATTTAGAAAAGTTGGAAAAAGCCACTCTGATTTCCATGGTGGGGAGGCCCATTGCTTGGGTTTTAGAATTATAGAAGTCTTATACTTCTATATGTGTATTTTTTTAATTTTCTGTACCCTCATTTGACTAATTTTCTTGCCACAGTATATTGCATAACCATGCATTAAAGACCTGTGATATGAAGGAAAACTACTTTTCTGCATGTGCAGGAAGGTTGTGGAAGACAATTTAAACATCTTCCTGCAAATCTCATTGATATTCATACACTCTGGGATAGAAACTCATCTTTTGTTTTAAGCCCTGAAACAGTTACTAGAACATCAGCTAACTGTTGCGTGTCAGCATATTTACTTCTGGCATACAACTGGCAAATTAGTGACTAAAGCCAAGTATACCCTGTACACTTTTTGTGTCTTGGGATCACTTCCTACAAACATAGTTTCTATTCCTGTCATTACTGCCACATCATGAGGCTTTTATCTTCCCTACTGCTTGGGAAAACTCATTGAGTTTACTGAAGAATAGAGTCAAAAATTTTCTTCCCAGTGAAGTAGACTTCTTTTTAAAAAAGGTTTGTGGTTTCTTGGTCTACAGTTTTGAGTCCACTTCTTTGTCTCTGGCCCCATGAAATCAGATTTTAATTTAATTAAATCTACAAAGGCTCTGAATAACTCTATCCTTATGTAGCATGATAAATGTGATTCAAAGGAAGAACTCTTTAATTCACTGACATGCCTGCCAGGTGATGCTGTAAGTAACTAGAAAATCTAGCATCAGGTCTGCACGTGTTCTGTTGGTTGCAAATTAGTGAAAAAAATGTTGGCATTACTATTGGGAAGGTAAACTTCCATTGCAGTGATTACAAACCCTGATGTAGACTGGGAGACGGCTTCATCAAGCACCTTCGCTTCATCCACCACAAAAAGTGGGATTTCCCGGTGCCTACCCATTTCAATTCTACTTCCCATTCTCATTCCGACATGTCAGTCCATGGCCTCTTCTGCTGCCAGGATCAGGCCACACTCAGGTTATATTCTTATATTCTGTCTGGGTAGCCTCCAACCTGACGGCACGAACATCAATTTCTCGAACTTCTGGTAATTGTCTGACCTCCCCCCCCCCCCCCCCCCTTTCCTTCACCATTCCCCATTCTTGTTTGCTTTCCTTCTCTCGCCTTATGTCCTTACCTGCTTATCACCTCCTTCTGGTGCTTCTCCCCCTTTCCTTTCTTCAATGGTCTTCTGTCCTCTCCTATTAGATTCCCCCTTCTCCAGCCCTTTGTCTCTTACACCAAACAACCTCCCAGCTCTTTGCTTCACCCCTCCCCGCTTCATGATTTTACCTATTACCTGCCACCTTGTACTTCTTCCTCGCCCCACCTTCTTACTCTGAATTCTGTCCCCTTCTCTTCCTGTCCTGATAAAGGGTCTCAGCCAGAAACATCAACTGTTTATTCCCATCTATAGATGCTGCCTTACCTGCAGAGTTCCTCCAGCATTTTGTATGTTTCTTTTATTATAATCATGGATATTGCTATCTGTTATGAAAATATTGGGATAAAATTGTCATTGCTTATGCAGAATTGACATTGAAATATGCCTTAAGGTTGGGCTATGAATTGGGAATCGACACAACAGAACACAGAAATGTAATCTAACTCCCATTTTAGAGTACCTTCTATATATATATTCTAAAGTTCTGTCAATTTTTATAATGAAATCTCTGTCAGTAAGCTCATTGTCATTTAATTATACCAACTTGCCAGTGGTGACATTGCAATAACTTCATGAGTAAGAGGATTTAGTTATGTTATGATATATTAGTATTGACATTTTACCATATAAATACGAGAAAAGGAATTTATGATGAAACAAGCTGACAAGAATACACACAGACATAAGATTTTTTTATATAACTCCGTATAGTCAATTACTTCACTATATCAATTTCTATTTTTGTCTTCAAGATTAGCCGCTGACAAGTTTTTTTTAGTCTTGGTTTTGTTATGAAGGTGGTATAACAAAATAATAGGGAAAATTATCGTAAGTGCATACAAACTTCAAAATATTTATCATGGATTAATCAGCTAAGAATGAGCTAGATGGTTGTATTATTCATTGCATCCATTTTAGGCAGGTTGAATTTTTAAAATTCATTTTCAGGATCTGAAGAAGTTCTGGGAAGATTCACTTTTCTAAATTTCGGAAAGCTGTGTATCTTACATTGATATCATTTTTACCTGTTGTAGAATTTTTGGTGAGGTCTAAAATTTGGTCAATATAGAGCTAATTATATCATCGACCCATTGTAAAAAGAATGTGGAATAAAATGGCAATATACTTTTTTTTTCTTAGAATGTTTTGAAGGCAGTCGGTGCTACTGAGAAACAGAAGAACTTAGTCAAGCTTCATGAACAGTCTAAAAAGGTCCTGGATCAAGAAATTCAAAACTATAACCTTGAAGCACAGAAGCAGAGGAAAATAATTTTCCACCTGGAAAAAGAGAGGGATCGATACATCAATGAAGCCAGCAATCTTACACAGAAGGTAGTGTTTAGCAATAAATTAGGTTAATCCAATTTATAAGTCTATAAAACACAGAGTTTGCAAATACTGCTCCCAATTTAAGAGAAGCAATGTTAGCTCATTTTGATGGCAAATAATTAAATTCAAAACTACAATGAATTAAACATTAACTTTGCTAAGGATAGAGATGGAGGGAGAAATGAGTCAGACTGGAAGCCAAATTAACACCTAATAATGTCATTAAATTAACATGCTTGGTGCCTTATATTTGATGGGTGATAACTGGTACAATTACAAACAAAGCCCACTTTAATCAAAAAGCACTATTTTGGTGTGCGTCCAAAGGTTTGTTTCACGCCCTAGCAAATTCTTGCAGTGGCAGGTGAGGAGATAATTGGCCAACATACTTTTATTTGGCTGCTGCTTCCACTGTGTTGCTGGTAAACAGGCCAATTTACCAGCCGGAGGGCACAACTGGGGAATGGGAAAAGGTGTTATCAAAAGCTGTGTTTCACAAGTGTTCTTAATCTTGCCATTTCTCATTCTAGCTGTGCAGGATTTCATATCATGCTGGCATCAGAAATTGTTCAGAGCCAGGTTCCTCATAAGGGGGCTCAGTTAATAACGTGCTGCTTGTATTTTCCTACAATGTAATTAATTGTAATTTGTGTCAACAGGTTACTTAGTTTCCTGTATTTAAATCTAGTTTTCTTTTACAATTCACACAATATGCCTCTCTGGGGCTGTAATCCATTTAGTTGTCGTGGAAGATCAGCTATCAAGTGACCATGTTGATATTCAGGAAGGGGTGGCAGGCTACTCAATCCTAGAAAGGTGTTGCTGCAAGCCGTTCATGTATTAACTTGAAATCTGCAAGCAAGATAATGGGGATCCCATAGAGAAAAAACAACTTTTTTTTAGAATTACCAGAGGCATTTGAAACATTCTAATTAGCTGACATTAGGTAAAATCCTTCTTTTCGTTTTAAAGACATCTCCAACATGATCATTTTGAAATAATCTATCTATCTGGAGTTCAGATTCCATAATTTGTACTTTGATCAAATCCAGGAAGTTGAATTTTTTTCTTCATTTTAACTATATTAAATATATAGTCTATATACTGCTACTCCTTGATTAAAATGATCTTCCTCTTTCTTCCTTGAACTAGTAGTGTCTGACACAGTGAATCGTGACCCTTGATGTAAAATGGGATTTATTTTTTTAAACTGGATTCACTTAGTAGAAGAAAACTGCCAGTAGGGAGCACCTTTTGCCAAATAACAGTTTTTAGCATTGTGTGTTTGATTGTATGTTTCTTTAAATAAATCAACAGGAAAATAATAGACATTGCCTGGTAAGTTCAATAGAAAAATAAGGATATGACTTTTACTCATGGTTTGTTAGAATATGAACTTGCTTCTACTGGAAATAGCTGGATGAAATAGTTCAGAAACCAAATGACTCTACACTCAGTGGCCACTTCATTAAGTATCGCCTGTACGTGGTCTTCTGCTGGTGTAGCCCATCCACTTCAGTGATGCTCTTCCTCACATCACTGTTGTAATTCCTGGTTATCTGAGTTGCTGTTGCTTTCCTGTCAGCTTGAACTAGTCTGGCCATTCTCTTCTGACCTGTCATGAACAAAGCATTTTTGTCCACAGAACTACTGCTCACTGGACACTTATTTTGGATTTTTTTTGCACCATTCTCTGTAAACTCTAGAGATGGTGAAAAATTTTCCCAGGAGATCAGTTTCTGAGATACTCAAACCACCCTGTTTGGCACCAACAACTATTCCATGGTCAAAGTCACTCAGATCACATTTCTTCCCTTTTGGTCTCAACAACAACAGAATGTCTTGACCAGGTGTGCTTGCTTTTATACATTGAGTTGCTGCTACAAGATTGGCTGATTAGATAGCAGGGGTATGGGTGTACCTAATAAAGTGGCCACTAAGTGTGTAAATACATGACAGTAGAAGGGGAAAAAACTGATACTGTTTTTGCCAGTTGTACAAGACATTGGCGAGGCTGTATTGTGTACAGTTTTGATTATCCTGTTACAGGAAAGAAATCATTAAATTGGAAAAAAAAGAGAATACTGCCAAAATCTGAGGGCCTGAGTTATAGGGTTAAGTTGGGCAGGCAGCACTTAATTCCTTGGAGTTTAAGAGACTGAAGAGTGACATTATAAATATGCATAAGATCATGAGGGGCATTGACTGCGTGAATGCACACAGGGATAGGGAATATAAAAAACTAGAGGGCATATGATCAGAGGGGAAAGGTTTAAAAGGTACCTGAGAGGCAACATATTCACTCAGAGGGTGGTGGATATATGTTTCTACTACAGTGTGTAGTAGGCCCTTTCAGCCACACCACCCCAGCAACTCCACAACCCTGATTAAACCTTGACCGAATCACGGGACAATTTACAATTTACATTGACCAATTAACCTATGTGGTGTGTCTTTGGACTGTGAAAGGAGAACGGAGCAGCCACTCATTCCATTGGGACTCAGTACAGAACGGTGCCAGAATTGAACTCTGAACTGTAATAGCGACGTACTAACCACTATGCATGCCACCCAGTATATGCAATGAGCCAGAAGAAGTGACTGAGGCAGGTCCAGGGACAGGAAAGATTTAGAGGGGTATGGTTCAAGTAGCCTCTTTCCATGTTGTATTACTCTGTGACTTTATGACTGAGCTGAGGCATACAGATTATGTACTGTGTAGGCTTGTTCAGTCAAATGGCATATCCCTGTGCTATATTTCTTGTTTAAAATCAGGGCTGTGAGTCTGTAACTGCTTGATGTCTCTTCACAAATACAGCACTGCCTCAGTCTATCTGTGTAGTTAATGGGTTCTACTTGGAGTCTTTTCTAACTTATGCAGCTCACATTCAAAATGGCCTACATCCTCACATCTATTCCCTTCACACACTTTTTAATGAATGTACTAAAATATCTAAGATTCTTTATGGGTGGTCTTGCCTTCAGTGGCTGTTTAATAATGTTCATAACTGAAGACTAGAAAGAAAAATACTAATTTTCAATTGAATCTTTAGTTTCACAAAAATGGACAGCTTTATTATATTGTAAAGCTGTAAATGTGTTTAATTTATTTTTAATTGGTACATGTTTTCTCCATGACTGCTTCATATTTCCCTTCTGTCCTGGCACTGTCATAAAGAAGATACAAGTTTTATCTTTTTATGTTAATACCTGCTAAAGCAGAATATTGGCCCTCTATTAGAAAATTAGAAACGCTATATTTATAACACAGCTAGTTATTGGTGGTACTGACAGTGGTGACGTGGTGAATACACAATCTATCACAAAGACAGGCAAGCAGGCAGGCAGAGGAGGAGGAATGGCTCTGCTAGTTTAAAAAAAATTAAATCGAATCTTTAGAAAGAGGTGACATAGAATCCGAATATGTAGAATCCATGTGGGTCGTGTTAAGAAACAGCAAGGATAAGAAGACCCTGATGGGACTTATTCACAGGCCTGTGCCTTACAGTGGGAGATAAAAAAAGCATGCCAAAAGGGCAATGATACATTAGTCGTGGGGAACTTATATATGCTTATAGATTGCGAAAATCAAGTTGATGCTGGATCACAAGAGAGAGAATTTGTGGAGTGCCTCTGAGATGGCTTTTTGGAGCAGTTGTGATTGGGCCCAGTAGGGGATCGGCAATTCAGGATTGGATGTTGTGTAATGAACTGGATATGATCAGGGAGCTTAAAGTAATGGAACCCAGAGGTAGCAGTGTTTGTAATAGAAACATAGAAAATAGGTGCAGGAGTAGGCCCTTCGGCCCTTCGAGCCTACACAGCCATTCAGTATGATCATGGCTGATCATCCAACTCAGAACCCTGTACCAGCCTTCCCTCCATACCCCCTGATCCCTTTAGCCACAAGGGCGATATCTAACTCCCTCTTAAATATAGCCAATGAACTGGCCTCAACTGTTTCCTGTGGCAGAGAATTCCACAGATTCACCACTCTCTGTGTGAAGAAGTTTTTCCTAATCTCGGTCCTAAAAGGCTTCCCCTTTATCCTCAAACTGTGACCCCTCGTTCTGGACGTCCCCAACATCGGGAACAATCTTCCTGCATCTAGCCTGTCCAATCCACTTAGGATTTTATACGTTTCAATAGGATCCCCCCTCGATCTTCTAAATTCCAGAGAGTCTAAGCCCAGTGATAGAATTCACCCTGGAATCTCACAGGGAGAGGTGAAGTCAGCTGTATCAGTATTACAGTGAAATAAAGTGAATTACAGAGGCAGGAGAGAGGAGATGGCCGAAGTTGATTGGAAGAGGACTCTAGTTAAGATGACAGCAGAGCAGCAATGGCTGGAGTTTCTGGGAGCAATTAGGAACATGTTGGATAGATACATCTCAAAGAGGAGGAAGTATTCTAAGGGCAGGATGAAGTAACTGTGGCTGACAAGAGAAGTCCAAGCCATCATTAAAAGTAAAAGTGTGGGAATATAATAAAAAAAATTAGTCCGAGGTTAGAGGATTGGGAATTTTTTAAAAACCACCAGAAGGTGACTAAAAAGCATGGAGGGGGGAATGAAATATGAAAGTAAGCTAGCCAATAATATGAAAAATTATACCAAATGTTTTTCTCAGATAAGAGGAAAAGAGAGGCAAGAGTAGATATTTGACTTCTGGAAAATGATGTTGGAGAGATGGGGAACAAGGAAATGGCATATAAACTGAATAACTATTTTGCATCATTCTTCACTGTGGAAGCAAGTTGGAGTCAATTGTTAAGGATGTCGTTTCGAGGTACTTGAGGGCACATGACAAAATAGGCCAAAGTCAGTATGGTTTCCTTAAGGGAAAATCTTGCCTGACAAATTCTTGGAATTCTTTGAAGAAGTAACAAGCATGATAGAGAAAGGAGAATCATTGGATGTTGTGTACTGTACTTGGGTTTTCAGAAGGCCTTTGCCAAGGTGCTGCACATGAGGCCGTTAAACAAGATAAAAGCACAGGGAATTACAGGAAAGATACTAGTATAGAACATTGGCTGATTGGTAGGAGATAAAGAGTAGGAATAAAGGGATCCATTTTGGATTGGCTACTGGTGACTAGTGGTATTCCACAGGGGTCTTTGTTGGGACCACTTCTTTTTGCATTGTACGTCAGTGATTTAGATGATGAAGTTGATGGCTTTGAAGCCAGCTTTGTGGACGATATCAAGATAGGCGAAGGGGCAGGTATTGTTGAGGAAGCAGAGAGGCTGCAGAAGACTGGGAGAGATTAGGAGAATGGGCAAAGTGGTGGCAGATGGAATACAGTATCAGGGAGTGTATGGTCACGCATTTTGGTAGAAGGAATAAAGCATAGACTAGTCTCTAAATGGGGAGAGCATCTAAAAATCCAAGGTGCAAAGGGAGTCTTTATGCAGGATTGCCTAAAGATTAATTTGCAAGTTGAATCAATAGTGAGGAAGGTGAATGTTAGCATTCATTTTAAAAGGGCTAGAATATAAAAGCAAAGATGTAATGCTGCATAAGGCACTGGTGAGGCCTCATTTGGAGTAATGTGAGCAGTTTTGGGCACCTTATTTAAGATGTTCTGAAATTGGAAAGGGTTCACAGGAGCTTGACAAGAATAATTCTGGGAATGAAAGGGTTATCATATGCATGAGAAAATCTGCAGATGGTGGAAATCCAAAGCAACACACATAACAAGCAGCGATTGAAAGCTCTGGGCCTGTACTCGCTGGAATTTAGAAGAATAAGGGAGGATCTCTTTGAACGCTATCACATGTTGAAAGGTCTAGATAAGATAGATGTGAAGAGGATGTTTCTTTTGGTGGGGGAGTCTAGGACCAGAGGGCACAGCCTCAAAATAGAGTGATGTCTATTTAGAAGAGAGTAGTTACTGCTTGTTACGTTGCTGGCATTTAGAGCAGCAATGAAGGTTCTCCATCTCTGTCTGTCCTTGGCCATCTTCTCTTTTGTATCTCAGGTGTGGTTTGGGGCCTTTGTTTCAGCCTCTGCGATATGGCACCAAGTTATCTTTGGTCTCTCGCATTTTCTCTGTTCTTTGAGGAACAAATGAAGTGCTGTCTTGATGATGGAGTTGTCCTCTCTTCTCATCACATGCCCAATTCATCTCCATTCTTTCCTTATGATGATTGTGGCCATGTCATTTTGATGACCCAAAGGAGTATTGTGTGGTTGGAATTCTTTCTTGGCCAGAAAATACAGAGGATCTTCTGGAGGCTCAAGGTGTGGAATGACGACAGCTTGGCAAGGTGTTCTTTGTCATGCACCAGCATTCTGACTCGTATAACAGTGCAGACAGCACATAGCCCTGGTACAGCTTCACCTTGTTGTGGACGCTGTATTTGGTTGATCCCCACATGTTGCTCATTGATCTGAAGATATTTCTAGCTTTGCTGAGTCTGCACTGGATGTTGCCTTTGGTCTCACCATCCCGCCAATTAATGCTGCCCAAGTAGGTGAATCTGCCAGTGCTGGGTAAGTTGATACCATATACTTTGATGGGTGGAGGAGACTCTACATTGATGTTCATGGTCTCAGTCTTTCTTGGCTGACTCTGAGTCCAACCTGTCCACCAAAGGTACACAGGCACTCAGTTCCCTCTTGCATGTGCTAGTACGAATGTGATAGTAATACAAGTTCATCGTAAAGTCAGGGTCTTCTGAAGTAGAGGATAGAATCCACCTAATGCCTCACTGCTTATCTTCATTGTTTTCCTCATAACCCAATCAATTACCAGGTTAAATAATATCGTCCACATCACACTGCCTTGCCTGACTCCTGTCCTGACTTCAAAGCTGAAATAGTAGTCTCCAGCTGTGCAGGTGAAATTAGCATAGGAATCTGGATAAGCTGGACAATTTTGGAAGGGATTCCATATGATCTGAGAATTCAACGGATGTTCTCCCTGTGGAGGCTATCAAAAACCTTTTCAAAGTTCACAAAATTCATATACAGTTGTCTCTGCCGCTCTGTTCTACGATATTACGCAGTGTGAAGATCTGGTGAACACGGACTCCATTCCTCCTGAAGCCAGCTTTCCTTTTCCTTAAGCACACATCAACAGCATCTGTAATCTGTTGAACAATGATTTTGGCAAGAATCTTGCTGGGCACTGACAAAAGTGCGATGCCACACCACATGTTGCAATCATTTAGTGCTCCTTTCTTGGGGATCCTAACAATAACTCCCTTTGTCCAGTACTTGGGTATTTGTCCCCATTCCCAGATTATAGTAGACAGTGGTTACAAGATGGCTGCTGCAACTTTTGGTTCAGCTTTGTGGTAGTCTACTCTGTAATTCACTGAAACACTCCACCCATGTGCTTCTTGCTCTTTGTCAAAAGCATACTGTTATAATCTCTCACAGGACCACTGGATCTGGACTAGAACTTTCTGCATACCAATTCTGAAATCTTGTATGTATTTCCCAGATCACCTCAGCCATTGCCGTTGCTTTGGCCTCTTCTGAAAGATCTTCTGTGTAGACTCTCTTATCCTGTCTTACAAGTCTCTTCAATTTCTTGTCAGCTTCAGTGTATGCTAGTTGAAGTTTCACCTTAATTTGTATTGAGGTTACATCTAACACTTTCATCTTAATTTTCTGTGTTTCTTCGAAGGCTGCACATGTCCTGCTGCATCCGTTCTTTGTTATTCTTTCCAGCTCTGTATCCTAGATAAGCCTCACTACACCCCATGAAGACTGAAGCAATCAATTTCCACATAATGTTGATCCTGTCTACTGACACATCCTCGTCAAGGTCTTGAAGGCCTAGAATTTGATCTTAAACTGAATGGTGAAGGCAGATTTCACACTGACGTCCTTGAGCTTCTCAACATCAAAGCATCTTTGTACTCATGTTCTGGTCCCAGTGCTTCTCAGCCTGAGTTTCATCACTGCTACAACAAGGTGGTGATCATTTCCTTTATCTGCTCCTTTCATCATCTTTACATCATGCAAGGATCGTCTCCATGTACCCTTGATCACTAAGTAGTCAGTCTGGTTCCTGTCACATCCATTGGGTAAACACCATATCAGTTTGTGGAAAGAGGGTCCCCCCTATGACCAGACTGCTCGTGGCACGGAATTCCACCAGTCTTTCACCACTGTTATTCATCCTTCCATATCCGTGTAGGTCCATGACCCTAAAGAAGTGGTATTTGTTATTTCCCACTTTGGTGTTTAGATCTCCCATGATGATGATTATGTCATGGCTTGGTGTTAACTCTACCTCTGACTGCATCTGCATATAGAAGATGTCCTTGTTAACTTGCTTCCTTTTCAGCATGACTTTCTTTAGCCTACTGTTAATTGGGTTCCACACCAGCAAGCACTTCACAATGCCTTTCTTCAGAAATGACAATTACACTATCATGATGATGACCATCTTCCCTTCCTAAGCATAAAACCATCTTGCCAGTTGATGCCTTTAGTGTTCCAGATCTTGTCCATCTACTTTCACTGACGACCAGTATATGTCGGTTGTAACAATGCATTTGTTTGTGCTTGCCAGTGTTGTACATGATTCATAAATTCCAAACAGTGATTTTAGTCTTTGTCTTGGTGGCATTCAGGGCTTCCTTCATTGTGCTGGTAGCTTTCTCTCAGTTTTCACAACTGTCAGTCATGCATTTCCCAGGTGGAGACTCAGGAATACTGTTGCACACAGACATAAAAGGATTCTTCATTTCTATTTCTGTAACGATTTTTTTTGACAGTCAGGGTTATTAGCCCTGAGCTGAACTCCTGAATCTGGAGCAGCAGTGGACCACTCTTAGTCTGGCCTCTATCCTTTGGCCTGTTTGGCATGGGTGACCCAGCAACTGTCAAAGCACAAGGCCTTAATTCCAGCCAACGTAGTTCTTTGGATCATTGAGAAATGCAAGCCTCCAAACCCTACAACAAGGTTATAGTCCTCTTGGAGAATTTAGAACAGAGTTGAGGAGGAATTTCTTTATGCAGAGAGTGGTGAATCTGGAATTTGTTGCTACAGGCAGCTATGTAGGCCAGGTCACAGGGCGTATTTAAGGCGGAGATTGATAGGTTCATAATTAATCAGGGCATGAAGGATTATGGGGACAAGGCAGGAGAATAGGGTTAAGAGGAAAATGGATCAGGAATAATGAAATGATGGAGCAGACCCAATGGGCCAAATGGCCTAATTCTGCACTTATGTCTTATGGTCTTTTGGAATAGTTAACATAGGATAACATTTTCTTCCTTGAAAACACCGTGTAGTCTTTACGTGTAGAAGTTATTCAGTAGTGCTGTGCAGTGATAAGCCCATCTGATTTCTTTTTACACACCAATCAGTGATTTTGCGACTGATGTGCAATGCCCGTCTGCAACTCCTAAGTGAATTGCCTAGGTTGATGATAGTATGGAGAGAAAAGGTTAAAACATCAGTTAACTTATCTACTTGTGATCTATAATTGTTACCTTGCTTTGGTAATTATTGACTTGGCTGTAACCATTCGATTTTTAATGAGAAGTGCTTTACAGAACAGCTTTATTCTTAACCATAACATTTAAAGGAGAAAATAAAACCTTTTCAGATATGAAATAGTTAAATTTTAAAAAAATGTTCATCTCTTGGAATAGAAAATCCTGGAATGACTGGATTGATTTTTTTCTTCAAGTTGTTGGATGTGCTTGATCAGTATCAGTACTTAATTGTCCATAAAGCAAAATTTACATTAACTCAGTTCTTTTGGCTGTGGGCTATTAGCCATGCTCACTTGTAAAGATGTCAGGTATGGGAAATGGAAGCATCAGTCTCCTTAAAGGCACTTTTGATATAACAAAAGTGCCTGATGACTGAACTAAGTCCAAAATGTTGGAAGAAAATTGGCACTTTAAAAAAAATAAAGTAATATTTGTATTTGTGAAATTAGTTACTCCATGCTGACAATGTGCTTTCCAACCTTGAATCTACATAGAACTGGTATAATTTTTATTCTAAAAATTGCTGAGTATTGTATTGTAAGTCAAATTGTGGGTTCCTGAACATCTATTGTTATTTTATCTGCAGGTTCTTCAGTATATGGAAGATATTAAAGTTGTTGAGATGCAGAATTTTGACTTCAAGAAGAAAATTTCAGAGGCTGAAAGTAAACTAAAACAGCAACAGAATCTTTACGAGGCTGTGTGGTGTGACAGAAACCTTTACAGCAAGAACTTAATTGAAGCGCAGGTATGGATATTCTTTGCATACTTCTCTTTAAAGTGCTTTCTGTAAAAAAAAATCAATCCAATTTGGGTGTGTGGCCAGCTCAAGCAAGATCCTTGTATAACCCACACAAAACTGCCATGAAAAGGTAGGGTTTTGTTCCTTATCACCTGTAGTCTGTGGGGCAGTGGTGTAATTTAGTCTGGGATATTTCAAGATTTTGTCTTGGTGGCTATATGTGAGTGATTTGGAGGGTGATATATTTTGTATGTCTTAGGTGTTGCAGTATTCCTGATTTTACTAAAATTAGCCCGGGTGAGAGAGAGGTTTGAGAATATAGGAGTATGGGTTACTCGTCACAAGGTACCCTGACTTTATCTTGTCCTTGCTGCTACATATCAATGCACATAGTATTACAATACTTGCTTGCAATTAATGCTAATCAATTCATATGATGTTTTTTGAGCAAGTAAATCTCCAAATCAGTGTAATTTATCTTTTTGTGCACCACTAGGCGGAAGAGATACATATCTCTGCTTAATGCCATAGGGGATTTTGCATTCCCAGGGAAGAGCCATCATTGCAGTCTACACATCAGAGAACTGTGGTTATAAAGCACTAACATTATTTTTCACCTATCCTGTACATAGAACTTTCCTGTTGGGAACGAGGATATGTGAAATTACTTATATAGTTTCATGCTCTTACATGTTTATAACATCAATTTCTTGAGGGATTAATCTACCTATTTTGTTCTCCTGCCCTCCTGCATGTGGACCATACATTCTGAAAGCTAAGCCTTTCTTCTAATTTTGTTCAATAAGTGGTTTAATGTACTTAAACACGGGTTATTTATGGTAAAAGTGTTACCGGTTCCACTTTTGTCTTGTATGAGCTTGGAAATTTATTGCAGATTATAAAAAACATTGATAAGATTTCAGGGTCTCCCTTCCCCCATTTACTGGGAGTGTTGCAGCCAAAGGGCCGAAAGCTTTGTTGAGCATCCCACGATCTCTCTGACTCACTACCACCTGAAAGGAAGTAGAGAAGCACCAGGACTAGGACTGCCAGACTGTGTAACAGCTTCTTCCCTCAGGATGAGAGACTAATTATACCCTGCTATCACCAAGGTCTCATCACTAGGGCGGCGAGTTGTTTGCCACCAAAGTGGATAACTTCACATTTATCCGCAGATGCAATTTAATGTGGATAAATGTGAGGTTATCCACTTTGGTGGCATAAACAGGAAAACAGATTATTATCTGAATGGTGGCCGATTAGGAAAAGGGGAGGTGCAACGAGACCTGGGTGTCGTTATACACCAGTCATTGAAAGTGGGCATGCAGGTACAGCAGGCGGTGAAAAAGGCGAATGGTATGCTGGCATTTATAGCAAGAGGATTCGAGTACAGGAGCAGGGAGGTACTACTGCAGTTGTACAAGGCCTTGGTGAGACCACACCTGGAGTGTTGTGTGCAGTTTTGGTCCCCTAATCTGAGGAAAGACATCCTTGCCATAGAGGGAGTACAAAGAAGGTTCACCAGATTGATTCCTGGGATGGCAGGACTTTCATGTGATGAAAGACTGGATGAACTAGGCTTATACTCTTATAATTTAGAAGATTGAGGGGGGATCTGATTGAAACGTATAAAACCCTAAAGGGATTGGACAGGCTAGATGAAGGAAGATTGTTCCCGATGTTGGGGAAGTCCAGAACGAGGGGTCACAGTTTGAGGATAAAGGGGAACCCTTTTAGGACTGAGATTAGGAAAAACTTCTTCACACAGAGAGTGGTGAATCTGTGGAATTCTCTGCCACAGGAAACAGTTGAGGCCAGTTCATTGGCTATATTTAAGAGGGAGTTAGATATGGCCCTTGTGGCGAAAGGGATCAGGGGGTATGGAGGGAAGGCTGGTACAGGGTTCTGCGTTGGATGATCAGCCATGATCATACTGAATGGCTGTGCAGGCTCGAAGGGCTGAATGGCCTACTCCTGCACCTATTTTCTATGTTTCTATTCTGTTAACTGTTTACCTGTGCTACGAACTACATGTATTTTGAATTATATTTTATTAACGTATATATGGTAATATTTTGGTTCATGTGCTGTGTGATTTGTTTCGTAAATGCACTGTGGTCCAGAAGAGCATTGTTTGGTTTGATTGTAGATATATACAGTCAGATGACAATTAACGTGAACTTGAGATTAGTAGATTGTAGGAGTGTTGACAAAAATCGACATGAATGTAGTTACTTACAACGTACACTTTATTTACTCTCAAACAAATGGTGATGTTGTATATATATCAGAAAAAATCCCACCCCCAGAACATAATAACATACAATGTAACACGTAATATACATGGCGAACTTAACCCCTAACAGTCTGGGTGAATTTTGCCTAATGAAATTAAGGAGTCCCTACACACAGCACCCCTCCCCAGAGTTCATCCTATCAGACAAAGTCAAACAAGCAGGGCCCCACAAGACTCAGCCAAACCTACTCCTGCCTTCACAGGTAGATGCCGAGAAAGAAGAACGGTCAATGTCGGAATGTCTGGAGGTGGGAGGCTGATCCCTCCATGGGGGCTATGCCAGAAGGTCTGGAGGTGTGAGGCTGACCCCTCCATGGGGGCTATGCCAGAAGGTCTGGAGGTGTGAGGCTGACCCCTCCATGGGGGCTATGCCAGAAGGTCTGGAGGTGTGAGGCTGACCCCTCCATGGGGGCTATGCCACTTCCACTGGACAGTCCAGGTCCAAATGGCTGGACTTGAAATGATCTACAGAAACACTGTCTGGGGTACCTCCAAAGTTCGTTGTAAAAACATTATCCTAGGCTTCCAACACGTTATAAGGTGACGGCAGGGGACCCAGATCTCCATCATGATGCACAATCACATATTTTGCCTTCCACAGGCCTAGCAATAGATTCAACCGATGCAGGCCATGCTGCATTGTGGACAACAGAGCGAAGGTTTTGGCCTTGTCCATAAAAGCTGACCACTGCTGCGAAGTGGACCATGGGACCGTGGATGTTGGGAGAAACTCTCCCGGCACCCACAGGGGTTGCCCAAAAACGAGTTCCACAGAAGAGTTCTGAAGATTCAACTTAGGGGCTGTCCTCAGGCCCAGTATGATCCATGAAGTCTGTCCACCCAACAACAGTCACTGAGGCACACATGGAGAGCAGCTTACATTAAACGATGACACTGCTCGCACAAACTGTTGGCCCGAGGGTGATAAGCTGTGGTCTGGTGTAGTTTGACTGCCAGGTCATGTGCAACTGCACACCAAAACTCGTACATAAACCGTGTCCTTCAGTTTGAAGAGATATCCGACGGGATGCCAAACTCCGTGATTCACGAGCCAATGAATGCTCATGCCACCTCCATGGCTGAAATGAATGACAGCGACACTGCCTCCAGCCAACGTGTGGTGCTATCAACGATGGTGAGGAGGTGAGTAAACCCGTGGGACGGGGGGCAATAGGCCTACCAAATCAACATTCATGTGGTCGAAATGCCACTCAGGGACTGCGAAAGGAGCCGACGGAGCCTTGGCATGTTGATGCACCTTCACGTGTTGACACACCAAGCAAGCACTAGCCCAGTCCCTGACGTCCTTCTTAAGCCCCTGCCGTACAAACTTTTCCGTCACCAGTTTCTGCGATGCCCTCCAGCCTGGGTGAGAAAGCCTGTGGACTGCATTGAAAATGCGCCACCACCAGCTCACTGGTACAACGGCTTGGGTCGCCCGTTGACACATCACACAGTAGTGCAGCACTGCTGTCACCAAAAGCAACGTCCAACAATTTCAACCCTCTGTCTGCCAAATGCAGCGCCTGCACATATGGTTCTGAAACCTGGTCTGCTGCCATCAGAGCGTAGTCACCCACGCCCAAATGGACAGCACCAGCGCAGGACCGGGAAAGCCAGTCAGCCACAAGGTTACACTTCCCCACAACATGCTGGATGTCCATGGTGAACTCTGAAATAAAAGAAAGATGCTACTGCTGTCGAACAGACCAAGGTTCAGAGCCCTTAGCCATGGTGAATATTAGGGCCTTATGATCCACAAAAGCTGTAAATAGACGGCCCTCCAGGAGAAAATGAAAATACTGTGGTTATATACAGTATTACATACAGAAAATACAGTCGAAAAGGGTTCTCAAGTGTAAGAGATGTTCATCCCTAGAAGAGCTGGCTACCAAAATGTCACCTAGGTAAACAACCAGGAATGACAAATCCCTGAGATCATCGTCCATGAGGCGCTGAAAGGTTTGGGCTGCGTCCTTCAGCCTGAATGGCATTTGAAGGAACTCAAATAACCAAACGGTGTAATAACAGCAGTTTTAGGAATGTCACTTGGGTGGATGGGGTCCTGGTGATAACCACAAACAAGGTCCATGTTTGAGAAAATAATTTTCCCTGCCAGGTGGGCAGAGAAATCCCAGATTTGCGGGATTGGGTATTGGTCAGAGGTCGTGGTGTTGTTGAGGCAGTGGTAATCACCCCCCACCCCTGGTTTTTGTATGATGTGTAGAGGGGACACCCATGGACTGTTGGACCGGCTGACGATGCCCAGGCGCTCCATGGCATCAAACCTGCCTTTGGCGACGGCTAGCTTGTCCAGGTCGAGGCACCTGGTGTGAGTATGAACAGGCAGGCTGGTGGTGAGGATGTGGTGCTCCACTCCGTGTTTAGAGGTGGAGGAGGAGAAGGTGGGCTCAGTCAGATCCAGGAAATCAGCGAGGAGGTGAAGGATGTCAATGGAGGCGTAAAGGGCGCTGGACAACTTTGAAGTGCCGGTGGGCTGAATGTGCTGCAGAGGGAGTAGAAAGTCTCTGCCAGTTCTGGACATCAATGTTGGTGCAGAGGAGGTCAGATCCCAGCAGGGGCATAGTCATAGTCATAGTCATAGTCATACTTTATTGCTCCCGGAGGAAATTGGTTTTTGTTACAGTTGCACCATAAATAATAAATAGTAATAAAACCATAAATAGTTAAATAGTAATATGTAAATTATGCCAGGAAATAAGTCCAGGACCAGCCTATTGGCTCAGGGTGTCTGACCCTCCAAGGGAGGAGTTGTAAAGTTTGATGGCCACAGGCAGGAATGACTTCCTATGACGCTCTGTGTTCCATCTCGGTGGAATGAGTCTCTGGCTGAATGTACTCCTGTGCCCAGCCAGTACATTATGTAGTGGATGGGAGACATTGTCCAAGATGGCATGCAACTTAGACAGCATCCTCTTTTCAGACACCACCGTGAGAGAGTCCAGTTCCATCCCCACAACATCACTGGCCTTACAAATGAGCTTGTTGATTCTGCTGGTGTCTCCTACCCTCAGCCTGCTGCCCCAGCACACCACAGCAAACATGATCACACTGGCCACCACAGACTCGTAGAACGTCCTCAGCATTGTCCGGCAGATGTTAAAGGACCTCAGTCTCCTCAGGAAATAGAGACGGCTCTGACCCTTCTTGTAGATAGCCTCAGTGTTCTTTGACCAGTCCAGTTTATTGTTAATTCATATCCCCAGGTATTTGTAATCCTCCACCATGTCCACATTGACCCCCTGGATGGAAACCGGGGTTGCTGGTACCTTAGCTCTCCTCAGGTCTACCACCAGCTCCTTAGTCTTTTTCACATTAAGCTGCAGATAATTCTGCTCACACCATGTGACAAAGTTTCCTACTGTAGCCCTGTACTCAGCCTCATCTCCCTTGCTGATGCATCCAACTATGGCAGAGTCATCAGAAAACTTCTGAAGATGACAAGACTCTGTGCAGTAGTTGTAGTCCGAGGTGTAAATGGTGAAGAGAAAAGGAGACAAGACAGTCCCCTGTGGAGCCCCAGTGCTGCTGATCACTCTGTCGGACACACAGTGTTGCAAGCACACGTACTGTGGTCTGCCAGTCAGGTAATCAAGAATCCATGATACCAGGGAAGCATCCACCTGCATCGCTGTCAGCTTCTCCCCAGCAGAGCAGGGCGGATGGTGTTGAACGCACTGGAGAAGTCAAAAAACATGACTCTCATAGTGCTCGCTGGCTTGTCCAGGTGGGCGTAGACACAGTTCAGCAGGTAGACGGTGGCATCCTCAACTCCTAGTCAGTGCTGGTAGGCGAACTGGAGGTAGACACCACCGCCAACACAAAATTCCAGTGGAACTTCTGCCCGCCGAAGCACAATGCCATCTCACGCTTACCAAGATACCAATGGAGCTGCCGTTTGCAGCCTCGAGAGGTGGTCCATATTTCCCAGTTTGCATGTCCAATTTAGACACGGGCAGGATGCTTGTCTGAGCACCTGTGTCACAGAGGAAATGATGCCTGGAAACAGAGTCTGTAATGAACAACAAACTGCCTGACCTGCGAACACCCATAGCAGCTAACGAGCACCGGCCATTCCATTTCTCGACTCCTTGAACCTGCAGGGTGGGCGGTTCTTCTTAGTTCTTGGCCCAAACCTTACATGGTAGGGGAGGAGACCGTCGTTGAGTTGCAGCAATAGTCTCATGTTCAGGTGGCAGTGAGGCGCTGAAGTTATCCAGCCACATGTTGCACAGGCCCTCTTGATGATGGAAAGCACTAGAGCCTGGAGGTGTTTGAGGGGAGAACCAGCAACAGCTGACCACATTTCACCTGGTAGTTGTTGCAGGAAAAGCTCACTGAAGATGAAACATGGCTGATGTCTACCAAGGAGGGACAACATGTGGTCCATCAACTCCAACGGCTTGGAGTCGCCTAAGCCAGGCAGTGAGAGGAGCCAATGGGCACGCTCAGACTCGAAAAGTCTGAAAGTCTCTAGAAGGAGTTGCTTAAGAGTCTTGTACCTGCCAACTTCTGGGTGGGCGAGAGTGGGTGCTGTAGGATGCTCATCACCCTGGTTGCCGTAGAGCTGTCTAATGCTACGACGACATACTAATATTTCGTGTCATCTTATGAGATTCTCTGCACTATGAACTGGGTCTCAGCTTGAGCGAACTAAACAGCGACATATTCCTGCCAGAATTCAGGGTGCCTGAGAGCAACGGCATTTGCAGTCATGATTGTAAAGTGAAATCACTCCAGAATCGTCCGGAGTTACGCTGAAATCACCAATGTAGGAGTGTCAACAAAAATTGACAGAAGTGTAATTACTTCTAACGTATTTACTCACAAGCAAATGTTTACTCACTTTATTTACTCACAAGCAAATGTTGATGTCGTATATATATACGGGGGTATATATATATACCCCCAAAACATAATATCATACAACGTAACATGTAATTTACATGTCTGGGTGAATTCTGCCTAATAAATTTAAGGAGTCCCTACAATATATTAAAATGTAGGCCATTAAAATGGTATACATAATTCACTGACAGATCAATGCAGTTGAACAAAGAGAGACCCATATGAAAAATGGACTGCTACATTCAGCAGGACAATTACTCTCAAAGTCTTTTTCCGTAGGAAAGAAAATAGTGTCATTTGCTGTTGGACAGTGTTCTGAATTCTGGTCGAATAACACCAACCAATTCTATTTCTTTTTACTACTTTCAGTGTTGGATTAATATCTGAAGGTGCATCCTTCAAATTAGGGGTGACACATGAGAGTCTTCTGTTTTCCGAGCTTTTCTACCTGATCAATCTTTAAAATGCAGCAATTGCAGCCAGACCATGTCTTTTTCTATTTGCTTAGAAATGAAATAGACTGTGGCTTCACATTTAACCAGACAAATGATTCTGAAGCTTCCATCCCTTGCCTTTAGGCATATTAGTCCATTGTTTTTAATACATAGCAACCATGTGCAGGTGTTTGACATTAAACAATTTGTAAATACATTTCAAATAGTGGATGACATGAGATGTAAGGGAAAAAACAGAAATACAAGGTTTACCAAATAAACTTTTCTTGCTGTTTACATTAGAAGAATGGCTATTTCACAAGTTCACATAGTGTGGAAGTTGAATGAAGACATATGAGAGTCTAATGGAAAGTCCTTTCCAACTGCTATGTCTCAAAGAAGTCTCTTGTATATGGGAGAATAAAAAGCATAGTTATCAAAATTTGAGATATAAAACCCATCACCTGATATTTACAACAATGTTTTACTTGTGTTGGGACAGATGAATACCGGTAATGCACAGCTCACCCACTACTCTTTTATAATGGTATGCAAGGTCCTTTGCAAGCTATTGGACACTGATGCATACATGCCTACCACTTGTCTCAAGCAAGTGCTCAGAGACTACCTGTAGGTATGAGAGAAGAATACCATTGACACACATGCGGGGTTGTCTTGGAAGAAGCATTTCTGCAGGCAACCTCAGACATTGTTTGTACGTATGCATGATGGAATAATTGTAGCAAACCTAGGAAGAAGTATGATGTCTTCAAGGAAAAAATATATAGGTAGCTGAAATCAATCATGACCTACTGTTTACTTTTCCTGCACAAAACAGCTTTCATGGGCTGACCTTGGGGAGACGCTTTGTGTCCTCTTCAGAAATAGCCTTCTAAAATCATGGCTTGGATGTAAATGGTTAAAGATCTCAAAGTTGGAATGTTGAACCTGCACATTTGTTGAATTTATTCAAGGCTGAGATTGGTAGATTTTTAAGTACTTAGAGAATTTAGGTACATAGGAATGTGGAATGCAGGATCATGCGTGTTTTTGATTAGTGGGATAGGCTTAAAGGGGTGTAACTCTCCTCTGGCTCCCATTTCTTTATTGTATTTTCATACAGAAATGGATATTTTGGGAGGAAATTTCAATTACATGCATGTAATTCTATTCAAGAAAGATATCAATACATTCTTGTTAAAACTAACAAAAGAAGGATAAGCTAGTGTTTGGTATAAAAATTATTACATAAATGAGAGGAATAGATAGGGTGAATGCTTGCAGGCTTTTTCCCCTCGGTTTGGGTGAGAGTAGAATTAGAAGTCATAGGTTTAGGTGAAAGGTGAAATATTCAAAGGGAATCTGAGGGGAAACCTCTTCACTCAGAAGGTGGTGCGAATGTGGAACATGCTGCCAGTGGAAGTGGTAAATGCAATTCAATCGTAACATTTAAGAGAATAAGAAAGGGTTTGAGGGACATGGTCCATGCTCAGGTAGATGGGACTAGGCCGATCAGGTCGATGTGGACCGGAATGGTCAAAGGACATGTTTCTGTGCTGTAGTACTTTGTGACTCTGTAGCAGTCCATTGTATTAAAAAAAAGTTATTTAATGTAGTGATAAGACCATAAGATCATCAGATAGAGGTGTTGTGTCATTGTCCTGAAAATGAAAGTCAGTTCCTGTTGAGTGACACACATAAAAGTTGCTGGTGAACGCAGCAGGCCAGGCAGCATCTCTAGGAAGAGGTGCAGTCGACGTTTCAGGCCGAGACCCTTCGTCAGGACTAACGAACTCCTAACGTTAGTCCTGACGAAGGGTCTCGTCCTGAAACGTCAACTGCACCTCTTCCTAGAGATGCTGCCTGGCCTGCCGCGTTCACCAGCAACTTTTATGTGTGTTGCTTGAACTTCCAGCATCTGCAGAATTCCTGTTGTTCCTGTTGAGTGATATTTTTTACATATTTCCTATTCTGATCTGATATCCATGTTAATTGTAAACGCCTTAGCTTCTTATTCATTTCCACACTATGATTTTTTTTGGTGACTCAGTTGTGAATCGCAGCTTTGTCACTGGTTTGTTAAACTTAAGTAGCAGACTTGCGTCACAATGCTATGCTGTTATTTTTGTCTGTTCTTAGCACGGCTGTTAGTAATACTGTTACGTTTGAGTTGTGCCACATTTTTGTTGTCAGTAATAAGCTTTTGTAACACAACTTAAGCATGCAGTGAATAATACTGCTGGGTTCACAAGTCAGAATGGCAATAATGAGGCACTCGGTAAAATAGGTTCTTGAAAACACATATAAGTTGGTGCTGACAAATGTGGTTACAGTTCTAAATATCAATGTTTGAAATCTGATAAGGAAATAAAATTTTTTAAATAGACTATTTTTATTTCCTTTTCCTAACAGTGTTTAAGCTAGAATCGATGCAGGAAATATTCACAAGAATGTTGCCATAACTGGAGGGCTTGAATAATGAGGAGAGACTGGATTGGCTGGGACTGTTTTCCCTAGAGTGAAGGAGATTGAGGGGTGACCTTACTGAGGCTCACAAAGTCATGAGGGGCGTAAATAAGGTAAATTGCCCCAGTCTGTTTCTTCCCCGTATGGGATAGTCTAAAATTAGAGAGTATAACTTTAAGAGGAGAATGGAAAGATTTAGAAGAGATCTGAGAGGCAAGTTTTTCCACAAAGAGTGTGGATATATAGAATGAGATGCCAGAGAAAGCTATAGATGTAGGTGTAATTACAATGTTTAAGAGATGTTTGGATAGGTACATGGATGGGAAGGGTTCAGAGTGATGCGAGTTAAACACAAGCAAATGTCATTTTGGTTGGTATGGATGAATTGGACTGAAGGCTGTATAACTCTGGCTCTATGACTCTAAAAGTTTGATAAATTATTGCTCTATTGCACAATATGAATCCCTAAAAGATCAGAAGTCTACAGTCCATTCTTAATTCGTACAATGTTAATTAATATCAGGTGGGAGGAGAAGATGGCAGCGTGACGCAGCATGCGCAGCTCTCCGGTGAAGTGTTATCATATCTGTTAAATAAGGGCCGTGGACAATTCTGATTTGATGAAGACAGACGTGAGAAGCAGAGGAACATCTGGAGAAATTTCTGAAATGCCCGGTTCGCTGCTGTTGTTACTGTGTAATCGAGAATCTCTGGATGGTAGGCCCCAAAATCCCCGGCTTTGCCTGCTGCTGGCGACCGAGGCTGAGGTCGAAGTGTTCGGATAGAGATGGTGCTCGGTTCTCAGTGTCGGAGGGCTAATCAGAGCTCGAAGTTTTCAGAGGACTCAGAGTCAGACCGTGGTCGGGCATTACAGGGAGAGTTTTTTTCCTTCTCCTGTCTGCGTGAGATGTGGGACTTTCGAGAAACTTTGAACTTTTGTACTGTGCCATGGACTGTTCTTCATCAAGTTATGGTATTGTTGCACTGTTGTAACTATATGTTATAATTATGTGGTTTTGTTAGTTTTTCAGTCTTGGTCTGTCCTGTGGTTTTGTGATATCACACCGGAGGAATATTGTATCATTTCTTAATGCATGCATTACTAAATGACAATAAAAGAGAACTGCGTGTCCTCATAATCTAATAATCTAATCTAATATATACCAGGGTGGGAATAGTAGAAAGTTATTCTGCCTCTGCTCGGTCTTGTCCTCATAAGGTGCCCATACGTAGTTTCTTCTAGAGTAGAGAAGCACTAGAAAGCACAGGAGAGCTGCCTTTGCTTCTTTACATGAGTTTGGGGTCATTGAGATCAATTATTTGAATCATGACATTATTTTTTAATTAGTCAATAGTAGCTATAAGGAACAAGAGAAACAATTTTAGCATGCACTCAATGTTGCTGAATTTAGAAAAAAGAATTTCACAGCCATAAAGACTAATTTTATTCACAAATAACCCACTTTCATTATTACAGCTTTCACATTATTCCATTATAAAACAGAATGGAAAGTAATAATTGAGTTTGATTGTGAATGTCAGTCTGCAGGTCAGTTTTCAGTATTAACATGCAAAGGCAGAAAAGAAATGAAGTTCATTTTAATAACCTTATCCTCCAATATGCTATTAGACTGCTGAAAGAGCTGATGGACATCATAACTAATGTATCAAGCATACAGAAGTGGAATGGTTGCTTGGGATGTTCTTTAAAAGCATCACTTACTTAAGGAAATCCATGTTGGTGAACCTGAAGAAGATATAGCTTTTGATACCCTGTATGTCCATTTGAAAGAATGTATTTCTCGTAATATTTTGAAACATTTCCATCTGAATTTTTAGGTTGAATTTTGTAGCTTGTTAACTTGTACTGCAGTATACTGAGTCTAATCATACAATGTCTGGCTGGCAGGTTTAATGGCAATGTAGTCATAAGAAATATTTTACTTTTAGAGTTCAGTTCAGGGTATGCTATGTAGTGGTAACTGAAAGAGCTGCTAATCTAAAGTTATGATTGCAATATTTGGGCGTAGAAATTGAATCACATGGCATCTGTTTTTATAGATGGTAATAATGCAAACTTCGGTCTTAGTTGGAATAGATCACAGAGGCAATAAATCTTGTCAAGTCGCAGTAGTCATTAAATTGGATTCTGCACTTCCAATGTGTGATCTGTATTACCAAACCTGATATTTTGCTGGTGTCAACGTACATCAAATGACAGCACTGTTGACTTCATGCCCATTGTTCACATCAACTCAAAAATCCATGTTGACCTGGGCAGAACAGTCTAAGTAGAACCAGGAATACTGAGAGTTTGTTGCTTTTCTTGCTGTATAGCTTTGCAATTGACTCAGGCTTCTTAAACACCTTCCAAAGTTACAGAGTTGCTTCAAGGAACAGTAGGTGTTTTCTCCAGGAATTACCAGCTGTACTCATGCTATGGATGTCTCATTACTGATGCTGCTGACACACTGTGTTACTGACGATATTGTCATGGCTACACAGTGCAGAAAAAAATAAAAAACAAAGATCTCCTGTGTGCTGTTCCAAAATATCTTACCTAAAGTTTTCCGATAAGCAATACATCCACAAACTCAGGTTACCAAAGGTAGCTGTAGAGGTTGAGGTCACATTGATTCTTAATTTTCACCAGAATGTCTTTCAATGGAACTGAAACAGCGCTCTGTCATGTTTCCCAATATGTAGCAACAGAGAATCAGAATCGGAATTAGTTTAAGCTCTCTACTCAACAGGAAAGGTTTTCATTTTCTCAATACTTAGCTTGTGGTGGATGCTCCTGTTCCCATCTTGAGGGAGACTGAATTGCTGGATATTTTCAGTGGCCAGCACTGTCCAGGGGATGTATTCTAGATGCTAAAGTCTACCCGCTACTACTATGGCAGAGCACACTAGTTGCTTTCCAGTCACAGCAACTGCATGACCACAAGTGCTAGGATAGAAGCTGAATATGCCATTGGTCACCTCAGGATGAACATAAGATGTAGGGCACAGTAATTTGCCATAAACAAATATTGAGGTATTTTCATCCTGTGCTGTGCACAGCATAATTTTGTAAACAGAAAACAGCAATTGATGGTGGAAGAGGAGCAGTAACTGACGGAAGTATGGCCGTAGTTTAATCACTGGACCTGCAGCCAGGGTTTCAGGCCATGGGTCTCCCGAATCCCACCCTGGCAACTGGCAAATTTAATCTCAAGTGATTAAATAAATCTGAAAGCTTATCACAGTCATGGTAGCTATGAAACTACTGGATTGTTTAAAAGCATGCATCCCATTCAAAAATGTCCTCCTGATTTCCTCACAAGGTTTGTATTTGGTGTTACTCCAGAACACCAATGCACTTAACTCTTTAAGCACAGTTAGGCATGGACATTAGGTACTGGCTTTGCAAGTATGTGAACATTAAGTACTGTCATGAATTCATCCTAATGAGTAAATAAATTGAAACAGTGGAAATGTGAGGCCTAAGGGCCATAAGGCAGGAGGAAGGATACTAGAGAGACACCAGAGTCTCAATCCTTAAGCCGATTGGAAGAGTGGATCATTATCAACGCAGCTTAGAAGTGATTCCCTAAATAAAGAAATGAAAAATCACAATCTGCAGTGCAAGCCAAGTGTTGTGACAGTGATTGAAGTCACTGGAGAGACACTGCAGCTGGTGATTAGAAGTCTTTATTCATTGAAATAGGCAGGCAATCTTCTGGAGAGCCTTGAGGTAGAGTATCACATTCACAAACCTACATTACATTTTTATACTCTTAAGCTCAATAGTCCATTCAATATAGTTTCATTTGTTACAATGAAGGAGTTTACTTCAATGCTTTGGGTTGACGATGTTTCCGGTGAATTACATGTCTACAGTGGGAGACACCTCTGAATGTTCAAATGTCTTGGTTGAGACAAGCTAACTGCAAACTTTCCTAAACGTATCTACAATGGTGCAAATTCCTTAAACCCATTGATGATGCACAGCAATTAACAGACTTTGGCTGATGCATGGAAACGTTTCACGGTTACCATTTTGCAAACAATATGCAAAATGGGACCATGTGAGATAGGAGCAGAATTAGGCCATTTGGTCCAAAGAGTCTGCTCGGCAATTTCATCATGGCTGATCCAGTTTTCCTCTCAGCCCCAATTTTCTGTGTTCTCCCTGTATCCCATAATGCTTTGACCAATCAAGAATCTATCAACCTCTGCCTTAAATATACATAAAGACTTGGCCGCCACAGCTGCCTGTGGCAATGAATTCCACAGATTCACGACTCTCTGGCTGAAGAAATTCCTCCTCATCTCTGTTTTAAAATGCTGCCCTTCTATTCTGAGGTGTCCTCTGGTGTTACGCACTCCCATCATAGGAAACATCCTCTCCACATCCACTCTATCAAGGCCTTTCACCATTCATTAAGTTTCAATTAGTTCATCCCTCATTATTCTGAATTCCAGTGAATATTGGTCCAAAGCCATCAAACGCTCTTCATATCGCAAGCCATTCAATCCTGGAAACATTTTTGTGAACCTCCTTTGAACACTCCCCAGTTTCAGCATTTCCTTTAGAAAATAAGGGGCCCAAAACTGCTCACAACACTCCAAGTGAGGCCTCACAAGTGCTTTATAAAGTCTCAGCAATACATCCTTACTTTTATATTCTAGTCCTCTTGAAATGAATACTAACGTGGCACTTGCCTTCCTCTCCAGCTTTAGGGAATCCTGAACAAAGACTTTCAAGTCCCTTTGCACCTCAGTTTTTTTGTATTTTCTCTCCATTTAGAAAATACTTTACCCTTTCATTTCTTCTACCAAAGAGCATGACCATACACTTCCTGACTCTATATTCCATCCGCCACTTCTTTGCCCATTCTCCTAATTGGTCTGTCCTTCTGTAGCCTCCCTACTTCCTCAAAGCTATCTGCCCCTCCACCTATCTTCATATTGTCTGCAAATTTTGAAACAAAATCATCAATTGTATCATCCAAATCATTGGCATACACAGTACCTATAAAAAGTATTCACCCCCCCCCCCCCGGAAGTTTTCATATTTTATTGTTTTGCAGCATTGAATCACAGTGGATTTAGTTTGGGTTTTTTTGACACTGATCAACAGAAAAAGACTCTTTCCTGTCAAAGTGAAAACAGATCTCTACAAAGTGATTTAAATTAAGACAAATATAAAATACAAAATAATTGATTGCTTAATTATTCACTGCCCATATGACACACCAAACCATCACTCTTGCAGCCAATTGGTTTTAGAAGTTACATAATTAGTTAAATATAGATCACATGCGTGCAGTCAAGGTGATTCAATGGATTGTAGTAAAAATACACCTGTATCTGAAAGGTCCACCTGCTGGTGAGTCAGTATCCTGGCAAAATAAACTATACCATGAAAACAAAAGAACACTTCAAGCAACTCTGAGAAAAGCACAAATCAGGAGATGGAAGCAAGAACATTTTGCAATTCACTGAATATCCTTTGGAGTACAGTTAAGTCGTCATCAAGAAATGGCAAGGAAATGGTAAGAATATGGCACTGCTGTATCTCTTCCTGGAGCACACCACCCTCAAAGACTGAGTAGCTGGGTAAGGGGATTAGTGAGGGAGGCCACCAAGAGACCTATGACAAATCTGGAGGAATTGTAAGTTTCAGTGGCTGAGATGGGAGAGACTGCACGTACAACAATTGTTGCCTGGGTACATCACCAATCGCAGCTTTGTGGGAGAACGGCAGAGGGAAGACCACTGTTGAAAACAACTCACATGAAATTTTGGCTGGAGTTTTCCAGAAGGCATGTGAGAGACTCTGAAGTGAACTGGAAGATGTTTCTATAGTCTGATGAAATCAAAACTGAGCTTTTTGACCATCAGACTAAATGCTATGTTTGGCGTAAGCCAAACAACACATCACTAAAAACACACCATCCCTACCATGAAGCATAGTGGTGGCTACATCATGCTGTGGGGATGCTTCACTGCAGCAGGCCCTGGAAGGCTTGTGAAGGTAGAGGGTAAAATGAATGCAGCAAAACACAGGGAAATCCTGGCGGAAAACCTGATGCAGTCTGCAAGAGAACTGCAACTTGGGAGAAGATTTGTTTTCCAGCATGACAATGACCCCAAGTATAAAGTCAAAGTTACACAGTTAAAAACAACAAAGCTAATGTTCTGGAGTGGCCAAGTCAGAGTCCAAACCTCAATCCAATTGGGAATGTGTGGCTGGACTTGAAAAACGCTATTCTCTCTTGAATCCCATGCAATTTGACTTGAGTTTGTGCAGCTTTGTAAAGCTGAATGGATAAAAATTGCAGTGTCCAGATGTGAAAAGCTGACAGAGACTATCCATACAGACTCAAGGCTGTAATCGCTATCAAAGGTGCATCTACTAAATACTGACTAGAAGATGGTGAGTAATTATGCAATAAATTATTTTGTGTTTAATAATCGTAATAAATTTAGACCAATATGTAGAAATTTGTTTTCACTTTAACGTGAGTGTTTTCTGTTGACCAGTGTCAAAAAGCCAAGTTAAATGCACTGTGGTTCAACGTGGTAAAATGATAAAACATGGAGACTTACAAGGGGGGAGAGGAATACTTTTTATAGGCACTGTAATGTAAAAAGAACACCACTAGTCACTGGCAGCCAACCAGAAAAGGTTTCCTTTCTTCCCACTCTTTGCATCCTGCCATTCAGCCAATGATTTATCCATACTAGAATCTTTTCTGGTAATACCCTGGGCTCATATCTTACTAGGCTCACGTGGCACCTCTTCAAAGGCCTTCTGAAAATCCAAGTACACAACATCAACCAATTCTCCTTTGTTTACCCTGCTTGTTATTTCTTTAAAGAATTCTAACAGATTTGTCAGGTAAGGTTTTCCCTTGAGGAAACCATGCTGGCTAAGGCCTATTTAATCATGTGCCTCTATGTACCCTGAAACCTCATCCTTAATAATCAACTCCAACATCTTGTCGACCAGCAAAGTCAGACTAACTGGTCTATAGTTTCCTTTCATCTGCCTCTCTCCACTCTTGAAGAGTTGAATGGCATTTGCAATTTTCCAGTCTTTTGGAACCATTCCAGAATTTAGTGATTCTTCAACAATCATTACTAATGCCTCCACAATCTCCTTAGCCACCTCTTTCAGACCCCTGGGGTGTACACCATATGGTCCAGGTGACTTATCTACCTTCAGACCTTTCACTTTCCCAAGAACATTCTCTCTAAAAATGGTAATTTTACACACTTCATGTTCCCTAACACCTGGAACTTCTACCGTACTGTTAATGTCATCTGCAGTGATGACTGATACAAAGTAACTTATTTAGTTCATTCACCATTTCCCTGTTCTCCCCCCCCCCCCATTGTTACCTCTCCAGTATTGTTTTCCAGCATTCCAATATCCACTCTTGCCTCTCTTTCACACTTTATGTATCTGAAAATCTTTTAGTATCCTTTTTAATATTGGCTAGCTTTACTTTTGTATTCCATCTTTACCTTCTTAATGATTTTTTCTTTAGATGCCTTCTGTTGGTTTTTAAAAGCTTCCCAATCCTCTAACTTTCCACTAATTCTTGCTCTATTATATGCCCTCTCTTTGGCTTTTATGTTGGCTTTGACTTCTCTTGTTAGCCAAGCTTGTGTCATCTTGCCTTTAGAATACTTCTTCTTCTTTGGGATGTATATATCCTGTGCCTTCCGAATTGCTTCCAGAAATTCCAGCCATTGCTGCTCTTCTGTCATCCCTGCCAGTATTGTTTTCCAATCAATTCTGGCCAACTCCTCCCTCATGCCTTTGTAGTTTCCTTTATTCCACTGTAATACTGATATATCTGACTTTAGCTTCTCCTTCTCATACTTCAGAGTGAGTGCGATCATATTATAGAAACATAGAAAATCTACAACACAATACAGGCCCTTCGGACCACAAAGCTACGCTGAACACGTCCTTACCTTAGAACTGCCTAGGCTTACCTATAGCCCTCTATTTTTCTAAGCTCCATGTACCCATCCAGGAGTCTCTCAAAAGTCCCTATCGTTTCTGCCTCCACCACCGCCGCCGGCAGCCCATTCCACGCACTCACCACTCTCTGCTTAAAAAAAAAACTCCTCTGTACCTACATCCAAGCACCTTAAAACTATGCCCTCTCGTGCTAGCCATTTCAGCTCTGGGAAAAAGCCTCTGATTATCCAGATGATCAATGACTCTCATTGTCTTGTACACCTCTATCAGGTCACCTCTCATCCTCTGTCGCTCCAAGGAGAAAAGGCCGAGTTCACTCAACCTATTCTCATAAGGCATGCTCCCCAATCCAGGCAAAATCCTTGCAAATCTCCTCTGCACCCTTTCTATGGTTTCCACATCCTTCCTGTAGTGAGGCAACCAGAACCGAGCACAGTACTCCAAGTGGGGTCTGACCAGGGTCCTATATAGCTGGAACATTGCCTCTCAGCTCTTAAACTCAATCCCACGATTGATGAAGGCCAATGCACTGTATGCCTTCTTAACCACAGAGTCAACCTGTGTAGCAGCTTTGAGTGTCCTATGGACATGGACCCCAAGATCCCTCTGATCCTCCACACTGCCAAAAGTCTTACCATTAATGCTATATTCTATCATCATATTTGACCTACCAAAATGAAACACCTCACACTTATCTGGGTTGAACTCCATCTGCCAGCCGTCCACCCTATCCACAACACCCCCAACCTTTGTGTCATCAGCAAACTTACTAACCCATCCCTCCACTTCCTGATCCAAGTCATTCATAAAAATCACAAAGAGTAGGGGTCCCAGAACAGATCCCCGAGGCACACCACTGGTCACCGACCTCCATGCAGAATATGACCTGTCTACAACCACTCTTTACCTTCTGTAGGCAAGCCAGTTCTGGATCCACAAAGCAATGTCCCCTTGGATCCCATGCCTCCTTACTTTCTCAATAAGCCTTGCATGAGGTACCTTGTCAAATGCCTTGCTGAAATCCATATACACTACATCTACGGCTCTACCTTCATCAATGTGTTCAGTCACATCCTCAAAAAATTCAATCAGGCTTTTAAGGCACGACCTGCCCTTGACAAAGCCATGCTGACTATTCCTAATCATATTGTGCCTCTCCAATGTTCATAAATCCTGCCTCTCAGGATCTTCTCCATCATCTTACCAACTACTGAAGTAAGACTCACTGGTCTATAATTTCCTGGGCTATCCCTGCTCCCTTTCTTGAACAATGGAACAACATCTGCAACCTCCCAATCCTCCGGAACCTCTCCCGTCCTCATTGATGATGCAAAGATCATCGCCAGGGGCACAGCAATCTCCTCCCTCGCTTCCCACTGTAGCCTGGGGTACATCCCGTCCAGTCCTGGTGACTTATCCAACTTGATGCTTTCCAAAAGCTCCAGCACATCCTCTTCCTTAATATCTACATACTCAAGCTTTTCAGTCTGCTGCAAGTCATCCTTACAATCACCAAGATCCTTTTCCATAGTAAATACTGAAGCAAGATATTCATTAAGTACCTCTGCTACCTCATCTGGTTCCTATTTTTCCACTGTCACACTTTTCCACTGTCACACTTGATTGATCCTATTCTCTCATGTCTTATCCTCTTGCTCTTCACATACTTGTAGAATGCCTTGGGGTTTTCCTTAATCCTGTCCACCAAGGCCTTCTCATGGCCCCTTCTGGCTTTCTTAATTTCATTCTTAAACTCCTTCCTGCTGGCCTTATAATCTTCTAGATCTCTATCATTACCTAGTTTTTTGAACCTTTTGTAAGCTCTTCTTCTTGACTAGATTTACAACAGCCTTTGTACACCACGGTTCCTGTACCCTACCATCATTTCCATGTCTCATTGGAACGTACCTACGCAGAACCCCACGCAAATATCCCCTGAACATTTGCCACATTTCTTCCGTACGTTTCCCTGAGAACATCTGTTTCCAATTTATGCTTCCATATTATGATCACATCCCTAAGGGTTCTTTTACCTTAAGCTCTCTAATCAATTCTGGTTCGTTGCACAACACGTAATGCAGAATAGCTGATCCCCTGGAGGGTTCAACCATGAGCTGCTCTAAATAGCCATCTCATAAACATTCTAGAAATTCACCACCTTGGAATCCAGGCCCAAACTGATTTTCCCAATCTACCTGCATATTTCAAATCCCCCATGACTATTGTAATATTGCCCTTTTGGAATGCATTTTACATCTGCTTTGTTAACTTGTATACATATTCTTACTACTGTTTGAGGGGTCTGTCTACAACTCCCATCAGGGTCTTTTTAACCTTGCAGTTCCTTAGCTCTATCCACAATGATTCAACACCTTCTAACCCTATGTCACCTCTTCCTAATGATTTAATTTCATTTTTTACCGACAGAGCAATGCTGCTCCCTCTGCCTTCCTGCCTTTTGAGGCAATGTGTTGCCTTGGACGTTAAGCTCCCAGCTATTATCTTCTTTCAGCCATGATTCAGTGATACAGGCCAAGCTGTAAATGTGCTACAAGTTCATATACCTTATTCCGTATGCTGCTTGCATTCAAATATAACACCTTCAGTCCTGTATTCACCCTTTTCAATTTTGTCTGTCTTTTATGTTGCAACTCATCCTGTTGACTTCAATTTTGCCCAGTCAGCACCCTCTCCTCACTACACATTACCTCTGTTTATAAACCAGCTACTTCATCTTCAGCACTGTCTTCTAGATTTCCTATGATACTTCTTGCACTGAAATATACACAGCTCAGGCAAATAGTCACACCATGCTCAATCTTTTGATCCCTAACTTTGTCTGAGGTCTGACCAACATCTGCCTCTCCACAACCTCTTCACTAACTGCTCTGGTACTCTGATTTCCATCCCCCTGCAACTCTAGTTTGAACCCCAGCATGCAGCATTAACAAACCTTCCCACTGGGATATTAGTCTCCCTCCAGTTCAAGTGCAAACCTTCCCTGGAAGAGAGCCGAAAGATCCAAAAAATCGTATGCCCTCCTTCCTACACCAACTCCTTAGTCACACATTAAACTGTACAATCTTCCTAGTTCTGGCCTCGCTAGCATGTGGCATTGGTAGCAATCCTGAGATTACAGCCCTGGAATTCGTGTCCTTTAATTTAACATCTGACTCCCTGTGCAGAGCCTCACCATTCATCCTGCCCATGTCATTGGTACCTACCCGGACCATGACCTCCTGCTGGTCACCCTCCCATTTAAGAATGCTGAGGACTCGACCTGTGATGTGTCAGGCTCTGGACACCCAGGAGGCAACATACCATCTGGAAATCTCATTTTTGTTCATAGATGTTCCTGTCCAATCGTCTAACTAGTGAATCATCTGTCACGACAACATGCTTTTTCTCCTCCCCTTCCCTTCTGAGTTACAATTGGACTCAGTGTCAGAGATGCAACCACTGTGGCTTTCCTCTGTTAGGTTAACCTCCACAACAGTATCCAAAGTGATAAATCTATTGTTGAGCGGGATGGCCACAGGGGTATTCTGCACTGGCTCCTTAACCTCTTTCCCATAAGACCATAAGACAAAGGAGCAGAAGTCAGCCATTTGGCCCATTGAGTCTGCTCCGCCATTTCATCATGAGCTGATCCATTCTCCCATTTAGTCCCACTCCCCCGTCTTCTCACCATAACCTTTGATGCCCTGGCTACTCAGATACCTATCAATCTCTGCCTTAAAAACACCCAATGACTTGGCCTCCACTGCCGCCTGTGGCAACAAATTCCATAGATTCACCACCCTCTGGCTAAAAAAATTTCTTTGCGTTTCTTTCCCCTTCCTGATTGTCACCTAGTTTCCTGTGTCCTGCACCTTGGGTGTAACTACCTCTCTATTCGTCCTCTCTACCACCCCCTCAGCCCCCTGAATGATCCAGATTTCATCCAGTTTCAGTTCCAATTCCTTAATATGGATTGTTAGAAGCTGCAGTTGTATGCATTTCTTGCAGTTGTAGTCATTAGGGACACTGGAGATCTCCCTGCCTTCCCACATCCCGGCAAGAGAAACGTTCCACCATCCTGCCTGGCATCTCTACTGTCCTTACTGAGCAGATATAAAGAAGGGAAAGAAGAAAAAAAAACCTTAACCTTGAGCTTTTCTTTCACTCATTTTTTTTGCTGAAGTCTCAAAGAGCTAAAGCCTCAATATCACCATTCTGACTCTCTCCAATATAACAATGGCCAGTTTGACGATGGCTGCTACGCTTGCCCTGCCTTGCTTTAATTTTTCTCTTGTTTATCAATCACAAGCACAGATTGGTTGCTGGTCAATAGACAATAGGTGCAGGAGTAGGCCATTCGGCCCTTTGAGCCAGCACTGCCATTCACTGTGATCTTGGCTGATCATCCACAATCAGTAGCCCCTTCCTGCCTTCTCCCCATATCCCTTGACTCCAATATCTTTAAGAGCTCTATCTAAATCCTTCTCGAAAACATCCAGAGAATTGGCCTCCACTGCCTTCTGAGACAGGGCATTCCACAGATCCACAACTCTCTGAGTGAAAAAGTTTTTTCTCAACTCAGTTCTAAATGGCCTACCCCTTATTCTTAAACTGTGGCCTCTGGTTCTGGACTCCCCCAACATCGGGAACATGTTTCCTGCCTCTAGCGTGTCCAATCCCTTAATAATCTTATATGTTTCAATCAGATTCCCTCTCATCCTTCTAAATTCCAGTGTATACAAGCCCAGTTGCTCCAATCTTTCAACATATGACAGTCCCACCATCCTGGGAATTAACCTCATGAACCTACGCTGCACTTTCTCAATAGCAAGAATGTCCTTCATCAAATTTGGAGACCAAAACTGCACACAATACTCCAAGTGTGGTCTCACCAGGGCCCTGTACAATTGCAGAAGGACCTCTTTGCTCCTATACTCAACTGCCCTTGTTATGAAGGCCAACATGCCATTAGCTTTCTTCACTGCCTGCTGTACCTGCATGCTTACTTTCAGTGACTGATGAACAAGGACACCTAGATCTCATTGTACTTCCCCTTTTCCTAACTTGACACCATTCAGATTGTAATCTGTCTTCCTGTTCTTGCCACCAAAGTGGCTCATCTCACATTTATCCACATTAAACTGCATCTGCCATGCATCTGCCCACTCACCCAACCTGTCCAAGTCACTCTGCATTCTCATAACATCCTCCTCACATTTCACACTGCCACCCAGCTTTTTGTCATCTGCAAATTTGCTGATGTTACTTTTAATCCCTTCATCTAAATCATTAATGTATATTGTAAATAGCTGCAGTCCCAGCACCGAGTCTTGTGGTACCCCACTGGTCACTGCCTGCCATTCTGAAAGGGACCTGTTAATGCCTACTCTTTGTTTCATGTCTGCCAACCAATTTTCTATCCATGTCGGTACCCTACCCACAATACCACGTGCTCCAATTTTGCCCACTAATCTTCTATGTGGGACCTTATCAAAGGCTTTCTGAAAGTCCAGGTACACTATATCCACTGGCTGCCCCTTGTCCATTTTCATAGTTACATCCTCAAAAAAAAATTCCAGAAGATAGTCAAGCATGATTTCCCCTTCGTAAATCCATGCTGACTCGGACCTATCCTGTTACTGCTATCCAAATGTGCCGCTATTTCATCTTTTATAATTGATTCCAGCATCTTCCCCACCACGGATGTCAGGCTAACTGGTCTATAATTCCCTATTTTCTCTCTCCCTCATTTCTTAAAAAGTGGGATAACATTAGCAACCCTCCAATCTGCAGGAACTGATCCTGAATCTATAGAGCATCGGAAAATGATTACCAATGCGTCCACGTTTTCTAGAGCCACCCCCTTAAGTACCCTGGGATGCAGACCATCAGGCCCTGGGGATTTATCAGCCTTCAGTCCCATCAGTCTATCCAACACCATTTTCTGCCTAATGTGAATTTCCTTCAGTTCCTCTGTTACCCTAGGTCCTCCGGCCACTATTACAACTGGGAGATTGTTTGTCACACTCTTTTTGCATTGCCATAACTCGGATGCTGCTGCCTTTTTCTACTCGGACAGTGGACCTGAGTGAAATCTCCTCTCAATCTTCCAATGTTCAATGATCGGTTGTTGTTCAATGCTCTGTTGCGACCTGCTTGATGCTGCCTTTTGCTACTTGGGCAGTGGATCTGAGTGAAACCCCCTCCTCTCAATCTCCCAATGTCTGGATTGGTCACTGGTCAACACTCTATTATGCTTAGTCTCTTAGTCTTTGGGCTAGCCTGTACTTTTAATGTCAATGTACAGCTTGCAATTTACAATTAGAACTGAAGACTGGTTCTTGCTTGAAATAATATTTGCTATATTCACGTAACTCTAGAATACTGCCCAACACCACACCTGCCTAACACCGCACCAAACTTTACCACCAGTACAGGATACCAATAACCAGGCAGAGAAAATTTAGATGATGTGCACAATTCCTCACATCCTTCTTTGCATGTCCACCTGCACTGATCATAACACCTGATTGAATGAACTCTTGATCAATTACTTAAATTGATTTCTGCAATGTCTGTGTATTTCTTGTGATATCTTATATAAAGAACTCAGCACCCAAAATATATTTCCTTGTGAGTATCTCCACTCTACAAATATAAACAGTGTTGTGGAGATCAATGTGACATCTTGTCAGCACATGACATTTCTTCCCCTATTAGTGCATTGTGTGGACGTTCTTACACCAGAGAAACATCATGTTGTCATCGTTGGCCAATCTCTTCTTCAGCTGGGGCTGATTGATCTACTGGCCCCTCTGATGCAACGGTCTCCCTCTAGAATATTGTACTGTATATCATTGACCAGAGCTTTAGTGCTCATGTGTATGAATATAAAAACTCTCCTTTGCATCTTCCATAGAAGCCATAATGTAGGCTACTGCTGTGTGGCTGCCAATGGGAGTTTGCCTGCAAGAATTAAATGCCGCCTTCTGCCACACGGCAAAATAATAAAAGAAGTACTAAATTGAGTGAGTTATTATCAGAGCATGTTCAAGTCCTGTGTTCAGTGCCTTTCTGTGGACATAAATCTCCTCAATGCTGTTTTACGTGGTGTTTTAGTCAATTATGCAAAGGAGTCTATTTAGCAAAAGCAATAAAGGTACTTTATTGCACCATAGATAGGCGCACTTTAATTTCTAGGCAAACCTAGAAATTGTTACTGCAAGATCGATATACCATTATATGATAAATTTTTGGTATCCTACTTTTTTTCCAAAGCACAATAGCTATGATTATGTTACAGTGGGACATGCTGCCCTGAAAGGAATCCCAGTTCCACGTTAAGTAAAGCAAGCATTACGAAAGACTCATTTTCTTTCAGCCTTCGGAATGCCTGTCATAAGTAGTTGCAAAGTAATTAAATTTTATATATAGTCACTGGCTTGATAACATCAATTGCATCTTCGGCATTATTGTAATATTGCTTTGTGTTTATATGTTCAGCTTTCATGAGTTGAAAGATGACAACTCATTATTTACCTGCTGATTAATAAGCTGTCAAATCCGTGCTATCAATTCTCATTTTACTCTCAACAAAAAGAGTAGAATGTATATTTATTTATTAATGTATTGAACTGCTGCCACAAAATAACAAATTTCACAGCATATGTCAGTGATTATAACCCTGATTCTGTTTTACTTAATAACTTGAGGAAAACGGTCATATGTGAATGCGAATGAATTATTGGTAGAAAATTAAAACATAACATCATATTTGTTAATAGAATATTTGAAATAATTTTATTCACTTTCTCTGTTTCATTTCTAAGGATGAGATAGCTGAAATGAAACGAAAACTAAAGATCATGCACCATCATATTGATCAATTGAAAGATGAGATAAGCTCAAAGGAGGTTGCACTTGTGAAACAACAGTTGGAGTATCAGCGCATGGAGAAAGAGAAAGATGTATTGAAGGTACTGTTGTAGAATTATTGCAATGATTCTTCCTTCCTCTTATTACCAAATTAAACTGTAAGGGGTATGTTACACCTGATATGGTTCAGTGTGATAGTATCCTGTTTAGTATTGGGTTAGTTATGTTAACATCTGGACTATTGATATGGTGAAAGAATTCATTTTCCACCACTGCAAATGGGAAATTTCAATTCCATTAATGATATAAATGTAGAATAAAAAATCTTGCATCAGATGTATTGAACATGAAACTACTGGATTATCCCTCCAAAATCTGGTTACTAATATTCTTTAGGGTTGGAAATCAGCCATTCTTACCTGGTCTGGCCAATCTATGGCTGACATCCCAATTAAAAATGTTCAGGGACTCCAAAAGCAGAGAAAGCTATGGATTAAATGTGGGCATATGGGCCTAGTATAGATGAGTACCATGATCAGTGGGGACATGGTAAGTTGAAGGACATATCTCTTTGCTATAAAGCACGATGAAATCTATGAACGTAAATACTGAATGAGAACAAGCTTGGGCTGGGCTTTGATTACCTAACCCAATGTGATTAACTCTTAAATCTTCCACCAAGTGAAGGGCAATTAGGACTTCCACTGGGCTTTCCAGTGAAATCCTGTGATTAATAAAAAATACTCAATGTTTTAAATTTTCTTTGATTCTTTCTGTTGGATGTAGTAAAAAGGGTGTTAGGACAATGTAGAGATTGAGATTCTAATAATAATTATTTCCTTTCATATGATCATGGAAATATGAGAAGCAAAACTTTAAGTTGTATCAATATTGGATATCCCCTCCCCCCCCCCCCCATCCATGCTTACTATATGTAAATTGATGAAATTAGGTCATTTTTGATCATAGCCAATCACTGATAACGAATTGAATTCTTAACCAGCTTCATTTCTGGTACCTTGGAAATACAAGTCAATAACATTAAGTCAAGCCACTTTGTGAATGTTAAAGAAAGTTACTAAGAGAAATTTGATCCCAACCAATCAATGTTAACCCATTGAAGTGTCACTTGCAGCTGGTTACACTCTATGGAAAGAGTAACAGTAATAAGGAAACTAGCCTTTTAGCTTATAAGTTCTCTGACCTACAGAAATGGATTGGTACTGTCTAAGAAGATGAAAATATAATTTAGCACTAGGATGCAGTATACACTTAGTGGCCACTTTATTAGGTACACCTGTACGTCCGCTCGTTAATTCAAATATCTAATCAGCCAATCATGAGGCAGCAACTTGGTATATAAACACATGCCAACATGGTCGCATGGTTCAGTTGTTTTTCACACCATACATCAGAATGAGGAAGTGACTGACCATAGAATGATTGTTGATACCAGACAGGGTGGTTTGAGAGTCTCAGAAACTGCTGATGCCCTGGGATTTTCACAAACCACAGTCACTAGAGTTTACAGAGAATGCTGTGAAAACAAAAAAAAGTGAGTGGCACTTCTGGGGGTGAAAATGCCTTGTTGAAGAGAGAGGTCAGAAGAGATTGGCCAGACTGGTTCAAGCTGACAGGAAGGTGATACTAACTCAAATAACTATGCGTTATAACAGTGATCTGCTAAAGAGCATCTCTGAACGCATAACATGTCAAGCCTTAAATTGGATGAGATACAGCAGCAGAAGACTATAGCCGGTTCCACTCCTATGCTCAGTAAAGTGGCCACTGAGTGACCCTACTTGGATTTTATACTTGTAATAATTGTACAACTCTGTTGTAAGTGGAGTGTGAATTTCCTCGATGTCTTGATCAACATACTGCCCTTAAATCAATCACCCCATAAACAACAGAACTGACCATTCATGTAATTTATCCATGGAAGTGCACTGTGAGGGCAGCTAAAACAGTATTTGTCTGGACGATGGTCTGCCCTTCAGAGTACTATATTATCCTGAGGTGTGATTAAAACTAAATATAAATGTGAGTGCTTCTTACTCCCAGTTTCTTTGTGCTGTGATAGGTGTAGAGTTTGTTAAAATCAATACTTTCAATGTGATGGTGAATTTACATTCACCTATTTTTCACATTTGATGCAGTGTCCATAACAACAAATCATTTCCACCACCTGCATCCACTTCTGCAGTTCATTCCCTCTGCATTTGAGTGGAGAGCAAAATGTGACACTGATTCTCTAAGCTTCTCTTTGTAAATGTCATTTTACATTTTCCTGTGGCTTGAACCCCTGCCATATGGCTGGCCACCAAGCATTGATTAATTGTTGCAATAACTCATCATTTGATGAAATCTTTGCAGACCTTTTTGCTTGTTCTTTTAGGAGGTATTTCTGTTTACAAACATGTTGTGGGTAATGGTGATTATTGCTACTAGATTTGGGCTGATTTTGGCGCAGTGAATGCACTCTTGCCTCTATGTCAGATTATTATTGATTTAAATTCTATCCAATCACTTGAGCATTCCACTGTGGCAGTGCCATGTTGTTAGAGGTGCCATATTTTAGATGAGGTGTTAAACAAAGATTGTATAAGCCCTTTGAGCTGAAACTCAAACTACTATTTCAAAGAGATGCAAGAAATTTATCCTCAATATCCTAGCCAACAATTATTCCTTGAACAACCCCACTAAAAGAAATTGTCTTATCTTTATCACATTGCTGTCTGTAATTTGGTGGTTTTTGTATATTACTATTATGGCTACATTAAAGATACATCTAGTCAGGTGGAAAAAGGCAGCATACATGAGGTTTAGGAAGCAAGGATTAGATGGGTTTATTGAGGAATATAGGGAAGCAAGAAAGGAGCTTAAGAAGGGGCTGAGAAGAGCACGAAGGGGGCATGAGAAGGCCTTGGCGAGTAGGGTAAAGGAAAACCCCAAGGCATTCTTCAATTATGTGAAGAAAAAAAGGATGACAGGAGTGAAGGTAGGACCGATTAGAGATAAAGGTGGGAAGATGTGCTTGGAGGCTGTGGAAGTGAGCGGGGTCCTCAATGAATACTCCTCTTCGGTATTCACCAATGAGGGGGAACTTGATGATGGTGAGGACAATATGAGTGAGGTTGATGTTCTGGAGCATGTTGATATTAAGAGAGAGGAGGTGTTGGAGTTGTTAAAGTACATTAGGACGGATAAGTCCCCGGGGCCTGACGGAATATTCCCCAGGCTGCTCCACGAGGCGAGAGAAGAGATTGCTGAGTCTCTGGCTAGGATCTTCATGTCCTTGTTGTCCATGGGAATGGTACCGGAGGATTGGAGGGAAGCGAATGTTGTCCCCTTGTTCAAAAAAGGTAGTAGGGATAGTCCGGGTAATTATAGACCAGTGAGCCTTATCTCTGTGGTGGGAAAGCTGTTGGAAAAGATTCTTAGAGATAGGATCTATGGGCATTTAGAGAATCATGGTCTGATCAGGGACAGTCAGCATGGCTTTGTGAAGGGCAGATCATGTCTAACAAGCCTGATAGAGTTCTTTGAGGAGGTGACCAGGCATATAGATGAGGGTAGTGCAGTGGATGTGATCTATATGGATTTTAGTAAGGCATTTGACAAGGTCCCACACGGTAGGCTTATTCAGAAAGTCAGAAGGCATGGGATCCAGGGAAGTTTGGCCAGGTGAATTCACAATTGGCTTGCCTGCAGAAGGCAGAGGGTCGTGGTGGAGGGAGTACATTCAGATTGGAGGATTGTGACTAGTAGTGTCCCACAAGGATCTATTCTGGGATCTCTACTTCTTGTGATTTTTATTAACGACCTGGATGTGGGGGTAGAAGGGTGGGTTGGCAAGTTTGCAGACGACACAAAGGTTGGTGGTATTGTAGATAGTGTAGAGGATTGTTGAAGATTGCAAAGAGGCATTGATAGGATGCAGAAGTGGGCTGAGAAGTGGCAGATGGAGTTCAACCCAGAGAAGTGTGAGGTGGTACACTTTGGAAGGACAAACTTCAAGGCAGAGTACAAAGTAAATGGCAGGATACTTGGTAGTGTGGTGGAGCAGAGTGATCTGGGGGTACATGTCCACAGATCCCTGAAAGTTGCCTCACAGTTGGATAGGGTAGTTAAGAAAGCTTATGGGGTGTTAGCTTTCATAAGTCAAGGGATAGAGTTTAAGAGTCGCGACGTAATGATGCAGCTCTATAAAACTCTGGTTAGGTCACACTTGGAGTACTGTGTCCAGCTCTGGTCACCTCACTATAGGAAGGATGTGGAAGCATTGGAGAGGGTGCAGAGGAGATTTACCAGGATGCTGCCTGGTTTGGAGAGTATGCATTATGATCAGAGATTAAGGGAGCTAGGGCTTTACTCTTTGGAGAGAAGGAGGATGAGAGGAGACATGATAGAGGTGTACAAGATAATAAGAGGAATAGATAGAATGGATAGCCAGTGCCTCTTCCCCAGGGCACCACTGCTCAATACAAGAGGACATGGCTTTAAGGTAAGGGGTGGGAAGTTGGAGGAAGGTGTTTTATTCAGAGAGTGGTTGGTGCGTGGAATGCACTGCCCGAGTCAGTGGTGGAGGCAGATACACTAGTGAAGTTTAAGAGACTACTAGACAGGTATATGGAGGAATTTAAGGTCGGGGTTATATGTGAGGCAGGGTTTGAGGGTTGGCACAACATTGTGGGCCGAAGGGCCTGTAATGTGCTGTACTATTCTATGTTCTATATACATTTCTAGTTGGGAGTGTCCTGAGCATGAAGAGCACTATATAAATGCAATTATTTGTTTTTCTTAATTGTTAAGTGCTTTATCCATCAAAACTATAATCAGTAAGAGTTATTCCATATTTTGTTAGCCATGGACCTTGGATGGTATTTCCATCTTAAATGCTAAAGACAACTAATAGGTCATGAGGTTAAGACACTAATTATTTTCAATTGCCTGGTGGAAAAAATGTAGCTGGAAGCACTACTGCGTGATTGGAAAGGTCTGGCTATCTTTGTTAACCAGATGTGAATACAGTTAAATATGCTGTGTATTATTGTTGAGTCAAACTGAAAACAGGTCACAGTTGACAGGCTGGGTCATTTGTCCTCCTGATTCACCGTGACCTACTTTCTGCTAAGATGGGTTTTGCAAGCTCTCCAGTAAATAGTCGCAAGTTACATTAGCTGGTGGTCACAGCAAAATGGAGATGAATTGGTAAGTATTGGAGCTGATGATGGAGAAGGAAGAAAATCAGGGGAAATATTCATGAATATTTGCTAAACGACCTCTTAGGCAATAATAAAATTTGTTTACGCTTCTGGAATCTGCATTACTAATTTGGTCAATATGATGTTTGGCTCTGTTGTGTTATTTGCAATGGGTTTTATGTGAATACTAATTTAGTAATCTAAACCTCATGCCCAGTGACTGTGATCCACAATACCATGATTCTGTAGTAATTCCAATCTCTAATTTGTTCGAAATAATGGTCTTGCTGAACTGACAATTGGAGGGGTAGTACTCTGCCATAAGATAGAACTGGTCTCCAATGTTCAGTAAAACGCTTACAAATTATATAAAGGAGATGTGTAGTAAAACATAACTGTATTTTGCATTTGGCTCCAAGCTGATCGACGAACTTTCAAACTATTGATTATTCACTTTCATAGTGTAGCATGATATGCTGATTGTTTCAAAGTATCCTCTTTTTCTTTCCTAACAATAGACTGAAGTGCAGAAGATGAAGCAACAGGCGCAAGACACCAGGATTTTCATTGAAAATCAGGAAGTAGAAGAAAGAAAGCTTCTGAAGATTATTGAAGAGGCTGACACCGAGAGAATTCGTCAGAAAAAAGAGTTAGATCAGGTATGAGACATAGGGGGTAGGAGGATATTAAATCCCTCCACTCCAAAATCAATTCACATATGATAAAATATAATTAGGTACTCCATAACTTGTAAGTTTATACTTAAAATGGCAGATGTTGTTTACCACTACACTCGGTTACCCATTAGGAGTTTTGTTAGTTTTCTGTAGTGGGTAGCACATTGCTTTATATAATGCTGGTAATTCTGGCAGCAGCTCAGAAATGAGGTAGATAAGTCAAAGGAAACAAATGCCAAAAAAAATTAAGAAAGTATATAAATTAGGGCTGTGGACTGGGCCAAGACGTTCACTCACTTACATTTGGATGCACTGTATCAGGCATTAAATGACAAAAATGTTGTATATTGAAGGGAAAATGGGAGTGCATCTGCAGCCACTTCTCTTTAATCTGCTCCTCCATCATTAAAGACCTTAGATTAGGTACAACTTTATTGTCATTGTGCCGAGTACAGATACAAAGCCAATGAAATGCATTTAGCATCTGACCAGAAATGCAAAGAATAGTGTTATTTACAAAATAACTGTGAATAAAAAAAAGTGCTGCAGCACACAAATATAAAAGTACTGAGACAGTACAATACGGATGCAATACTGCTTAGTGCTGTGATGTGAGGTTCAGCAGTGTCACAGCCACAGGGAAGAAGCTCTTCCTGTGCCTGCTGGTGCGGGAGCGGAGGCTCCTGTAGTGCCTACCGGATGGGAGGAGAGTAAAAAGTCCATGGTTAGGGTGAGATGCGTCCCTGATAATGCTTTTCACCCTGCCCATGATGTGGACCTCTTTGTGTGTTCCACCTTATTGCTTCACTATTATCTTCCATGGGTTCATCTGTGTAAGCCTCTCACTTACTTAGCCTTTGTGCCTCTTTTTATTCCACACCTCTCCGCTTAGATCTTCCTTGAAACTTATTGAACAAAGCTCTTCTCCACTCTTCCTTGGAATGGTATTTTTTTTAGTCAGTTTTTTCTTTAAATTAGATGCCTTGATCTTTTTAGTTAATCTTAAAAGTAACCCCGGCAGTTTCTTATTTCTATACCTAGCTTTAGTACATAGCACAGTGACCATTTTGTAAATAGATCATAAGATGCAAGCTGCTTGTGATGTTCTGCTATTGAAATTACACAAGTTTCTTTCTTCTCTTTGCTGAACCAACAGCTTAAGGTTATCTAAAATCAATTTTCTCCAGTACTTTCCAAACAGAGTCTTAATTTATGGGTTCATAATTATCCCATCATATTCCTATTAGCAAACATTATGGACCATTAAGCATATTATGTGCATTTAATTGCAGGAAAGCCATTCTTGTTATTTTAAGCTACAAAGCTTGAGCAGCTCTGGAGATTTATTTTTACTCAGCTTTTTCACTGAGAGTATATGATTTCTTTGCTTTGTCAAATTTACATGTTTCTATAAATTAACTTTTTTTCTCAATATTCTTACCAAGGTCATCAGTGAGAGAGATATTTTGGGAACTCAGCTTGTACGCCGCAATGACGAGCTGGCGTTGCTATATGAAAAGATCAAAATTCAGCAGTCCATGTTAAATAAAGGAGAGATACAGTACAGACAACGGGTGGATGATATTCGCTTGCTCCGTGTGGAGATAAAAAAATTAAGACGGGAGAAAACCATCCTAAGCAAGAGCGTTTCTAATCTGGATGATCTCAGGTAAAACCAGGAAAACTTCTTGTAAAAGAATTCTTAAAATAAATCAATAACGGGATATGGGCACCAGTAAGACCAGCATTTATTATGCAAACCTAAGTGTGCTGGCAATGCAGTATGGACTTACACTTAGGACAAACTGGGTCTGGAGAAGCGCAATATGTTTCTTAGCCTGAAAGATGTATATGAATAATTAACTCTATACAACAATCTAATAACGTCCTTTATTGCCACTTATAGTTGGTTTTTAATTTCAGAATCAGGTATATCATCATTGTCTTATGACATCATATCTTGATGCCATCCAACATTCCACCATTTTCATCTTGAACTACACCATTGGTCCTTTTATTTTTGTGACCACTGTTAAAATATTAATTCAGAATCTTGTCTGCATCTTTTACATCTGCTTCCACAATTTCTGTTCTCTGTTATTAATGAACGTAGTTTTTCATGATTTATCAAGCCATATCATACTTTTGACTAGTTATTTATTTTAATAAAAGGAATGACTGTTTCATAAGTGGAAAACTCTTACCCCTGGTATTAAGTTAGTGAAACACTTCTATACTTGCCCTCTGCATTTAATAACTTGTAAGGCAGCAAGGAAAATCTAGGGAACTACAGGTCAGTAAGGCTACAACAGTGTAGTTATAGTCTCTAACAATTGACACTTTTACTCTGGGAAAAGAGATTTTGACTGTTTCCCCTATCTGTCATAATTTTATAAACTACTTTTAGGTCTCTCCACAAGCTCTGATGCTCCAGAGCAACCAACTCTAGTTTTTTTTTATTTCTCCTTTTAGCACATACCCTCTAATCCAGGTAGCATCCTGGTAAATCTCTTCTTAACTCTTGCAAAGCCTCTAGATCCTTCCTGCAGTAGGGGACCAGAATTACACACAACACTCTATGTGCAGCCTAACCAAAGATTTATATAGCTGCAACATGACTTCTTGTACTCAGTGCCCTGACCAATTAAAGCAAACATGCCATATACCTAATTTACCACCCTAACTACATTTGTGGATACTTTCTACCTTATTCCTACCCCACCAGTTCATTTCTTACATTCTTCAATGGTTATTTCATGTGGCCATGGATGAATAATGTATTTTTCCATTCTATGTAAATAATCTTTTAGCCCACCAGAGGGACATTTATTTTCAAAACAATAATAGTAACTCAATATAACTTAGTAAAATAATATGGTGTGCAATTGACCCGATGAAAGCCTTTTAAATTGGAATTGACTCCTTGTAATGTTAAGACCAAATATTGACTGGATATCCAAGAGGACATTTGGCTATATTCTATGTCAGCTGGAGATAGAATGTAGACCAGTACAGCAGAGGAATAAGCTTTTTGGCCCACAGTGCTGTGTTGAATTGATTACCAGTTTAATCAACTGCCCAACTAAACTTTACTGCCTATACAATGCCCATATCCTTCCATTTCCCTCACTTCCATGTGCCTATCAAAGAGCCTCTTGTACACACCTGCTATATTAGTCTTCATCACCCACCCAGGTACCCATCACTCTCTGTGTATATAAAAAAAAATGTGCCCCACACATTTCCTTTGAACATACTCCCTCTCATCTTAAATGCATGTCCTCTGGTATTAGTGAGATAAGGAACATGGTCAATCTTTTGCCCCCATGGGTAGACAAAGTTGTTTTAGAATACGATTGCACTTTTGAAATTCTCCTCCACAGACTATGTTAATAGAAACTGTTCTCAAATATAACTACTGATCAAAATAATTTGAATCAAATTAAATGTATAAAGTAGTGACAAGCAAAATTAGAATAAATTGGACTGAATCTTTAAATGCTGTTTAATATTCTCTTGATGAACTGAACAATTTGTGATAAAATGGAATATAGAAATATAAGTGATGTAGCATTAGTGTAGATATTGCACACCATGGGGAAGCCCTTTTTCTTCTCTATACCTTGTCTTAATTTATGATCTTCCTTCTGTTGAACCAAGTCTTGCGTTTAATACAAATGGACACTTCTGCCATAGGAACTAAATCAATCTTTACTTACTGGTGGCATGCCATTAGAACAAGAAGAAAATTCATCCTGAATGCACTGCAGATGCATAAAGGAAATGGTATCTGATGGCAGGGCAATTTTGCAAATTTATGTAACCTGATCAATTGACCTCATAGCCTGATATTCCATATTAATACGGTTCTGGCTGATCCAATCAAATATTGCCATACTTGACGGCATGTGTTTGGAATAATTTTCAAACATTTCAAAGTTCAAAGTACATTTATTATCATATTATGTATACTTTATACAGCCTTGAGATTCATCTTCTCACAGGCAAGCACAAACAAAGAAACCTAATAGAACCCATTCAAACATAAGAAGACCATTGATCTTCGAACACATCGAACACACAATGTGCAGAGAGGGAAAAAAAACAAATAATGCAAACAATAAAAGTAAGCAAATAGCATTTAGAACTAAAGTTCATGAAAGTGAGTCCACAGCCAGACAGGTTCGATTGCAGCCTCAGCCTTGGTTGAGTACAGAGATGAGTAAATTGCGGAGCAGCGAGCTGATGTTCAGCGCAGGGATGAGTAAATTGCGGAGCAGCGAGCTGACGTTCAGTGCAGGGATGAGTAAATTGCGGAGCAGCGAGCTGAAGTTCAGTGCAGAGATGAGTAAGCTTCGCAGAACAGTGAGCTGAACCAGCCCATCCCTCGCCTCCAGCCCCTGCACCCTGACCTTTACAATCTGGCCCGACACTTAAATTGTCTAAATAAACCTTGGGTCATTCCTTGCTGCCGCTCCAATATGTTCTTGGGCCCATTACGTAGATGCAATTGTTATCCTCATTAAATTTACGCTTTGTTTGGCCTCTCATTGTCTTTCAACTTGCAAGTCTGATGGTGTTATTCTATATTATTTCAATTTGTACTTTTTTTTCTTTTCTAAGTTTCCAGTTCAGTGAATGTATAATCTAAAGCTTGTGTTGCCTTGAGTGCTGCTGAATTATTTTAATTTTTGCTAAAAGGCTACTTCACTGAAACTGCTTTTTTGCATTTAAACCAAAAGACATAGGAGCAAAGTCAGGCCATTTGGCCCATTGAGTCTACTCCGCCATTCCATCAGGATGATTTATTATCCTGCTCAACCCAATTCTCCTGCCTTCTCCCCATAACATTTGACACCATTACTAATTAAGAACCCATCAAGCTCTGCTTTAAATATACTCAATGAGTTGGCCTCTGTGGCAATGAATTCCACAGATTCACCGTCCTAAGGCTAAGGAAATTCCTCCTTATTCCTATTCTAAATGTCCTTCTATTCTGAGGCTGTGCCTTCTTTTCCTAGACTCAAGGTTCAAAGTCCATTTATTATCAAAGTATGTATACATTATGAAACTTTGAGATTCAACTCCTTACAGGCGGCCACAAAACAAGAAACTCAAACGAACCAACACCAAATGCAGAGAGAGAAAAAAACAAATTGTAGACACAATAATAGTAAACAAATAGCATTTACAGTGGAAGTGAGTCCTCAGACACAAAGCCCGAAGCAGCCAGAGCAGGCTCACGTCCTCAACATCCGAGCAGTAAAGAGTGGAGTAAACTATGTGAAGCAGCATGCAGAATCCATAAGGCAAGAGCAGAAACAGGCCATTCAGCCCATCGAGTCAGCTCTGCTGTTCCATCATGGCTGATCCTGGATCTCACTCAACTCCATACACCTGCCTTCTCACCATATCCTTTGATTCCCTGACCGATCAGAAAACGATCAACTTCCGCCTTAAATATACCCACGGACTTGGTCTCAACCACAGTCTGTGGCAGAGCATTCCACAGGTCCACTACCCTCTGGCTAAAAAAATTCCTCCTTACCTCTGTTCTAAACGGTTGCCCCTCAATTTTGAGACTGTGTCCTCTAGTTCTGAATACCCCCACCATAGGAAACATTCTCTCCACATCTACCCTATCTAGTCCTTTCAACATTCAGTAGGTTTCAATGAGATCCCCTGCATTCTTATAAATTCCAGTGAGTACAGGCCCAAAGCTGCCAAATACTCTTCATTTGTTAACCCCTTCATTCCAGGAATCATCCTCGTGAACCTCCTCTGGACTCTGTCATGACAACACATCCTTTCTGAGATACAGGGCCCAAAACTGTTGACAATACTCCAAGTGCAGCCTGACTAGTGTCTTATAAAGGCTCAGCATTATCTCCTTGCTTTTATATTCTATTCCCCTTGAATTAAATGCCAACATTGTATTTGCCTTCTTTACCACAGACTTGACCTGTAAATTAACCTTCTGGGAGTCCTGCGCGAGATAATAACCTGCATTATTGTTCCTTCTACTAAAATGCATTAGATTATCATACATTTTCCAACAGTGTATTCCATTTACCACTTTTTTGCCCATTCTTCTAATTTGTCTAAGTCCTGCTGCAATCACATTGCTTCCTCAGCACTAGCTACCAATCCACCTATCTTTGTATCATCCACAAACTTTGCCACAAGACTATCAATTCTATTATCCAAATCACTGATAAACAATGTGAAAGTAGTGGTCCCAATACTGACCTCTGAGGAATGCCACTAGTCACTGGCAGCCAACCAGAAAAGGCCCCCTTTTTTCCCACCTGCTGCCTCCTGTCTGCAGCCATTCCTCCATCTACGTCAGTATTTTTCCTATAACACCATAAGATTTTATCTTGTTAAGCAGCCTCATGTGTGGCACCTTATCAAATGCCTTCTGAAAATCCAAGTAAGTGACATCCACTGCCTCTCCTTTGTCCACCCTGCTTGTTACATCCTCAAAGAACTCTAACAGATTTGTTAGACAAGATTACCCTTTACAGAAATCATGGTGAATGTGAATTACTTTATCCCCAAGTAATCTAAAATCTCATCCTTAATAATAGACTCCAGCAGTTTCCTAAACGCTGAGGTTAGGCTAACTGGCCTATAATGTCCTTTCTTTTGCCCTCCTCCCTTCTTAAAAAGTGGAGTGATATTTGCAGTCTTCCAGTCCTCTGGGATCATGACCAATGAATGCATCTGTTATCTCTTCAGCAATCTTCCTCAGGACTCTATGATGTTAAATTGACCTAACCCTCGCCTCTGGTCCTGGCACCTGGCGCCTGGCCTTTTCAATCCATCTAGCCCAGTGTATAAATTGTTCCAGCAAGGGGTCATTGCTGACTCTAAGACCCAAGCCCTCTCACATCGATACACTCTGGACCTGGACCTCACTGCCACATTTCAACGCATACCCAGTATTTTTAAATCAGCCCCATGCTTAGCTTGATCAAATGTCACTCTCTGATTAGGTGGATGGGACCTGAATCTGCCTCTCCTACTTTTCTCCACTCTGCTCACCCTGACCATCTTGAATAAGCCTCGACCTCACCCCGACTTCACCTCACACCCCCATGCTTCACCCCTTAACTCAGCCTCCCCTTCCCTCACCTCTTCATTCTTTGCAGTGATCATTTACTTTCTTTTTGCAGGAAAAAGTATTATTATTGAAGTATTAGATGTGTTTTTTTGTTTTGTTAAGCAACAATAAGTTGTCGCTTGGATTCAGCAACCCTATCTTACTTCCTAGCCCATTATGGGAAATGACCGCTCCACTCCACCGTCTGGGCCTTTCAATATTCATTAGGTTTCATTGAGGTCTGCCCTCGCTCTTCTCAAGTCCATTAAGTTCAGGACTAGAGCCATCAAGCACTCCTCAATTTACAATTTAGATATTGTAAGCCTGTTGAATTTTGTACCTTTTTAACTAATTTGTACCTTTTAGATGTTTCTTTTTTGACCTCTGTATTGTCACTAATTACAGATATTTAAATCTTCCAGAAGAAGAAGCAGCCAAGGCAATTTCTAATTACCTATTTTAACAATTTAATCTTACGTATGAGTTGCAAGTAACACCACCAAAATTACTTGCTTAATAAACCTTGGCCTAGAAGTTCTGCCCTGTAGCACATGTTTGTGTGTGTTAAGAATGGAATTTTATTAAAAGGATAAGCTGCTTTGAGGTCTGTACTTCTCCTGATGAACGGCCTTGGCCCAATATATCCTCTGTTTATTTCCCTCCTTAGATGCTGCCTGATCTGCTGAGTTCCCCCAGCATTTTGTGTGCGTTGTTCCAAATTTCCAGCAGCTGTAGTTTCTTGTGTTAAGAAACAGTCCACTCTATCTCTGCCACTTCCTTTTTATTTTGCTTGAATGAATTTACTTATTTTCCCGACGTACGTAGCACAATGAGATTAAGATAATTTGTAGCAAATTGCATGCTGTGAACAAAAATACCTCCTTTTCATGAGACGGGAACGTTACTTAATCTTGAAGCGTCTGAATGAATGACCAGCTTGCTTTATATACTCCCTTCCGACTCCCGTTCTGACCTCACTGGGACTGGACCTCTATAATGTTGCAATTATACTCTGTCTCCTTGCCCTCCTTTGTATTTTGTCTTAAAGCAAGCTTGAACAACTTCATGGAGCTTCCATTTACCTGTCTTAACAATCTTGGGTGGTGTAACAATACCTTGCATTTGAAGGAAAATGTGGGTTGCTGGTGGAGTCTGCTACCTTTGAACCTATCCTGCATCAAAATTTTCCTTCCTCTATTCCATTTGTTTTAAGCATTCACACATTTTGTTGTTCACTGAGAATTAAGTGTGAAAATCAGGAATTTGTAATTTGTTTTTCCAATGTAATGAAATTAGGAGAACAGATTTTTAAATGTCATTAAATTTATGTAAAGCTAAATGAGACATGATGAGAACCAATGAGCTAGACTTTGAAGATATTAGTGAATGCTATTGGTTCCATTTGTGCTTGTTCATTGACCTTCTGCAGGGTTTTGCATTGATGTCCCTGTTAGCTAACAAAACCAGACATCTTTACTGGTCTTTTAGGACCTGTGAATTATGTATAAGCCTAGTCAATCAAACTGAAGAATGAGCAAAGCTGAAGATAGAAATAAAACTGTAGATACTGGAAGTCTGAGCTAAAAATGGGAACTGCTTGAAACACTCAGCAGATTAGTCAGCATTTGCAAAAACTGAAACAGTCAACATTTCAGGTTGGGCTTCTTTAGTCCAGTAGAGCATTGAAAATGTCAAATGGATAATTAATTTTTTCTGTGAATTGTTCACCAATCTTGTACTTCCTTGAATGGCTTAAAAACCCAGCAGAAAAGAAAATGGAACATGGCCATTTTAAGGTCAGCATATTAAAGGTCTGACACCAGGGTTACCTTCTCTGAGTATGGACTTTCACTGCTTTTCAAAGTTCAAATTAGATTTTATCATCAAAGTATGTATATATTATACAACTCTGAGATTTGTCTACTCACAGGCAGCCAAAAAACAAGAAACCCGAAGAATCTAATTTTAAAAAAAGACCAACATCCAAAGTGCAGAGAGAAAAAAAACATGTCAAATCAAATCATGCAAACAATAACTCAAGCATCAGCATTCAGAACGAAGTTGAGTCCATAAACCTGAAGCCGGGAGTCAGCCAGAGTGAGCTCATGGTCTCCGTCTCAGTCTGTCACACAGAGGCAAATCACTGCAAGGCTTGCAGAGGTTAAACCTAGAGCAGCCGAGGCAAGACACAGCCTCAGTGCTGAAGAGAGCAGAGTAAAATGCCATAGAACACAACTGGCATGACCCTCGCCTCTGATCCCGATGCCTTGCCTTTTCAATCCATCTGGCTTGGCGTTTAAATCGTCCAAGCTCTGGCTCATCCCCCAAACTCGGGCCTAGACCCCACCGCAGCAATAAGCACTGGGCCATTTCCGGCTCGTACTCGGCCTTTCCAAATCAGTGCAGCACTTAAACCTCACTTCCAGTTTAGGTGGATGGGTTCCAAAACAATTCTGCTTCAGCCTTACTCCAACTACATCTCCGATTCTGATTACAGAGTCTGGTTTATTATCATTGGCATGTGATGTGAAATTTGTTAACTTAGCCGCAGCAGTTCAATGCAATATATAATCTAGAAGAGCAAAAATTAATAATAAATAAAATAAAACATAATACAGGTGCACATTCCCTTATCCGAAATTCTGAAATCCAAAAAGCTCCGAAAACCGAAGTTTCTTTCGCCAGCAGCTGACGTCACTCAGGTGTGATGTGGCAGCGCTAGCAGAAGCCGCCAGATGTCAGTTGTGGCTCAGCGCTTGTACTGATTACACGTGCATTTGCTGTTTGCTGATATTTTGTGTTCACTGTTGACTTTGTGCTTAATTTCACTGTGAAAATGTCAAAAAGAGCTGCAGATACCCCTATGGGTAACAATGAGAAAAAGAGAAGCATCTATCATTATCAATAACGCAGAAAGTGGAGTTATTGCAGAAGCCTGATCGTGGTGTGTCTGTGCGGTGTCTGACTGAAGAAAATAGTGTCGGAACTACCACTGTATATGATTTAAATAAACAGAAAGACAAGTTACTGAAGTTTTATTGTGACAGTGACGTTCTACGTTTATTCCAATAAGTCATTTACTATGTGTTTGATTCGGTTCGTTTGAAGCTGTATATTTTTATGTTTTATTGAATGTTTTTGTTAGAAATAAAATTTCCTCTTGTCATTATTCCCTAAACAATACAGTATAACAATTATTTACATAGCATTTACATTGTATTAGGTATTATAAGTAATCTAGAGATGATTTGAAGTATACGGGAGGATGTGCGTAGGTTTGGTGCACCGCTGGGTCCTAAAGTCCACCGTACTGAGACAGGTTAAATAAGGACTTGAGCATGCATATTTTTTTTGGTGGGGGGGGGGTGGGTCTGAAATAAGAAAAATTCTGAATTCCGAAATGCAACTGGCCCCAAGGATTTCGGATAAGGGATTGTGGACCTGTAATAAATAAACAAGTAAATCAATTACTTATATTGAACAGATTTTAAAAAATGTGCAAAAACCAAAATACTGTATATTAAAAAAAAAGTGAGGTAGTGTTCCAAGTTTCAATGTCCATTTAGGAATCAGATGGCAGAGGGGAAGAAGCTGTTCCTGAATCACTGAGTGTGTGCCTTCAGGTTTCTGTACCTCCTGCCTGATGGTAACAGTGAGAAAAGGACATGCCCTGGGTGCTTTGTAGGCTAGTGCCCAAGATGGAGCTGACTAGATTTACAACCTTTCGGTCCTGTGCAGTAGCCCCTCCATACCAGACAGTGATGCAGCCTGTCAGAATGCTCTCCATGGTACAGCTATAGAAGTTTTTGGGTGTATTTGTTGACATGCCAAATCTCTTCAAACTCCTATTAAGTAATAGCCGCTGTCTTGCCTTCTTTATAACTACATCGATATGTTGGGACCAGGTTAGATCCTCAGAGACCTTGACACCCAGGAAGTTGAAGCTGCTCACTCTCTCCACTTCTGATCCCTCTATGAGGATTGGTATGTGTTCCTTCGTCTCACAGTTCCTGAAGTCCACAATTAGCTCTTTCATCTTACTGACGTTGAGTGCCAGGTTGTTGCTGCGGCACCACTCCACTAGCTGGCATATCTCTCTCCTGTACGCCCTCTTGTCACCACCTGAGATTCTACCAGCAATGGTTGTATCGTCACTGTCAGCAAATTTGTAGATGGTATTTGAGCTATGCCTAGGTACACAGACATGTGTATACAGAGAGTAGAGCAATGGGCTAAGCACACACCCCTGAGGTGCACCAGTGTTGATCGTCAGCGAGGAGGATATGTTATCACCAATCCACGCAGACTGTGGTCTTCTGATTAGGAAGTCGAGGATCCGATTGCCGAGGGAGGTACAGAGGCCCAGGTTCTACAACTTCCCAATCAGGATTGTGGGAACGATGGTATTAAATGTTGAGCTATAATTGATGAACATTATCCTGACGTCAGTGTTTGTGTTGTCTTGGTGGTCTAAAGTCGTGTGAAGAGCTATTGTGTTTGCGTCTGCCATTGACCTATTGTGGCAATAGGCAAATTGCAATGGGTCCAGGTCCTTGCTGAGGCAGCAGTTCAGTCTAGTCATAATGAACCCCTCAAAGCATTTCACCACTTCTGATGGAACATGCCTGGACCTCACTCTGGCTCTATCTCACACCCGCACACCTTGCCTCCGATCAGCCTCGTGTGTCTCTTCATTGTTTATGGTGGTCGTTTAGCACAAGTTTCCATATAAAAAGTGGGACTAATAGAGTATTTAGTTGAATTACTTTGAGAACCACTAGTAAGCTGTCACCCACATTCAGTAGCGCCATCTTAAACCAGAAGTTAGGAGGCTTTTAGTTATTGTAAGAATTTTAAAATGTGTTTTTAAAATTTCTGTCCTGTTCCCTCATTAACTCAGAGCTTTGTTTCTGCCGCAATGGTTTCAGCACTCAATTTGACAAAATTTAGGTAAACTTTTTCCTTGGCCATGAGGTTTTAGTCTCTCAACTGAGGATCCAGATGTATTTTAAATGTGTTACCTCTTTCTGCTTCCACTGAAGTGAGTTCCAGACCTTTAGCACTCTTTAGTGTCAAGGATTTTTCATCAACTCTACAATAAAATCAATTACCTAAAATAATTTACCTTTCTGTGAAGGAAAACAGATTGCTCCAGTTCACCCTGTCTAGGTTTTTCATAATTTTATGCCGCCTTCTAAATCTCCTCTCAGCCTGTACAATGGGAAATCCCATGCACTTCAATAATCTGTTTTGCCATCTTCAAAGAATTTAAGGTAAATGCAGAGTCAGTCTCTCCTTGTAACCCCTTTAAATTTATCCTATTTATTCTTGTGTCTTAGCAAAATGTTTTTACTTTCCTCATTGAATATGACTTGTTATACATTTATCCATTGCATTGGCTTATGCCAGCTTATCTTCCAGACTGTTTTCTGTACTCCTGAGTTTTGTGTCACTTATGGATTTGCAGTCGTGCCCGTTCCTGTCAAGTTCATGCCAAAAACAGCAGTAATCCTGGGTCTGGATCCCAGAGAACTCCTCTATATATCTCCCTCCAGTTCAAGTAGCAGCAGATAATCATAACTACATATTTTCTGTTCTTTAGCCAATCTTTCATTCATTCTGCTTTTGTTACTATTTCCTTCAGTTTCAAATTTACTGACAAGCTTCATACTGTATATGGTATTATTCTGTGATTATTCATAAATCTATACACACACATCAACTGCACCCTGATGAACTGAGAGAGATCGAGCCCATATTTCAGTGAAAGTGGCAACACAGATAGATAGGATCTTGAAGAGGGCATGTAGCATTCTTGCCTTCCTAAGTTGTAGCATGGAATAGTAAGTTAAAGACAGAGCTTGTTAAAAAGAAAAAAAAAAAAAAATACTTGTTTTGGTAACATTTGTACTATAGGAAGGATATGATTGCATTAGAGATTCATGTGATATTGTCTGGATTGGTGGACTTAAGATATGGGAGAGATTGGATAGGTTGGTCTTACTTCCCTTGGAATGAAAGAAGCCTGGCCATGATATGATAGTATATAAAGTTCAAAGTACTTTTATTGTTAAAGTACGTATTGTATATGTTACCATATACTGCATTGAGAGTCATTTTGCAGCAAAAAAGAAATACAACAGAATAGATGAAAAACTATGCATAAGCAGACAAAGATTGATAAATAACCAGTGTGCAAAAGACAAACTGCAAATAAAAATAATACTGAGCACATGAGTTGTAAGATGTAATTGAAAGTGAGTCTGTAGGTTATAGAAATAATTTATGGTAGTGGTGTTTGAAGTTCTCCACACTGGTTCCAGAGCCTGATAGTTGAGGGGGATAATAACTGTTAGTAAACCTGGTGGTGTGGGTCCTGAGGCTCCTGTACCACCTTCTTGACGGCCACAGGGAGAAGTGGGTGGTGGGGGTCCTTGAAAATAGATGCTGCTTTCCTGCGCCTGTGGTCCATGTAGATGCGCTCAGTGGTGGGGAGGAATTTATCCATGATGGACTGGGCCATATCCACTACCTTCTGTAGAATTTTCCATTCATGTGCATCGGCGTTGCCGTAGAAGGCTGTGATGCAACCTAACAATATCTCCTCTACCACACACCTATAGAAGTTTGTCACAGTTTTAGTTGTAATGCTAAATCTTTGCATACTTCTAAGGAAGCAGAGGTACTGCTGTGCTTTCTTCATAATTACACTTGTGTGCTGGGTGAACTTGCACAATCCAACACATCCTTTGTTTATTAATCTTTGGGGAATACCTAAAGTCTGTATAAGATAGCTTTATTATAGCTAGATGTGTTCATGAATAAGTCCTATTTAGGATTTAATATTAATTTATTGAACTATTATGAAACAAAGGTTAAGCATTTCTGAACTGCATTGCTTGATCATAACAGCCAGTAAAGGTATAATGTGAAACCTGAAATTTCACTGAAAATGCACTATGAAAAAATTCTATCTGTATTTAATATACTCAACAGGAAATCTTGCTGCTCATGCTTTGCATAGTTGATTTTTGTCTTGATCATGTCTGAGAAATTGTACATGGCGAAATAGTAGTTGACAGGTATAATGTGATATTCAAGTCAGTCCATTGTCAGTTCCCATACTGAGAAGCAAACATTATTTCAGATAATATTTTCTGCAATATTTCCATTATACCTTGGCTGAGATTTTCAATTATGTTCACACTGTTATAGATTATCTGAATATAATTACATTTTTTTGTTGCATGTCCAATGCAATGAATTATAAACTTTGCCCAGAACATTGCAGCATTCCCCCCTTAAATAGATGGCCTCACACTTGATTGAGAGTAACAGAAATAGCCTAAAATAGTTTTCCCATGTCTGTTCATTGAGATGTACTCACCACCCTTCATGGCTCTTCACAGCATAGCATCTCACTACTTCAACCTTAGTCCAACTATGTATCATGGTAGTTTAGCACTTAGGAATCATACACAGACTAGAGATTACAAAAATTCCATTGGTAACAATTAGCCAGATTCAAGTGGCATAGAGTCGCAGAGTACAGAACAGAAACAGGCCCTTTGGCCCAGCTAGTCCATGCTGAAACCATTTAAATTGCCTACTTCTATCAACCTGCACCAGGACCATAGCCCTCCATATCCCTACTATCCATGTACCTAACTACACTTCTCTTAAACATTGCAATTAAGCTCACATGGACCACTTGTGCTGGCAACTCATTTACCACTCTTATGACCCTCTGAGTGAAAAAGTTTCCCCTCATCTTCCCCTTAAACTTCTCACCTTTCACCCTTAACCCATGTCTGCTGGTTGCAGTTCCACCCAACCTCAGTGGAAAAAGCCTGCTTGCAATTATCCTATCTATAATCTTCATAATTTTGTATCCCTCTATCAAATCACCTCTCAATCTTCCACATTTTAAGGAATACAGTCCTAACCTGTTCAACCTTTCCTTAAAACTCAGGTCCTCCAGACCTAGCAACATCCTTGTAAATTTTCTCTGCACTCTTTTGACCTTGTTTACATCTTTCCTGTAGGTAGGTGACCAAAACTGCTCTCAGTACTCAAAATTAGGTCTCACCAATGTCCTATACAATTTCAACATAACATCCCATCTTCTATACTCAATATATTGATTTATGAAAGCCAATGTATCAAAAGCTTTCTTTACGACCCTATCTACCTGTGACGCCACTTTCAACAAATCATGTACCTGTATTCTCTGATCTCTTTGTTCTACCATGCTCCTCAGTGCCCTACTATTCACAGTGTGAGACCTACTCTTGTTGGTCCTATCGAAGTGCAAACCTCGCACTTGTCTGCATTAGATTCCATCTGCCATTTTTCAGCCCATTTTTCCAGCTGATGCAGGTCTCTCTGCAAGCCATGATAACCTTCCTCACTGTCCATTACACCCCCAATCTCGGTTTCATCTGCAAATTTGCTGATCCAGTTAACCACATTATCATCCAGATCCTTGATATAGATGACAAACAATAAAGGACCCAGCACTGATCCCTGCAGCACACCACTAGTCACAGGCCTCCAATAAGAGAGGCAACACTCTGCTACTACTCTCTGCTTCTCCCACAAAGCCAATATCTGATTCAATTTGCTACCTCATTCTGAATGCCGAGCAGCTGAAATTTTTTGACCAGTCTCCCATACGGGATCTTGTCAAATGCCTTGCTAAAGTCCATGTAGACAACATCCACCGCCTTGTCAGCATCCACTTTCCTGGTAACTTCCACAAAAACTCTTAAGATTAGCCATGCTGACTATCCTTAATCAGTCCATGTCTACTGAAATATTTATATATTTGGTCCCTTAGAATACCTTATAATAACTTTCCCACAGCTGATGTCAGACTTACTGGCCTATAATTTCCTGGGTTCTGTTTAGAGTCATTTTTAAATAGCAGAACAGCATTGGCTATCCTCCGATCCTGTTGCCAAGGATGTTTTAAATATCTCTGCTAGGTCCCTGGCAATTTCTGCACTTGCCTGCCGTAGGGTCTGAGGGAATAAGTGCTCAGGGCCTGGGGATTTATCCACTCTGATTTACACCAATACAGCAAACACCTCTTCTGTAATCTGTACAGGGTCCATGAAGTTGATGCCGCTTTGCCTCACTTCAAGAGACTCTGTATCCATCTCCCAAGTAAATATAGATGCAAAGAATGCATTTAAGATCTTCCCCAAATGATTTGGCTCCACACATGGATTACCATTTTGGTCTTCTAGAGGAACAATTATGTCCGTTGCAACCCTTTTGCTCTTAATATATCTCCTTCACTTTGTCTGCGAGGACAACTTCCTTTTAGCCTTCCTAATTTCTTTCTTTTGTGTTCTCATGTATTTTTGTACTCCATAAGCACCTAATTTGTTCCTATTTGTTCATACCTGCTATGCAACTCCTTTTTTTCTCTTAACCAGGTCCGCAATATCTCTTGAAAACCAAGGTTTCCTACAAGTACAAGGTGTCCTGATGAAGGGTCTTGGCCTGAAATATTGATTGTACCTCTTCCTAGAGATGCTGCCTGGCCTGCTGCATTCACCAGCAACTTTTATGTGTGTTGCTTGAAATTCCAGCATCTGCAGATTTCCTCGTGTTCACTGTACTTGTTATCTTTACCTTTTATTTTGACAGACGCATACAAGCTTTGTACTTCCAACATTTCATTTTTGAAGGCCTTCCAATTACTAAGTACATCTTTCCAGAAAACAGCCTATCCCAATCCAAAGTTGCCAGATTATTTCTGATACAATCAAAATTGGCCTTTCGCCAATATAGAATTTCAACCTGTGGACAAGACCTATCTCTTTGCATATTTACTCTGAAATTACTGGCATTGTGGTCACTGGATACAAAATGTTCCCCTACACAAACTTCTGTGCCCTGCCCTGCCTCATTCCCTAATAGTAGATCCAGTATCGCATGCTCTGTCATGGGGACTTCTACAGACTTTCCTGAACACATTTGACAAACTCTATCCCATCTAGTCCTTTTACCATATGCGATTCCCAGTCAATATATGGAATGTTAAAATCGCCTACTATAACAACCATATGCTTCTTGCAACAGTCTGCCATCTCTTTACAAATTTGTTCTTCTAAATCCCTAGGAATGTTGTGTGGCCTATAATACAGGCTCATCAACATGGTCATACCTTTGTTGTGTCTCATTTCCAGCCGTAACCCCTCACCAGTCGAGTTCTCCAGTCTGTCTGGAGAGAGCAATTCTCTGACTTGTAACACCACCCCTCCTCCTTTAATCCCTTCCATGCTGAAACAATGGAACCCTGGAATATTGAGCTGCCAGTCCTTGCCGCTCCTGCAGCCAATTCTCACTAATGCCTCCAACATCAGAATTCCAGCTGTTGATCCCTGCCCTGAGCTCATCCACCTTTCTTATTATATTTCTTGCTTTAAAATATATATAGCTCAGGACACTAGTCATACCATTAACTTTTTGATTCCTAACCATCTGAGGTCTTACCAACATCTGCCTCCACATCCTCTCCACTAACTGCTCTGGCACTCTGGTTCCCATCCCCCTGTAACTCTAGTTTAAAACCCATTGTGCAACATTAGCAAACCTTACCCCAAGGATATTAGGCCCCTTCCAGTTCAGGTGCAAACCGTCCCTTCTGTACAAGTTCCACCTTCCCTTGAAAAGAGCCAATGGCCCTAAAATCGTTTGCCCTCCCTCCTACACCAACTCATATCCATGCATTAAACTGTATAATCTTCCTAGTTCTGGCCTCACAAGCACATAGCATGGGTAGCAATCCTGAGATCACAACCCTGGAGTCCTGCTCTTTAACTTAGCATCTAACTCCCTGAACTCGCTGTGCAAAACCTCGTCACTTGTCCTATCCATGTTGTTGGTACCAGCATGCACATGACTTTTGGCTGTTCATCCTCCCACTTAAGAATGCTGAGGACTTAATCCAAGATGTCCTAGCCCCTGGCACCTAGAAGGCAACGTGCCATCCAGGAATCTTGTTCTCACTCATTGAACCTCCTGTCTGTTCTGCTAATTAACAAATCCCCTATTGCCAAGGCACGTCTCTTCTCACCTGCTACAAAACCCAAGAAGTTTCTCAATAAATACACAATTGCTGGAAAATTCACTGAACATTTGCATGTACACAGGTGATTATATAAAAATACAAGCAAGAGTAGGAAAGTTAAACTACAAATAAAATACAAGAAAAATAACAATACTACACCCTAGTCCAATCATTTCCATCTTATTGTATTGAAAAACAACAATGCAGTCCTATCTTGAAATAGCTGCTATTATTAGGGTATTTAAATAGCTACCAGTTTATATTCACATCCAGTTCCAAAGATAAAACATGATTAGTGTTCCACTTTTGTAGGGATAATTGAGATTTGTGCAACAGCTGGGCCATTAATGTAATCGTGTCTTAGATTTTCAGTTGCAGATGGAACCTCCCCTAAATTGTCACCTGTGATAGTGAAGCAGTTTGCTTAATCCTGGATTATGTGCTTGAAGTCTTGAATGCAAGTACTTCTGATGCAGAAGGACAAGGAAGCTGAGCTGACATCTAGTTAAAGAGCTCAGTTGTTACCAAACAATATGATCTTAAGTTTTTATAATCTACTGTTATATTTTGGAAAAAAATCTTTATTTACTGAGAACAAATATCAAACAGCTTTTATTGCTGCTCAAAACCATTCCACCAATCAATTGTTTGACATCAGAACTTAATATCTTTGAAGCTTGGTTTATTACTTGGCTCAACAGGCAGTGCAGTAGGCAGCACTGCTGTCAGTGTCGTTGTCAAGAGAGTGAAGATTCTGCAATTCCAGCGCTCTGAGATGATTCTCTTCAATTGAAGATAGTTTGAGATGAACCAACACCCTTCTGTAAAAGAAGTGGGAGGGACAGGAGGTTGGTTGGGTAGGTATTGAAGTTACACTGCTTACAGCACTGAAAGGTAGTGTCCTGCATAGATGGGAAGGATCAGTAAATGCAACTTTCTCACTATAAAGCACATTCTAAAAACAAGCTCTTTTAAAATAAACAATGCTGAGATACATCCTAAGATGTGCTGGGATACATTGTCAGCGATGTTATCTGGGTTCTGTGGGTGTTCCGGGTCTTTCAGCATCAGGCATTCTTGCCCGGGTGACCCAGCCAGGCTTGATCAGGCCCCGGCTTGTCTCTCAGCAGCATTGGTCCTCGGGTCACACCTCTTGATCCACAGCATCTGGAGGCTCACTCAGTAGCCCCTGTGATGGTCCTATTGGCTCTTTTCTTTGCAGCCCCTCTAATGATAAGGAGAGAGTAGGTCCTGCACGGCGAGCAGTCAGTAAAACCTTTACACCCTGCCTCTGTAGGCTCACATCATGCCCTCCACTCCCGTCTCTGGCACCACTCTAATTTATTGCATGAAAATATGTTTAAAAAAATAGTATCACACTATACATGCTTATTGTTAAACAGACTTTCACTGTTCTTTTCCCATAGTACTAAAATATTTTCTATCCTGGCACAAGTTGTACAGCGATTCACCATTGTTATATAAATTATATTAAAATGCATATTCTCTGTAACTGCTTTAACAGAAAAAGCTATTGACTTTGATAAGTCACATGAAAGGATATAGAGAATGTACATTATGTGTTGTGTGAATTCTTTGTACAGCAGTGGCTCCTTTGTTAGGGTCCTAAGGAAACATCTACTGTGCATGTTTGATTTTCACATGGGGTTAGCTTCTATCTAAGATTTTTTTTCCATTGTGTAGAATTCCTGCATATGCTTCTGAATCTTGACTGTCATCCACTGTGCAAGAGTAAAGCATTGACAACATAAGGCACAGGGCTCTGATCAATTGAATAGACTAGGAGTTTATTCGTTGGAGCTTAGAAGAACTAGGGATCATCTTACAGAGGTGTGTAAAACCATGATGGACATGGATAGAGTCTTTTTCCCAGGATTGAGGAGTAAAGAATGAAACCATAGATATAAGGCAAGAGGGGAGATACTTAATCTGAGGGGTAATATTGTCACCCAGAGAGTATTTCATATATGTAATGAGTTGCCAGTTGAAGTGGTTGAGGCAGGTGCATTAACATTATTTAAAAGACACATTGATAGGAAAGGTTTAGAGAGATGAGGACTAAATGCAGTCAATTATGACGAACTTTTGTTGGAATCCTGGTTGGCATGGACCAGTTGAACTGAAGGGCCTGTATCTGTGGATATCAGATTTAGTTTTGCAATGCTGACATATAGCCATGCACTGTATTTAGTACACAGTTTGTGGAGCTCCAAGATATTATTAGCAGATTAGAAGAAATAATAGAAGCTAGGCCTTTGGAGCAGGCAGACATTTCTTTCCCTCAGAAATTATCTGCAGCCATAACAAGCACCACTGGAGGGAGGACAATGAATCTTTCAAACTCCTGAATATATTTGGTAGGTTGTTGCCATGGTGATCTTTGGCCACTTGCAGATTATCCACTTCACGGACAAGATCTTACTGTCTCTTACTGTACCACTGCTGATGAACAGGGACCATGGACTTGGGACTGGTAGTACACTAGGAGTCATCTTCTCAGATCCACTTAGATCTGCTGGTCGACGAACCTGTGACCCAAGGTGAGGCTGTAGTGAAAACCACCCTCAGCGAAGTGTTAACCTATTCCAACAGGGCAGCACCAACTTCCATAGATTTCCAGCTCTCAGGGTCAAAAACCTGTCCACTGAACCTTTGTTAAATTTATCTGTAATACACTGAAATTGGCTGTTGGGTGACAGGTAGCCCAACAATCAAACCTAAGCCTAAGGTCCAAGGGGGCACACACCCCCACCAATCCTAGGCACATCCTGATTAACCCTAGCCATACCCCCACAAACCGATGACCTTTGTCTGGAGGGGCGAGTGTTGGATCTGGTTAATGAAGGCATAAGCCAGATCAAGTCTTGAATACGGTTCCTAATTATAATTTTAAGCATTTTGAAATTATTTTTAGAATTTTTACTTTTTAACAGGTCTCTGAATGATTTTAACTGTCAAGATATTCATTAAGAGATATCTTTTGATAGGTAGACTAGGTCCTGATGAAAGGTCTCAGCTCAAAACATCAACTATTTATTTCTATCCATAGCTGTTGCCTCACCTGTTGAGTTTCTATAGCATTTTATGTGTTACTCCAGATTTCCAGCATCTGCAAGATCTCTTGTGTTTACCTTTGATAGCTAGTGAGTTGTAGGAAGGATTTCACTGACTGTTGAAGGTGCCCTGTCCTTGTAACCAGCTACTTATTCTGGATGTGATCATGGGCAACCTGGACTCCACTGATAACCTGGGAGCTTCCTTCCATGGGAAAATGCACTCTGGACTGCACTGAAGAAAGGGATGAAGGTGACCAGCATGCTCAGGGTAGTGGAAGATCGGTCCGCATAAAAATGTAGTTCAGTAGTTCGGCTGAATTTCAGAGGATGTATAGAGTATACAACCTGAAGTTCTTATTCTTTGCATGTCAGGTGTAATTAGCAGTAAGTTTATAAAAATAAAGCAAAGAGGTCAATGTTCATATTCGATGTGCAGGCGGGAGGTGTACCAAGTGCAGAAAGAACTTCTAAAGGAGCGGACAAGGTGCAGAGCCCTTGAGGAGGAATTGGAAAATCCAATGAATGTTCACAGATGGCGAAAACTTGAGGTGACTAAAATTTTATCTTGCATTTTTGGCTTTATTAATCTTTTGAACTCTCTAGTTAGCAGCAGTAACTCTCTTTTGCTTTAGTATGTCTGTGACTAAAACAAAAACCATTGATTATACAATCTTGTTTCCCTTGCTGCAGTTGCAGTAGTAAATCAATTGTTCCTAGAGTGACACACGTTCACATTTCAGAAATTCAAATGGCTACTTCGAGGCAGGAGTTGCCTTGTTTGCATGGCATTATTTCTGTGCCATGAATACATGTCATGATGTTACTCCATGTGCTTTGGAGGGGAACATGTTTTTGCATTATTGTGGAGATACCCACCACTGGAGACTCCAGTGCACAGTGCTAGACTGGAACATCTGCTACCCTTGTAGATTACTTGCTTTCATCCTTGGGTTCTGTTCACTACACTGAGCCAATCCTTCCTCTACTGATTTTTTTTTTCTATCTGTCTTAATTTTCCTTCCTGAACTCAATATCATCAGTATAAATAACAGTTTTCTGTCAATTTTTTGTTGATACCAGGTACTGATCTTGACCCCCCCCACCCCAGCTGTTCTTGCAATATGTGCTATTATCTTCTCCTCTACATCCTTGTTAATTCTTTCCATAAACCATTGGTCTTTAGCTCTAGATTTGCATGCCTACCTCATCACTGCCGCCGACATGTGTTAGGACCTCACATGTATCGCCCCACTCTCCCTTTTTGGCTGCAGCACAACCTGGTGCCCATTGATATCTTGAAAGTGGCCTAGGGATAAAGGTACAGGGAAGCACATTTTCAGGTCAAAAAATATGCCATGCCTTGAGACCTGAGTTTTCAATACGTTAGCTTTTTGCTGCCATCTGTTACATCAGTACAGGATAATGCAAAGCATATTTCCTCCGAAGCTGCAAATGAAGCATTGCACATGGAGTAACATCATGACATCTATTGCTGGCACAGAAATAATGCCATAGAAACAAGGCATCTCTGGCCTAGAAGTGGCCAGTTGAATTTCTGGTACATTACAATATTTAGGACAATCAATTATGATTCAGTCGCAAAGTTGAAGTTCATTGTTATATGTACCTGTATGCATAGATGCAATGAAAAACTTGCAGCAGCATCACAGACATATATAGCATTATATAAGCATATCATTCTTAAGAAAAAGCATTAAATTATGCACAGTTTTATGAGAAAACCCAGTTAGAACAAAAAAGAAACAACATAGTCAAATAGCCTTATTCTATTAAATTAGGAGCTACGTGGAATATGAAAATATGACAACAGTAATATCCAGTAGAAGGTAAAAGGATGTAGGAAGCTCGAGTCAATAATTAGACTGTAGATCTTAGAACAGTACAGCATCGGAACAGACCCAGTGTCAGAGCCAAACATGATGCCAAATCAAATTAAATCTCCTCTGCTTGAACATGATCCATACTCCTCCATTCCTATAACATATTCATGTGCCTATTTAAAAGTCTCCTAAATGGCACTAACTTCTTCTCTGTCTTGTTTTATGGCGGTTGGCACCCAGCTTAATGGTGCATTACCGCCACCTTCTGCTCCAGAGTGTATGATAGACTTCCATTCTAAATCCCTTCATCCAATCAATCAATCTCACCCTCACTCTCACTCTCTCCCTCACACACACACACACACACACACACACACACACACACACACACACACACACACACACACACACACCCTAACCTACATTTTATCCTCCCATCTTTGGCCATCCTACTACCCTATTCCTGCTTATCCATCATATCCTATAAAAAAAAACCCTGTATCCCTTAAGAAAGCTAAAAGTACCCTGACCTGTGCTCTCTCACCCATGCCCAGCAACCCTTTTAATGTGAATTTCTGCACCTCCAATTCTCTTAGTTTAATTCTCATCATCTCTCTCTGTATCCCATACTTCCTGCCACTCAGAACTACAAGTTCTACTGACTCCTCTTCCTGACATTCCTCACACAATCCTGTCTGGTGTTTCCCTATCATCTTCAATGTTTTGTTTAATGCACAGTGCCCCAGCCTTAACCTAGTCCACACAGTTTCCTCTCTTCTGTATCCACTGCCTACCCTAGTACCTGCAACACTCTTTTGTATTTGATATAAATGCCTCCCCGTCCCATCTTTCTTGCCACATTCGGTTGATTTTTTTTTTATAAACGGCACTATTGTATCTGCTTCTTTCATTGTCCCAGGCAACCTTTCTCAGGCACCAACAACCCTGTACATTTTCTTTAACTTTGTCCCCTCTCTTAAATGTATATCTTCTAATACTTGACATTTCTGCCTAGCAGAAATATTCTGACTATGTACCTCATCTGTGTCTCTCATAATTTTATAAACTTCTATCAGTTTCTCAGCCTTCGGTGCTCCAGAGAAAACGACCCAAGGTTGTACAACCTAAACTAACCTAAAGTGAAATGGCAAGATTTATAGTTAAGGTCCTCAAATTCATGGAAATTTAAAAAAAAAAATTTTTCTATGTTGAGTGGAATATACAGGGAAAACAGGTCCCTAAAGCAGCTGGGTTACTTAGCTTCACCTATAGTACTGTGCAAATGTCTTTGGCATATATAGCTAGGGTGCCTAAGACTTTTGCACAATACTGTATTTGTCGACATGGAGTGGAGAGCGAGTGTGTAAATCAGGCAGGAGCAAAGGATATTGAGAATGGTGAGAATAGAGTGCCATAGGAAGGGTGTAGTACAGCTGGCAGAGAAGAAGTGCCAGGAACCAGGGTGGCATGTGTGCAGACGCACCCAGCCTTGAGTCACAAGAAAAGGAAATCTGATTCCAAGCAATTGCTTTATTGATCATTACAGAATGTGTCTCTGGTACTTCTTGTTCCCTCCCCTCTCCTTTCCCCTTTTTCCAAACATGATTTCCTTCTTCCTGCCCCCTTTTCACTTTCAGTCCCATATTAGAATCGGGTTTATCATCACTCACATTTGTCATGAAATTTATTTTTTTTTTGTGGCAATACATAAAATTATTACAGCACTGTGCAAAAGTCATAGGCATCCTAGCTATATATATATATATATATATATATATGCCAAAGACTTTTACCCTGTACTGTACATTAGAAGGCACAGTGTACATGGCATAATTAGAAGTGTAAAATAATAGAGAGATGAATTAAAATTTTTTCAGCAATTTATAGATTACAATGAAAATGTATCTGAACAACTGTTAACTATGCAGTGATTGTTAACATGGATAATCCTTAATGATGCTTGCATTGTAAGTGTTTTTTGAACTTATTTGTTATAGGCAAGTGATCCAAGCAGATATGAGCTCATTCTGAAGGTTCAGACATTACAGAAGCGCCTCATCTCAAAGACTGAAGAGGTGGTGGAGAAAGAGCTGCTCTTACAGGTGCTCATTGACGATAAGAACATTTGGAGAGGCTGGAATGCTTTGCTTGTTGCTCATTTAAACCAGTTGGCACTGGAGGTTTGATGTGTGACATCAGTGATCCAACTGTTCATGCATTTAATATAAATATGCTATAGACAGCACTAAATGGAACTCAGCTGCACTGAAATGTTTAGTTTGTCTCTGCTTACTCTTTCCAATGAATAACTATCAATCCTTTCAAATAGCTAAATTCCCTTTATTCAAGACAGCACATTGAGACTGGTCCATATCTTTGAAAATCTTTTCAATCTGTTGGTTTGTGGATTCTTTCAAGCAATGATATAAATTGTGGTCTATGGCCTACATTAATGATGAACCTACCATTATTAGTAGCACTCACAAAATGCTAGGGGAACTCAGCAGGTTAGGCAGCATCAACGGAAAGAAGTAAAGATTCGACATTTTGGGCTAAGACCCTTCATAAAGAAGTTACTGTCATGAAGGGTCTCGGAATGAATCATTGTCTCTTTATTTTTTTTCTATAGGTGTTTCCTGACCTGCTGAGTTCCTCCAGCATTTTGTGCATTATTCTGGATTTCCAGGATTTGCAGAATCTCTCGTGTTCACCTAAACATTACTTCCCACTAACTTGGTCATCATACCCTAAAACACTGCAATATTTATCAAAAATTGGAAATGTAAAAGCATTCAATTTGTAGTGGAAACTGAATTTAGCACTTATCCCTTGGAATGCTGCACTTGAAGTTTGCACTCTTCCTCTGACAGTGGATGCCTAAAATAGACTGCCCTGTTTTCTAAAGCTAATTTTGCTCACCTTGACAAGTGCAATATTCAGAGAGGGAAGTGAAATCTTTACCTGGAGTCTGAATGTAATAAATTAGCCACTCATAAAATATTTGTAAGGTGGCTTTCTGCAAGTTATATGATCAAACCAAAAATGCAAGTTTTGTTGAGCCTGCATATCCTGTATATTTAACAAGGTGTTGGCTGTTTAATCAAACCATGATATCTTGGTTGCTTTTAAATCCCGCACCACCTATCCAAGTGGACAAAAATATTAGGCTGAAGCTGTGAGAAGCTGTATCATTTCTGTTCCACAATTCGAGAATATTCACTGCAATCTGATGTGCCAGTTCATTAAAATCTGACTGCATTGCTACTGCTAGACCACCCTCCAACACAAAGTATTCCCCTTTTCCTCTCCATCTCTCTGAGAATTTACTTCCACTGGACGCCAGTGGGAGGAATATCTGGGCCCGTGTGTTTCCAGTGTAATGAAAACAGAGGGAAAACTGGAAATGTATATTCTGTCTGATTTAACGGGCCAGCTGAAATGGTAACCCTTTAAAATCCTAGGAATAGGGTTCCCCTGGTCCTTACCTACCACCCCACCAGCCTCCGGGTCCAACATATTATTCTCCGTAACTTCCGCCACCTCCAACGGGATCCCACCACTAAGCACATCTTCCCCTCCCCCCCCTCTGCATTCTGCAGGGATCGCTCCCTACGCGACTCTCTTGTCTATTTGTCCCCCCCCCATCCCTCCACACTGATCTCCATCCTGGCACTTATCCGTGTAAGCGGAACAAGTGCTACACATGCCCTTACACTTCCTCCCTTACCACAATTCAGGGCCCCAAACAGTCCTTCCAGGTGAGGCAACACTTCACCTGTGAGTCGACTGGGGTGATATACTGCGTCCGGTGCTCCCGATGTGGCCTTTTATATATTGGCGAGACCCGACGCAGACTGGGAGACTGCTTTGCTGAACACCTACGCTCTGTCCGCCAGAGAACGCAAGATCTCCCAGTGGCCGCACATTTTAATTCCACATCCCATTCCCATTCTGACATGTCTATCCACGGCCTCCTCTACTGTAAAGATGAAGCCACACTCAGGTTGGAGGAACAACACCTTATATTCCGTCTGGGTAGCCTCCAACCTGATGGCATGAACATCGACTTCTCTAACTTCAGCTAATGCCCCACCTCCCCCTCGTACCCCATCTGTTACTTATTTTTATACACACATTCTTTCTCTCACTCTCCTTTTTCTCCCTCTGTCCCTCTGAATATACCTCTTGCCCATCCTCTGGTTCTCCCCCCCCCCCCCACCTTGTCTTTCTTCCTGGATCTCCTGTCCCATGATCCTCTCGTATCCCCTTTTGCCTATCACCTGTCCAGCTCTTGGCTCCATCCCTCCCCCTCCTGTCTTCTCCTATCATTTTGGATCTCCCACTCCCCCTCCAACTTTCAAATCTTTTACTCACTCTTCCTTCAGTTAGTCCTGACAAAGGGTCTCGGCCTGAAACGTCGACTGCGCCCCTTCCTAGAGATGCTGCCTAGCCTGCTGCGTTCACCAGCAACTTTGATGTGTGTTGCTTGATTTTTCAACCATTGTTCTTGCTCTTCAGATTTGCCAGTTCTGCTTCTAAATTTACAGTTTAGATTTGCAAGTCTATTTTACACATGGCCCAATTTTAAGATCTATAAAACGTAGCAATAGGCCCACAACCAAAATCTATCTACTTTCCCTCAGAGAAACCAAAGTCAAAGCTTCGGTGTTCAGTTTTCTAACATTAAGCTATTAAATGAGGGTGGCATTATATTAGAAATATCACAGAATTTCTTTATATTGTTACTGAGAGTGAGAGTTCCTCTCATCCAATAAACAACTAATAACCATTTCTTTAATTTTTACTTTGGCCCAATTACTTTCTGTCAATCTGTTGTATTAACACTATGCATTCACCAAGTGAATCACTGACAGCAGATGGCAGTAGACAACCAAGGTTGGCCTGTATTCAGCCAGAATCTCAAGGGGAGTCATTAAGAAAGAATTTACTTCTGATCAATTTGGACTGAAAATTGCTGATCAACATTATTTTTTCTTCATTGAGGAATTAGAATTTATAGCAAGAGGATTGTTCAAGGTAAAACAAATTGCTAACCATTACTTCACAGGGGTTCTGCGTTTTTCCTCTTTCAGGAGCAGATTTATAGTGACAAATTATTCAGGATAGCAGTAAATAGGAAATTTATTTCAAAAATTAAGTGAGAACAAGTGGAAATCACCACTCAAGGACCATGTAACTAGAACTAGAAAGGCACTAAGGATTAACTTATTGAATCCAACCTTTTGTAAACTAGTCATGCCTCTTGTTTGATGATCTAATGGAACTTCTTGTATTTTGACTTGGAACATAATTATGGCTTTCTGGTTCAAAGTGTACCACTTCAGAAATCTGACTGAGCACTCAAAGTAAGAAACACTGATCAAACCACTAGGTTCTAGTGGCATTGTGACTGCATTTAATGTGATTCCTACCTCAGGGATGGCTCAAAAGATTCTATACCATATACGTTGTTCTTCTAGAAGTTTTTTCTCTTGGCAGTCCGCAAGACTGGGTAGTTTAAGTTAATCTTTTCTTCAGAGTGGCACTCCATTATGGGACCACTTAAACGTGTGTCATAACTTATGTATTTTCCTTCACATCACCCTCCATTATATAGTTGTATTAGGGTGTAGAATCGTTACTTTTCTAGTATTTTCCTTGACTTACTATGCCTGCTTATAATTTTTATATAATCACTTACATACATGTAATTTTCAGTAATTGTAGTGTAGCTGATTCTCCATTTTCTAAAGGCTTCTTAGTTTTTCTGTAGCAGGAGTTGATTCTGCTTACTTTATAGACTAATTATTATCATTGGAATTTCGTTTATCTCTAGTCTGAGTATGAGATGACCATAACTTCTTTTTCTTTGCCTTTTCCTTGTTCATTCTTTGTTCTCTTATTACTTGATAAAAACAGCCTTAACCATCAAGTTTATGCTTCATTCTTGACTTCCAAAGAATCTCTAGATGAAGGGGTTCCCAACCTTTTTTGTGCCATGGACCAATACCGTTAAGCAGGGGGTCTGTAGACTCCAGATTGGGAAACCCTGATCTAGATCAATATGACCAGATCCAACAATACCCGGTGCATAACCTCACCTCCTGAATCCTGATCAGCTCAAACAATAAACCCTCTACTCTCAACTTGCTTAGATTTCCCGAATTCCCTGGTGGGCACCCTGGCCCCACCCACCTCCCTCCTGCCTCCTTTCAATCATCCATCAGTATTGGTCAGTCACTACATCAGCCCCTCGAGCCTTGAATGAGATCCTCACACAGGCTGTCTCTCACTCCTGACCTTTCCTCCCACCAACTCCAGAATGGATGCTGTATTTTCATTCACGTGTTCTACAGGGAGGTGTGTTTCAGCTGTTCCCACGACTGCTCTTTTTAGTAACAGGGCCACGACTATACAGCGTAATGACCCCAATGCATACTTTTAAGGTGCAAAACAATTTCTACCCTTGTGCATATAACAAGAAGAATTGCATCTTCACTATTCAGCATATTGCCTGACATTTTATTTGTTGCTTCTCAGGAGAAGGAGAAGCTTTATGTGGAACTGAAACATATTTTGGCACGACAACCTGGACCAGAGGCTGCTGAGCAGCTAATGATATATCAGAGGACGCTGCGAGATAAGACCAAACAATTGAAGGTGAGTGCTGGCGTCAGACCTCAGACTCTCCTGTGGGGTTACAAATCACTGAGCACATTTTCTTTTCTTTTGCTCCAGTGGTCCTTTGTTTTAAGCATTTTTTTAGCAGCAGCTATTTGAGGAATTACTTCCCTTGATTTCCAGCAATCAGTCTCACTTGCAGCTCAGGAAACAATATATTTCAAAATTCTGTTGTAGAGAACATTTATGCTTGGAGCAACAAGATCATTGGCTCTTTGTGACTGGTACTGAATTTCCAGTTTGGGTCAAAGCTGTGTCCAAACTGTCATAGTTTTATTAATTCACAGGTCAAATAAGGTGGTTAAAATAGACAGAATTGAAGTGAAAGGCAGTTCTGTTGTTACTGATAGAACAATGAATGTGGAATCAGAATCAGTTTTATTATCCCTGACATATGAAGTGAAATTTGTTGTTTTGCAGCAGTATAGTGCAAGACAAAAATATATGAAACACAAAATTAAATAAATAATGTAAAAAAGGTTAACAAGGTGCTGGGTCCTCTCCTCCTTCCCTTTCTACTATGGTCCACTCCCTTCTCCTGCCAGATTGCTTCCTCTCCTGCCCTTAATCTTTCCCCCCCACCTAGCTTCACCTTTCCCCTTCGAGTTAGCCTCCTTCCCCTCCCCTCTCCACCCTTTTATGCTGGCATTTTTCCCTTCCTTCCAAGTCTTAAAGAAAGGTCTCAGCCCAAAACGTCGACTGTTTATTCACTTCCATTGATGCTGCCTGAGCTGCTAACTTCTTCCAGCCTTCTCATTTAAACTTATACGTTCTAGAATGTGACACTTCCACACTGGGAAAAGGCTTTGCCTAACTACATTTTAAAAACGTACCTACTTTGTGTGTTACTGACAGTACCATTGAATACAAGTAGTGCAAAAACAATTGATACTGTATATTCCTTGTTCCTTGTTTCTGCATGAGTACCTGCCAGCTTGTGTTCCTTCTTCTCTCCTGATCGTCTTATTCTGGCTTCTTCCCGCTCCCTTTCCAGTCCTGATGAAGAGTCTCAGCCTCAAGCATCGACTGTTAATTTCTCTCCGTATACTGTATGCTACCTGAACTGCTGAGTTCCTACAGCATTTTGTGTGTTTTGCACTCAATTTCCAGCACCTGCAGAATGTCTTGTGTGTGTCATTGAAATAGCATATTTCTCTTTAAGCATACTTGGCATCCTTGGCAATAGGGTAATCACTGATACCAACTGCTACGTAAATTTGTGTAAGGAACATCACCCCATTTGAACTATAATGTGGACAATGAGTCTTATCGAATTCCAATGACAAACTGGTGATCAGACCAGTGGATTTCACTGATAATAATAAATAATTAAAAAAAAATTAAATGCCTGAGTAGTCTCTGTGCACCGGGATACAAAAATTACGCACAAGCCTCTCTTGTTCAACATAAATAAATAAACGTGTGGGGCTTGCACATCATAGTCATTACAATACATCTGTGTTAGATTAGTTCCTAATGCTCATTATATAATAATTAGGAATGCACTGAGAATAAATATTAACGTCTGAGTTAGTAGCATCCTTCTCCCCTGGGGCTCTTTTAAAACCCATGGCATCAGTTAAAAAAATACTTTTGGTAAAACACATGGGAGTAAATATGTTTTACCTGAAAAATTACCTCTTTGGCGTATTGGCGGTGGCAAGCACATTGCTTGTATACTTAATACTGGAACCCTTTACTAGACTGATCATAGCAAAATGCCTCCCTGTTTGCTTTATGTGCCTTCCCCTTTCAATTCCCACCAGCCACCCACGGCCATCTGTGTATGCAGCATACAGCAGGGGTAGGAAGGAGCCTAAAGATACCAGAGAGGGTAAGAAAAGCAAACCAAACATTTGGCAAAAAGCTTAAGGAGCACCACAGTAATGCATCCAAGAGAACACTGGTGGTTCTTGTTCTCTGCACTTTTTATCTTCATTCCCTCCACCACTCCCAACCTTACCCACGAGGATTTGCAAACTGAGTAGGACTTTACTTTTGCCCCTTAGTGGTATTTCACTCACCATTCAATAAGGTCATGGTTGATTTGCACCCTGATAAAACATACTCGTATTTGCTTTGTCCTTTGATATGTTTGGTTAATAAAATCCTAACAATCTCACATCTAAATTTAACATTTGACCAATGATCAATTGCTTTTAGCAAGAAAAAGTTCTAAAAATTTACCATCCTTTGCATCTAGAATTCTTTCCTCACTCTACTATTGAAAGGTCTGTATTGGGGTCATGTATCTGTTCTCCGTTTGCTTTGTATTCTGTGTTGAGTGTTTATTATGTGTATTTTGGTAACTCGTCACATTCGTGAGGGGCTGGTAAAGGTGAAGGGAATAAGTTATGTATTCTTGCTTATTTTATGGCACTTTCTGGCTTGGGACCTGCAGAGTATTGACCATTTATTATTACTTTAAGATTGTATATTTGCTAATTGTCAATAAAGGATTTGACTCTTTGGAACAATCATTTCGTTGGAACTAAGGTTGCGTCATGCAAGTATAACAACCCTGTGGCGGTCGCAGGCTAGTGGCAATCATTTTAATTTTGGGTTTATTTGCCGCTATAATTTGTCAGCAAAGATTTCGACAGTTACACTAAATGAACATCAACACTCAGGTGTGTCCAAGAAATTTGAAGGACCAGTCTGGAGCAGCGCAAGAAACAACCTTTTTTAATGTTTCATGCTGTTTGTTTGGATTTGAAACACAGTTTTGAAGTGATCAACGTTGCAGTGTCCATCTGGGTTGAACTAGAAAGCTCTAGGGCGGTGTTTGCTTGAAATAATTGACACTTGATTCTGTTGAAATGCTGAAGAATTGAAATAATTGCTTCCATCGTTGAAAGGCTGAATTGAAACTACTATTGCCTTATCTCATCTGAATGCTTGTAAGACAAAATGAGTTCAGCTAGAAGCAGTGATCTTGAAGCTAAGAGAGAGATTAAACAATCATGCAATGTTGAAGGTCAGTTCTCTGGGGAAAAGGAAAATACTTACAAAGATAAAAAACAGTCTGTGATTATGTATAAAATTGAAGACTGCATGCCTACAATGTGCAAAGTATGCTATGCAGCCACGAACAAGATACCACATCAGCACGTATTAGAATGGAGGCTGATTTAACTGAGTTATATGCAAGACAACAGATATTGAGGGATACGCATACCTTGGAGGAAAAGGCAGAACAGCTTCAAAGAGATCAGGAACAACAGGGGAACAGCTTTGAAGAAACAAGGACAGCTTCAGGGAAATCAGGAAGAACAGGCTGAGCCACTTTGAAAGCAAGTGGAGCAGCTTAAGTTGTAGGAAGACATTGCAGCCAAGATGGCCAGAGTTAAAGCGCTAAGGGCTTCGGGTGTGGTGGGTGCTAAACTTCCTCCAGCAGAGCCAGTTTTTTGGTGAGAATTCCTATGTTGACATGGGATAGAGAAATTCCACCATACTCAATGTCAATGTGGATACATTTGAGGAACAAATGTCTATGAGCTATGGGTTTGAACCTCAAGAGGTAGTTCAGGGTGCTCATTCTCAGCCTTCACCAAGGAAGCATTCTGAACCTTGGCCATATCCAACAGCACAAGGTATTTCTGAGAACACTGATATATGGTGTGATGATACTCCTGTTTCAGATGATAAAAGGTCTAATTGCTGCTTTGGAGGCCCTAAGGACACAAAAGGAAATAACAAGCATAATGATGCAACGTCAACAATGCATTACATCTATGCCTAAATGAGAGATTCAAATCTTCAATGGCAATCTACCTCAGTATCATTCATTTATGAGGGCTTTCAAGAACAGCATTGAAGGCAAATCTGAAGATTATAGTGACCACCTCTATTTTCCTGACTAGTACACTGGAAGTTACCCTAGAGAGTTTGTCTAAAGTTGCCAGCCGGCTAGTCCGGAGGGAGGATATCTAATGACCCAAGCTTTACTCCAGAATCATTTTGGTGATGAGCACCAAATTGCTGCAGCCTACATGGACAGGGCTTTCTTGGCCACATATCAAATCTGAAGATGTGAAAGCTCTTCAAGATTATAGTCTTTTTCTTAGAAGTTGTTGCTGTGCTATGGAAGATGTGTGGGACATACATGAGTTGAACTTGCCTGCTACTATGGAGATTGTCATAAATAAATTGCCCGGTGAACTTAGAAAAGAATGAAGATTGGCGGTGTATGAACTGCAAGGAAGGTACAGCCGTAAGATTACTTTCACTGACATTGTTGATTTTATTGAAAGGCAAGTGATGATTGTTACACACACAGTATACAAGACTACATTGCCGGCAGTAAGTGTGAACAAAAATGGATCACAAATTCATTCTCAAGCTAAAGGAAGCAGCTTTACTGCTACTGTGGAAAGTGAAACTGAGTCCAGGGCTGATGAAAATGGTGCAGGTTCAAAACAAGCCATGAATGAAGCAAACACAGCAGAGAGTACCACCATGGTATCTAATAGTCTTCTGGGCGCTGATGATTATGATTGTACACTTCCTATAATTCCAGTTCAGCTGAAGTCTAAGAAGAATAACACAACCGTGGTTACTTATGCTTTCCTAGAACAAGGAAGTACAGCAGTGTTCTGCACAGTGAGTCTCATAAGCAAGCTCAACTTGACAGGAAAAGGAACACACATTCTCTTACAGTCAAAAGAAGGTTATAAGTAGCTACTTTGTTTTAGGATTGGAAGTGGCTGGCCGAGATAGTGAAAATATTTGTGAACTGCATCTATACACAGGAATGCATGCCTGTCCATAATAGGAACATTGCTTGTCAGAGAGATCTTCAGGAATGGTCTCACCTGAAGCATTCTTGTTTGCTGGATATTGATTCAGAAATTGAGCTGCTAATGGGGGTGAATGTGCCTAAGGCAATAGAGCTGTTGCAGGTGATTTGCAGTGTTGGTGATGGACTCTATGCAATCAGAATAATGTTGGGTTGGATTGCTAATGGACCATTGAAAGGAGACTGTGATGGTAGAAGAGACTACAGTTAATGGGACCTCAGTTTTGCACCTGAATGAGCTTTGGCAGCAGCGATTCAAGACAGATTTTCCTGAATGCAGTCAAGTGGAACAACCTAGTTTGGCAGGAGGACAGCAAAATCCAGGATAGACTGCTTACCAAAAGAGGACACTTGTCTAAACGTTGAGATTTTATGACTCCTGGGTCTTGGTAGCATGTAGTTGTAATTATTATACTATAATAATTAGGGCACTGGAATGTAGGAGCCATGTATTATTTGCTTTGTATTCTGTTGTGAATGTTTATTATGCTCATTATGGTAACTACTCCTGTTAGTGGTGGTGTGGGAAAAGCAAAGGGAATAAGTTACGTATTCTTACTTCTTTCATGGCAGTTTGTGGCTTGGCACAGGTGGAGGTCATATTTTAGCAGATCACTTAATATTGCTTCAAGATTGTATGTTTACTAATTGCTAATAAAGGATTTGACTTTTTGGAACAATCATTTTGTTGGAGCTGAGTATGTGGCGTATAACAACCCAGTGGCGCTCATAGGCTAAAGGCAATTGGTTTTGATTTTGGATTAGATTTTTACCACTACAGTCTGAATCAAATTTTATATCATGATGCTGAGTCTAGAACCTAACCAGCAAAACTACATTATGAGCACCCTATTATTCCTCTTTATTATGTTGAGTGCATTCATCTACTCTGTCAATTTAAGGAGTACTGTAAATTTATTTGTCACATGCACTTTGAAACATCAAAACATCAAAACAACAGCAGAAGACAAGATAATGCCAGCAAACAAAGCAACCAATAACAACAGTTTACAGTTTAAACAATTTCAGTAGTTACAAAACTACTTCTTTTAAATATGCTTCTACTATTAAACTGTGTGCTATTGAAGCCTGTAATTTACTTTTTGATATGCTTTTGGTCCAACTGAGCGATCTCATCTTTGGAGGACTCTGTGGTTCGTGATACACTGGTTTCTGATTACTCTTTTTTCACTATTTTGCAAGATGTGATCGGGGCACTTCAGCTCTGTGGCTTGTAGGCAACGATCGACGCAGCACTAGATTGAACCTCACTGAAGTAAAATGAAGACTCCTGGACAGTTTCAAAGATTCTGTAGTTTGACGTTTACTATTCTGTGTGTTATTTGCTTGCTTTTTGCCGATTGCACAATTTGTTCTTTTTTTCGTATATTGGGAGTTTGATGTTTTCTTTGACAGGTTCCATGGTGTTTCTTTGCTTTGTGGCTGCCTGCAAGAGGTTGATTCTCAGGATTGTATACATACATTGATAGTAAATGTATCCAGAATCTTTCTGAATCAAACAGTGAAACACATTGTTTGCATCTATGACCAACATAGTCTGAGGACGTGCTGTGGGCAGCCTGCAAGTGTCACCATGCCATAGCGTACCCACAGCTTAGTAACTCTAACTCGCACTTCTTTGAAATGTGGGAGGAAATTAGAGCACATGAGGTCATGGGGAGAATGTATAAACTCCTTTTATTCTGCCAGTGCTTTCTTCCTGTGTCTGCTATCCCTCTTTTACTTTCTCTTCAACAGGCAGAAGGGAGTTCCGTTTTAACACAATCCGGAGACTAACCAGTGAATGTGTGGAGACTTGTGGAATGGGGAGATTTGGGGTAGGATTGTGGCAGCTTTCTGCTTTTTAGGGTGACCAACTTTTATTCTCATCACATTCATTGTTTAAAGTATCAGGAACATATTGTGAGAAGAGTCAGTTCTGTAGTATTGGTTCAAGTACTGGATATTTTGTTGGGTATAATTTCTTGTTGAATTTTGCATCACATTTGAAAAATGTCCCAAGTGTTTTTACTGTAGCACAGATGGCTGGCATTGGAATGATTATTTGGACATTACTATTGAGCAGAACTTGTTTTCTGTTTAATGGGGAGTGGAGATGACATCACTGGTCTTCATCCCAACTGCTCAAAAACTGGTCATCATTCTAGTTTGGTTTGCACTGGTAGTCTAAGTATTTTCCTTCCCTTCATTGAAGGCTCTAATTCAAACTGGGATGCAGTTGCATTGCAACCTGGCACTTGTGTCTTGACTCAGTAATGCTCTTTACTTCCATGGTCTTAACAATTTGTCTGAATACAGAAGCATCAGAATGAAGTTTGAACATTTAATTACTACCTATTTACTGTAGGATTTATTTTATTTTTCCAGGGCAGTCTACAGTATGCTACAAGAGCAAGTTGGTTGAGAATCTCAGTAGCTTAGATATTGAATGTAAGGCTCAGTGTCTTGTATGCTTTAGTGAAGGTGTCATTGATGGATTTGAGCTCAGTCTCTGAGCCTACACAAATGTAAGTGTTGTCTGCATTTGAGTACTTGGTTCTGGATTCCATTTCCTGTGCCTTGAAACAGTTTTTTATTATATCTGAAGATTAGCATCACTCCCAGGGGAAAGTTTGTTGGAGGTGAAATGCAACATTTCTAGTAAGAAAGGTTGAATAAACTGTTGGGGCAACAATAAAACCCTGTTTGACACGGGTCTTCATTGAGATTGGTAGGATTTTTATTGGAGTCAATCACTGTCCAAGTTCAGACATGCAAGGGTCTAAGCCAAATGTCAGTCATCATACCAGCTAAATTAGCTGATTGAATACAGAAAATGACAGGACAAAGTTTTTGTCGAGGTTATTGACCAAGAAATATTTTGAACGTTGACTTTTCCCAACTGAGCCAGTAAGGGAAAATTGGAATCATTTGTTCAAGCTTAGTACCTCTAAAACTGATAATTATTGGCTTTAATTTAGGTACCTAAGAGCTATATATCCGGAAGCTAGCTGTGTACATACATCTACTGATGCTTCTCGACACATCTTCAGTGATGCTCCTGGAATCATCGGGTGTTTCGGGTCTTTCAACATCATACAACCTCCTCCAGGTGATGCAGCCGGGGCTGATCAGACCCCAGCTTGTGTCCAGATGGCTAGCTACTTATGACTCCATGGCTCCCCTCTTTTGAGCCACAGCCATCTTGAGGCCCTCTCTGCCACATCGGTGGTACTGCGGATGGCTCTCCTCTTCTTCTCTGCCTTGATGCCCAAAATGCTGAAGGCTCTAGCTAAGGAATGGGCTACGAATCCCCTACAACCAACCTCCACTAGGAGACACTTCGCTCTCCAGCCAGCCTGCTGACAGTTGCTGACCAGTCCTGCGTACTTGGAGAGCTTCCTTTCAAAGGGAACAGAGCTGTGAAACAAGTATGAGCATAATCTTCATTCTTTGATCAGGAAAAAGAAATTGAGGGATGACTTTGTCAGAGAGAAATGGTAACTTCTGTCACTGGAAACCTAATTGCTCTTGCCACCTTCTCAGTTATTCTTTCTAATTCACTGTTCCATTAATTAATAATGTAATATAAAATTCTGCTTACTGTGTTGTTGACCTTTCATTCCATCTTGTTCCCCAGGTAACAATGAGACATTTGCTTTGACTGTGAATTGTACTACCATTAATTGGAGGTCAAGAGCAAGTCTTCCTAAGTTAATTAAATTATTTTATCCATTAATTTTTCTGTGAGTGACCGGAACAAAATATATATTTTTTTTATTTTTGAAGAATAGTGATACAAGAATTACAAAGCAGCTTTGCTTGACTTTCAGTGTATCCAGGACATCCATCCAAACATGATGGAATATCATGATCATGACAGATAAGGGGCAAAGATCCACACGAGAAACTCATTCACTTTCTAGCAGCAATGATAGAGGATAAGTATGTGATAGCAATCTGGAATCATTGACATATACAAAAAAAACAAGTGGCATTGTTATTGGAAAAGAGATTAATTCCGCTGCTTCACCAGATGCATTTCTTTTCTATCTCATAACTTAAACCCAAATGAAATTACATTTTTAATATTGTAAGGCAGCATTTAAACATTTCGGAGGATTCTTTATATACCTGGAATAGATTTTATAGATAACAATTCTTATCTTTTTTTGGTGAAGAAATATTAGAGTATGTTTAATTTGCAAAGCCTTTTGAACTGCCAGTTTCCTTCATTAAAGGCTGTTGCTCACTGCCAGATAGATCTTTGACCTTTGATCCTTAAAATGGTATAATGGTAGTTCGAGCCATGTTGAATGCTTTGCCCAGGTGACTATGGATAAATGAATAACCAAAGGCCCAATGCTTCATTAAGGATGAAGGAAAACAACAAAAATATCAGGAATTTTGAAATATAAAAAAATGCTCAGTGCACTAGGGTGTGTTTTCCATCTGGAAAAGAAACCCAGGTTAACATTTTAGGTGTATCTCTTGAACAAAACTTGCTATTTTCTTTCTGTTTTAGAACTGTGGTTGTTTCAACTACTTGGGGATTAAACTGACTAATAACCCAAAGTGTCTTTTCAAATTTAATTTTATAGAATTTTATAGAAATTTAATTTTATAGTATCATTAGAAAAACTCAGAACAAATATCGAGTCCTGGGGGATACTGCCCTTATCCATGATTGGACGGGTAAATGCGATTAAAATGGTGAGCCTACCCAGGTTTCTATATCTTTTTCAAAACCTGCCTATATATTTAAATGCATCCTTTTTCAAGAAACTTGACTCTATCATATTGCCCTTTGTGTGGGGCTGCAAATCACACAGGATGTCTAAGGCTTACCTACACAAACCTCTAAAGAAGAGCAGTCTTGGTCTGCCAAATTTCAAACATTACTACTGGGCAGCTAACTCCAGGGCTCTTACATACTGGAAATGTGGAGGTGCCAAGACCCAAGAAAAACCTTCATGGCTACATCTGGAAGCCTCTGTTATTAAATATTCTTCACTTCCTGTTCTTCTGCTTTCCACTTATGCCTCAAGTAAAGGCATCCATTAGTCTTGCGAGACCATGGATCTGTGCCTGGAAAGTCTTCACTTTCCAGGGCGCAGGCCTGGGCAAGGCTGTATGGAAGATCAGCAGTTGCCCATGCTGCAAGTCTCCCCTTTCCACGCCACCAATGTTGTCCAAGGGAAGGGCATTAGGACCCATACAGCTTGGCACCAGTATCATCGCAGAGCAATGTGTGATTAAATGCCTTGCTCAAGGACACAACACATTCCCTCGGCTGGGGCTCGAACTCATGACCTTCAGGTAGCTAGTCCAATGCCTTAACCACTTGGCCACGTGCCCACACTTATGCCTCAACAGACAAGCTACCCTAACAAAACTTCACCTTAAAGAATTCTTTACAGATATTAAACCAGATAAAAGTGGCTCACCAAACTCCCAGTGTTTCCATACACGCTCTCATTTGTCAAAATCATTCATTCAAGCCTGGACAATTAGACGGGGTGTTTGCAGTCTGGAGAGAGAGGGGTATCAAAACTTTCTTAGATCTGTACATTGATGGCCAATTTGCATCATTCACACAATTAAGCACTAAGATTAACCTTCCAAATTCACATTTTTTTTTTTCGCTATTTCCAAGTCAGATGCTACGTTAAGGAAAAGTGCCCACACTTCGAGCCTACTTCCACCACCCATCCCTTTCTTGAAAACCTCTTGCTCTCTCCAGACTCCAAACAGTTAGTATTAAAATTTGTGAATTGCTTTACTCCTTTGGTTTCTACAGATTTTATTAGGGAAGCCGGGGCCAGGGACTTGAACTCAGAGATATCAGTGGAACTTTGGGAGGAGGCAATGTCCCGGGTTCACTGTTGTTCTATTAATTCACGCTACAGGTTAATCCAGTACAAGGTGATGCCTAGATTGCATTATTCAAAAACAAAACTGAATCGCATCTTCCCATCTGTGTCTCCTGAATACGATAAGTGCCACTCTGCTGAGGGCTCACTAGCACATCTTTTCTGGTTTTGCCCTACGTTATACAACTTTTGGACTGCAATTTTTGAGTGGCTCTCAAAAGTCTATTCTAGAAACATTCAGCCCAATCATGACCTCACCATCGCTGGATGCTCTGCAGAGACTATTGAGTTGCCGCACGACATGCAGATTGCTCTGCATCTAGGAATGGTGATGGCTGAGAAACTTAGTCTTTTGACCTGGAAGTCTACTACTCCACCCACCTTCGCACACTGGCTTAAGGAGATTGTCGTCTATTATACAAATGGAAAGATTACGTCTGCACAAACCCAATACACAGAATACATTTGAGAGAATATGGGGACCCTTATTGGCTCAGTGTCATGTTACCTCACATACACAGTGACCTTGACCTGTCTAGTCTCATGAGTGGGTGTGGTGCCTAACTGGATTTCTTTATTCATTTTACTTTACTTTGCTTCCGCGATGTCACTATTGTGTCAACTCTTTATCTGAAAGTTTATTTATGTAATCTTGTAAATTGTCTGGCAGCCTTTTTGTTTTTTGTGTTCTTGATTTGTTTTGTCTGTGCTCCACCTGGAGCTGTATTCCCTTTGTATTGTTTTGTACGTCTTCAATTTATTTTGTCTTTGTAAAACTGAAAATTGTAGATAAAGTATTAAAAAAAGAACTGTGGTTGTTAGACCTTAAGATATAGGAGCAGAATTAGGCCATTTGGCCCTTCAAGTCTACTCCACCATTCCGTTAATTTATTATCCCTCCTGCTATCTCCACATAACTTTTGACATCCTTACTAATCAAGACCCTATCAAACTCCGCTTTAAACACACTCAGTGACTTGACCTCCACATCTGTCTGTGTCATTGCCACAGATTTACCACTCTCTGGCTAAAGAAATTCCTCCTCATTTATGTTTTAAGGGGACGTCCTTGTATTCTGAGGCTGGGCCCTCTGGTGCCAGAGGCCTGCAGTGCTTTCTTTGCTTTAAAAGTGGGACACAGTTTGAATATTAGTGGATGATTAATTTGTTTAAAAGAAAAGAATTGTCATTTTAATGGAGATGTAAACATGATTGTGGTGTTTTTATAATGTTGTCAAAAAAAAGTGAAGTGGCCCATAGCTACAAGAGACAGAACTAGCACTTAGTAGCCACTTTATTCGGTACATCTGTTCGTTAATACGAATATCTAATCAGCCAATCATGTGGCAGCCACTCAATGCATAGAAGCTTGCAGACTTGGTCAAGAGGTTCAGTTGTTGTTCAGACCAAACATCAAAATGGGGACGAAATGTGACTGACTGGAATGATTGCTGGTGCCAGACAGGATGGTTTGACTATCTCAAAATTACTGATCTCCTGTGATTTTCATGCATAAGTCTGTAGACTTTACAAAGAATGGTGTGATAAACATCCTGTGAGTAGCAGTTCTGTGGGTGAAAACTCCTTGTTAATAAGAGAGATCAGAATCAGAGGAGAACGGCCAGACTGACTCAAGCTAACAGGAAGGTGATAATAACTGATGTAACCACGCATTACAACAATGATGTGCAGAAGAGAATCTCTGAGTACGTAACATGTTGAACCTTGAAGCAGATGGGCTACTGTAGCAGATGATATGTGGCTACTTTATTAGGTACAGGATGCATATCATAGTAATCATGGATGATAAGTGGCACGAAGCGTTTATGCCTCATAAGTGCTAGGCAATCACCATGTTCAGTAAGATCTGGCTTAACCATCTACTCTTAACAATCAATGATATGAACATTTCAGAGTGTTCACAATCAATGTCCCAGAAGAATGAGGTTGAGGGAGGGTTATTAGTACACTGGTAAATTGGTTTATTCTTGTCACGTGTATAGAGATACAGTGAGCAACTTTTTCTGCATGCCATCCATACAGATAATCTTATTATAACAGTGCACTGAGGGAACAAAAAAGAAAGCACTAAGACAATAAGCAGAATGAACAGTTCACTGAGTTTTAGCAAGAACTGTACAGAACAAAGAAAAATAATAAACATTAAGCTAACAGGGCAATAAACTGAAAACTCTCAAAACTGAAAATGAACATTATTACTGCAGCTCAGAAGCAGTAACTTAATACTAATTTAATACTACTCCTTTACAATGTCTATCTAAATCATTAATCTCCTTTCCTGGAATGTGGGCTAAGGTAAACGGGGAGCTTTGCTATCACTGTGCTTCAGTCAAGACCTGATGAGACTGAAATGACAGGAGGTTATATACAATTACAAAGAAACCCAAAATGATTCGAATGTGTGCATTTTCACATGTGTGATTACCGACTTCTTCCAACTGCCCACCTGCGAGAAGCCTGGACTCCGGCAATTGTAGCAAAAAGAAAACCTTAAACTTGCCTGGATGTATTGCACTCCAACAATGTTCAAGAATCAGGACAGAGCAACGTAATTGATTGGTTCAGGACTGATCTTAATTATCACCCATAGTTTTTACCTCCAGCTCACTGTAACTGCAGTGAATGTGATTACATTACTTGCAGAGGCTACTTTTAACAGTATTTCTAAACCTTTACAGTTCTTCAAGACTGTTGCACCCTTCAGATAGATACTTGATCTATATGTTGGTGTGTTAATCTTGCTCAGAGTAATATTTGAAGAGCAACTGATAGTGCAATTATCTTTACAGTGTCCTTTTCTATGCTGGGCCGACACTATCTTTTTTAGAGTATGACACTTTATTCAGATCTTTGTACAGCTGCTGTTGATGACATCCCTCAGCCATTTTTTTGGTGTTGGTGACATTTGTACTTTCAATACACATAATTAAAAATAAGTGATAGGAAACATTTAAAAAATATGCTTTAGAAAGCTACCTCGAGTTGCAAGTTCAAATTGAAAGAAGCTGTGCTGATAAGTAATGTTGGTAAATCTTACTAACTAAAAATTGCTTTTTAGGAGTACAATACACATAGTTCATTGCACACTATATAAGTTAATCTCAACCAAAATACCATGCTTAAGGCTATCCAATTTTAATATTATCTTCTTGTAGGCACCACAGCACCAGTAGGAAACATGGGTAATGACTGCCATAAAATTCTGTGAGGATTTTACTTGAGACATTTTGGTGAGACAGATAAACTCCCATTTTCTACTTCTGATCTAAAATGAATGCACTGTTTTCCATTTAAATCAGCAGTGAAAACAAACCTTTAGAAGATGCCAATGAGCGCGTTTTTGTTAATTTTCAGCATTCTTCTTTAATACAATAAGAAAATGTATTTTTTCCTGTGTATTTTGAGTTTTAGGGTAATAAAATTCATGGAACAGAGATTCTCAAGCATTATATAGAACATAGAACAATACAGCACAGGAACAGGTCCTTTGGCCCAAAATGTTGTGCCAAACCAAATTGATTAGTAATCACTTATGCCTACACAATATCGATATTGTTAGAGTGAGTTTTTTTGGGTAGATGATTCATTTATACTTAAATGACTTTGGCCACCAGACTTCTATTTGACAAAGTACTGTGGATTGAGTCCACAACAATGTGCTTCCTAAAAAGGTGTGAATACCAGATGCTTCTGGCGCCGTAGTTTGACCAGATGCCGTAGTTTCGAAGACAGTATTATTAATAAATATTAATATTAATTGTCTTCTATGTTAGCACATAAAATGCCAAATAAATGTATTGTGGATTTAACTTGCATTCCTAAAGGCTGTGGATACCAACCCAGACATGTTGGTATCGGAAGGAAAGGATGAAGTTAGGAGGTGTGATGTTTGTAGGTAGCTTCAAAAGAAGCATTGTCTATGCATTGTCTATAACTTTTTAAGTAGTGATTGCCTTTGTGTTTAGCATATAAATATTGAGCCCACATTGGGCTAGCAGCCCTTTCTACCGAAAGCATCTCTGTCCGTATGATGCCTGCTGTACCTTATTATGTCGAATAAAGAAGCTGTTTTGTATCTACCAGTGACTCTGTCTCTCCAGTGATTTCATCCACGCTACAACAGATATCCTTCCATTTTCCTCATATTCAAGTGCCTATCTAAACATCTCTTAAAAATAATGTATCTACCTCTACCACCACCCCTGGCAGCACATTTCAAATACCCACCACTCTGTGTTCTTTTAAAAAAAATTAAAAATTGCACTCACAGTTGCTTTGGAGTTACCCATCTTACCTTAAATGCATGCTGTCTGGTTTTAGACATTTCAATCTTGGGAGAGATATACTGTCTGTCCACTCTTTCCATGGCTCTCACAACCTTATAAGAACGTAAGAAATAGGAGCAGGAGTAGGCCATCTGGCCCACTGAACCTGCTCCACCATTGAATAGGATCATGGCTGATCTGGCCATGGACTTATCTCCACCTATCTTAGTTTTCCCATAACTCTTAATTCCCCTACTATGCAAAAATCTATCCAACCTTGTTTTAAATATATTTAAAGAGGTAGCCTCTACTGCTTCATTGGGCAAAGAATTCCACAAATTCACTGCCTTCTGGGAAAAGCAGTTCCTCCTCATCTCCATCCTGAATCCACTCCCCTGAATCTTGAGGCTAAGACCCCTACTTCTAGTCTCACCTATCAGTGGAAACAACTTTCTTGCCTCTAACATCTATCCCTTTCATAATTTTATGTTTCTATAAGATCTCCTCTCATTCTTCTGAATTCTAGTGATTACAGTCCGAGGCGACTCAATTCTCTTCTCATTGTTGAACCCCTTCATCTCCGGAATCAACTTGGTGAACCTCCCCTGCACTTCCTCCAAAGCCAGTATATCCTTCCTCAAACTGCACGCAGTATTCCAGGTGCAGCCTCAATAGTACTCTGTACAATTGCAGCACAACCTCCCTGCTCTTAAATTCAAACCATCTAGCACTGAAGGCCAACATCCCATTTGCCTTCTTGATAGCCTGCTGCACCTGCAAACCAACCTTTTGTGATTCATGAACAAGCACTCTCAATCCTCTCTGCACAGCAGCATGCTGCAATTTTTTTTACCATTTAAATAATAATCTGCTCTTTCATTTTTCCTTCCAAAGTGGATGACCTCATATTTACCAACATTGTATTCCATCTGCCAGACCCTTGCCCACTCACTTAACCTATTAATATCTATCTGCAGACTCTCTATATCTTCTGTACAAATTTGCTTTTCCACTCAATTTAGTATCGTCAGCAAACTTAGATACACTACACGCGATCACATCTTCCAGATCGTTAATGTATATCATGAACAGTTGTGGGCACAAACCCTCTACTATAACTTCTGCCATTTTTTTCAGTACCCTGGGATACATACCATCAGGACCAGGGGTCTTATCTATCTTTAGGCCCAAAAGTTTGCTCAGCACTACCTCTTTAGTGATAGCTATTGTATCGAGGTCCTCACCTCCCAATGCATCCATAACGTCTCTCTTTGGCATGTTAGATGTGTCCTCCACTGTGAAAATAGTCATTCAAAGCCTCTGCCATTTCCTCATTACTTAATATCAAATTCCCCTTCTCTTTCTCCAAGGGATCTACATTCACTTTAGCCACCCCTTTCTGCTTTATATAATCATGAAAACTTTTACTATCCATTTTTATATCTTGTGCTAGTTTATTTTCATAATCTATCTTCCCTTTCTTTAATGTTCTATCAGGTCTCCCCTCAGCCCTCCGTCACTCCAGAGAAAACAAACCAAGTTTGTCCAACTTTTTCTCGTACCACATGCTCTCTCATCCAGGCAGCATTTTGGTAAACCTCTTCTGCACCCTCTCTAAAGCATCCTTTCAGGGACAATGTACTTGGACTCCAAGATCCTTCTGCTCATCAACACTGCTAAGGATCTTGCCATTACATTTACATTTGATCTACCAAGGTGCAACAATTCATATTTGGCCAGATTAAACTCTATCTGCCGTTTCTCCACCCATATCTGTAACTGATCTATATCCCACTGTATTCTTTGCCAGTCTTCTACGCTATCCACAACACCACCAATCTTCATGTCATTTGCAATCTTACTAACCCTCACATCTACTATGTTTTCACCCAGGTCGTTTATGTACATCACTAACAGTAGAGGTCCCAGCACAGATCTCTGTGGAACACCACTAATTACAGACCTTCAGCTCAAATAAGTCCCTTCAACCACTCCCACCTGTCTGCTATGGGCACGCCAGTTCTGAATCCAAATGGCCAATTCACCATGGATCTTATGCATAATAAGCTTCTGGATGAGCCTCTCATGATGGACCTTGTCAATGCCTTATGTTTGTTATGTCGACAATATCCACAGCTCTGCCTTCATTAATTATCCTCGCCTTGTCAAAAAAAAACTCAATTAAGTTAGGATACTCTCAATAAAAACATGCCCTTATCTTAATACAGTAATAAATGATATTCAGTGTTTTTGATAAGCAGTTCTCATCAGAAGAGAGATGTTTGCTTTGTTTTCTGAAACATTGTACTGTATGGTGGAATCAGAATTATAGAAGGAGGTGCATATTATTTAATTGGTCGCTGGGATTTAATTCAACTAAACGTCTCATATTAATCTTGTAAGGTATTTAATATGTGGGTTTGAAATGATATAATAATCAATTGTTGCCTGTTTTTCTATAAATTCTTAACAGTTTATGTTCATTAACTTCCCCAACCCTGAAACATCTGTACCTCATTTAGGGAAAAAGTACATTTTCATCAAGTTTTAAGAGACATTTTTCCTTTCTGAAGCACAGGTTGTTCTGCCTGTGGCTTAGGATTTGTCAATTTATATCCCCTCATGTTATTTATTAGCTAAAAATTACTGCTCTTCCATTATGATGAAACAAAAATAGCCTCCTCTCTTTTACACTGCCTCAAGTAGGCAGCAATTATCAACAGATTTCACCATGCGGATCACACCAGCTAAGACCAGGAAGGATGCGTAGAACCCTGAAGTCCCAGTCTATCAGGTTCAAAAACATTTAATTCCTTGCAAACATTCGGTCCTTGAACCAACAGGCAAAATCCTAATCACTGCAGTTCAGCAGCACTATAACCGTTTTGAATGCTTTGCACTAGAACAGGCATTGTTTTCTTTTGCACAATTTCTGCCTACTTGTAAACAAAATTGTGTATAATCTATGTTTAATTTATGTTTTTCTTGTAAATGCTGCTGCGAGTAAGCTTTCCAATGCACCTGTGTTTCCATGCACTTGACAATAAACTCGACTTTAGCTTTGACTTTGAATGCTCAGAGTCTGAAAACTTGTATTTGAGATCCTCAATCCCACAAGTAATTCGCTACAGAGTTGAGGAAATGCTGTTGAGAAGGCACCTTTTCCTATTATGCCATAAGAAACTGTCACGTTGATAGATTCATATGAGATTGCCAGCTCATGAAGACACAAGCAATATCTGGAAAAATTAAAAAATCTTTATACACTTTTTTCAAAAATATACCAACTTTAAGTTGGGGGTGGGACATACACAGAAATCTTCTGAGCATTGTAATTAGCGGTAGAACTCACAGAACAAAACTGTGGTTATCTTCTTCTACTATTGCTTTACTTATATTAGTTTGAATATAGGCAGTATTTTGAAGATTGACCTGTCAATATCAAACCATTCTGCAGATAGACAGTTACTGAATTACAAAAATATTTTAAATAGAAAGTAAACTGTCTAGTTTTAGTGATGGAAAAATACTAGCCTTCACCTGTAAAATGAGGTTTTATAGTCCACTTCAAAAACTGTCAATTCAAAGTGATATTGAAAGTGAAACTACACCTTTGCAATTTACAAATTTTGTTCACTTCCAGTTTTGAAGTACATTCCCGGAGGTTTTAGGTATTGTAAATAATTCATAATGCTATAGGCTCTTTGGCAAATAACATTGTTTAGCCAATTGCAAATATGTTACAATAGCTTATTAACAAGAGATAAAGGTTTGGAAGAAGGAACCAGAAGTTTGCTAACATCATGATCTTTTATTCTGTTTTTTTTTTAATTCATTTTGAAAGGCTTTGACTTCAGAGCTGAACATGTTTGAATCACAGAGTCAGGAGTATAAGCACGAGATTGATCGTTTAGCCCAGGAACTGCAGAATGTGAAAAAGAAGTACCACAATCAGAAACGCAAGGAGCAGCTGGCTAGGTACGAAATATTAATCAATGCACTTATGAGCCTGTTGGAGTTTTTAAAAATACAAATGACTATGACACTACTTTTATCCTTTCCTCCAAGGTTGTTTTTTATTTCCAAATTATTTGAATATAAAATAGATTTTTTTATTCTTCACCCATCTATCATAATCTGTCATATATACATGCTGCTGAGCAACAATCTCATTTGTTGCCATCTAGTGTATGACTATATTTGTATCGACCCACATCTCATTATTTCTGATGCTTTACCTTTGGTGAGTGACAAGAGATAACAAAATTTGTCTAATCTCATTACTTTCCTCCTTCTGTAGGTGGAGAAGAGAGCGTATTTGGTTAGTCAACTATGATATGAACAGTGACAAAGGCTGTTAGTGTTAATTATACTAGCAAAAGAGTAATTATCTGTCTTAGTTTTAAGGTCGAGACCAATGTATTTGAATTTTCCTACACAGTCTCCTTGGAGGTACTTTTATCAACATCTTCAGCTACTATGCATTGTGTTTTTATCCTGCATATAAGAGTTTTCCCTCAAAAACTCATATTCTCTTCTTAACTAGCTAATTGGTATTATTTCTCATTGGAAATTCATTGTTCTGTGCCCAGGAACTACTCAGGTTGTTCACTGAAGATAATTTCTCTGGTGAGTGTGAGTTTGATAAAATACTGGTCTAGCAATCCAGAGATTTAGTGTTGGGCTCACGATCTGAAGGTCGTAGGTTTGAGTCTCGGCCAAGGCAGTGTGTTGTGTCTTTGAGCAAGGCACCTAACCACACACTGCTCCAGTCCAACCAGCTGAAAATGGGTAACGGCAAAATGCTGGGAGTTAACCTCGCGATAGACTTGCGTCCTATCCGGGGGGTGGGCGGGGGGAGTCTCGTACTCTCAGTTGCTTCACGCCGCAGAAACCAGTATAGGCACCGGCCTGATGGGCTACAAAGGCTCAGGACAGACTTTGCCTTTGAATCCAGAGATTTAGACTGGGAATCTGGATACATACAGTATGTCCCTGCCTTTACCATGAAGATTTCAGAATGGATCTTTGAATAGGCTCTTTGGCCCATGATATCATTCCAAGCTGGAGGTCAGGCAGCATCTAGGAAAAGAATACTGTCAACGTTTCAGGCTGAAACCCTTTGGCAGGACTGGAGAAAAAAAAGCTGAGGAGTAGATTTAAAAAGTGGGGGAAGGGAGAGAAACACAAGGTGATAGGTGAAACCTGGAGGGGGAAGGATGAAGTAAAGAGCTGGGAATTAAATTAGTGAAAGACGCAATTTTTGCTTTCCACAGGGATTGCTCCCTACGTGATTCTCTTGTCCATTTGTCCCTCCCCACTGATCTCCCTCGTGGCGCTTATCCTTGTAAGCGGAACAAGTGTGCTTACACCACCTGCCCCTACACCACCTCCCTCACTACCATTCAGGGCCCTAAACAGTCCTTCCAGTGAGGCGACACTTCACCGGTGAGTCTGTTGGGGTTGTATACTATGTCTGGTGCTCCCGGTGTGGCCTTCTGTATATTGGTAAGACCTGACAAGATTGGGAGACCATTCCACAAGACAGAAAAAGCCAGAAAAAACAGGATCTCCCAGTGGCCACCCATTTCAATTCCACTTCCCATTCCCATTCAGATATGTCCATCCATGGCCTCCTCCACAGTTGTGATGGGGCCGTACTTAGGTTGGAGGAACAACACCTTATATTCCTTTTGGGTAGCCTCCAGCCTGATGGCATGAACGTCGATTTCTTGAACTTCCAGTATTGCTCCCCACCCTCCTCTCCTTCACCATTTCCTATCCCCTCTTCCCTCTTCTACCTTGTCTCCTTGTCCGCCCATCACCTGCCTCTGGTGCTCCCCCCCCCACCCTGTTTCTTTCTTCCATGGCCTCCTGTCTCTTTTACCAATTTACTTCTCAGCTCTTTACTTCATCCCTCCCCCTTCAGGTTTCACCTGTCATCTGGTGTTTTTCTCTCCCGTCCCCCCAGCTTTTAAATCTACTCCTCAGCTTTTTTTCTCCACTCCTGCAGAAGGGGTTTGGCCCGAAACGTTGACTACTCTTTTCCTAGATGCTGCCTGGCCTACTGCGATCCTCTGGTACTTTGTGTGTGTTGCTCAGATTTCCAGCGTCTGCAGATTTTCTCTTGTTTGTAATCTCATTTGCCTGTACTTGGTCCATGTCTCTCCATTCTCTGCATATCCATGTGGCTTTTTAAATATTACTATGCGGGCCAGGTTTCTGGCAACATGAGAGCAAATACCAGTATCAAAAAGGGAGGCAAGGATGTTGCAGTCATCCAACAATCTCTCTTCCAGCAGAATACAACAATTGCCGAGGCATCACTGGCCGTGTTGCACATTTATGATCTCGCTGCCATCATTCCAGTTAGTATAATCTGCTAGCCTTTGTAGATGGCTGACACCCATTGTAAAAATCAATGTAGAGTCAGGCTATCTTTTTTCAAGCAGGTTGTGGGTGTCACTGGCAAGACCAAAATTTATTGTCTGTCCTAACTACCCCTGGAATGAAGAGATTGATAGACATTTCGGAGTGCAGGTGGATCAATCATAATGTTAGGTCAGCAGTTACTGGTAGCCTGAGAGCTACTGAACTTCCATTTGTAGTCTTCTTCTATGAATATAAACAGTTTTCCACCAGCCATACTGCAGCCATTTATATAGCACTAGAATTACGAAGAAAGACTAAGAGAAACAGACAGCTTGGTTCTGCATAAAAGGTTACCAAATGGTGTCAGTACGCAGGTAATGTGCATCGACTTACAGATTGGGATTGGAGTGTTTAGATGTATATGATTTTATTTTGTGTCCAAATGGATGTCAGAAACAAAAGGAAGGTAAGATGTGGCACTGCCTGGGGATTGCATTTACTGGTATGTCAGTCATATTAATTACTTGCAAGCATCTTGGCAGCAAGAGGCTGAAATAAGAGCTGAAGGAAATGTTCATACAATCTCACAGCCTCTACGGAGAAAGAAACAAAGTTCATATTCTGGATGTTCGATTCTTTTCTCTTTCTCACACCTCCCTTCCTACTTTTACCTCCTGCCTTGAATGCCTCTTTTCTTCAGCCTGCTTCACCTTCTCCTTCTCCTTCTGCCTTCCAGTTGCATCTTCTCGATAAAAGTTTACTCTGCCAAGTTTTTGTGGAGTCATTGCTATACCGTTACTCTGCAATCCAGGCAGCAGAATCATTAGCATAAAATCTGTCTGCTCCATCATATACCACGTGGCAGTATGGAATTCATTGCATTCATTGTCATGTGTGTGAGTTGCACACTGGAGTAAAAAAATTGCTTAATGATACCCCAGTCCTTTGATTTGCTACGGTGTCTTAATTGCAGACAGCACAGTACTCTGCTGCAAGACGAGAACTCCTGATTTCTGTAGAATATTAGACATTTATCTGCAGGACTAGGCAGGCTCACGTGGCTTACTGTGCTGGAAAGTTTCTATATTTTCCCACTTCTAATCTTTATACCAATTGTACATGTAGCAACTGTACATGAATGCAGTTCCTTTAGTTTGTCCTTAATCTCAGTGTTGCTATAGCATCTGTAAAGCAACATATATCCTGGGTAGCCTGCAATCCTGACATGTCTGCATGCTAATTCTGCAAGATGAAATGAAATACCTGCATCACTACCAAGCAGATGTCATTGACCTCCCTTAAGTAATTGTTGATGCAAGCCTGTACATGGTATGTGGATCTATGATTCTAGCTTGAAAGTATCCCGGCCAATTATAATTCATGGCCGTTGTTACCTTGGCAGTGAGTGGCTTTGTCATCTTTCCTGTATTCTGTAGTTGCACTTACAGGTTTCTGTGAGGACGTCTGTGCTTTTTGATCACATTTCTATGAATACAATTCTTCCAAAGAGTCAATCTTTCTTCCAGCAGTTTGTGAGCTCTATTTATTCTTTCAATCAAATTCAGGTTAATATAAGCAACACACATCAAAGTTGCTGGTGAACGCAGCAGGCCAGGCAGCATCTGTAGGAAGAGGTGCAGTCGACGTTTCAGATCTCGGCCTGAAACGTCGAATGCACCTACAGATGCTACCTGGCCTGCTGCGTTCACCAGCAACTTTGATGTGTGTTGCCTGAATTTCCAGCATCTGCAGAATTCCTGTTGTTCAGGTTTAATATCACTGACCTATGTCATGAAGTTTGTTGTTTTGTGGCAAAACATAAAAATGCAACAAAATACAATCAGGAATATATATATGTTAAATTGAATGAGTAGTACAAAAAGGGAGCAAGATTGTGAGGTAGTGTTCATAGGCTGGTTCATTGTCTATTCAGAAACCTGATGGCAGAAATTAGACACTATTCCTAAAACATGCGAGAGTGTGTCTTCAGGCTCCTGAACTTCCTCTCTGACAGTAGTAATAAGAAGAGAGCATGTCCTTGGTGATGGGGTCCTTAATGATGGATGCCACATCTGTAGTATTCAGGATATCTTCATGGAGCAATACCTCAGAAAAACGACATCCATCATTAAGGCCCCCATCACCCAGGTCATGCCCTCTTCTCATTGTTACCATCGGGAAGAAGGTACAGAACCGTGAAGGTGCCTACTCAACAATTTAGGAACAGCTTCTTCCCTTCCGCCATCCGATTTCTGAATGGACATTGAACCCATGAACACTACCTCACCACTTCTTCTTTATTTATGTTTTTGTACTACTTATGTGATTTAACTATTTAATGTACTGTGTGTGTGTGTGTGTGTATGTAATTCACAGTTTTGGTTTTCTCTATTATGTATTGTACTGCTGCCGCAAAATCAACACATTTCACAACATATGCTGGTGACATTAAACCTGATTCTGATACTGATTTGAGACATCGCCTTTTGAAGACGTCCCCAATGCTAAGGAGGCTAGTGCCGGTGATGGAGCTGGATGAGTTTGCAAACCTCTGCAAACTGATCCTATACATACCAGATGGTAATGCAACCAGTTAGAATGATCTCCTTAGTATATCTATGGAAATTTACAGTACTTTGTGACATACCATAGTCCAAGGAAAATTCTACGGATGCATTTAACTTGTAGGTGTCAAGACAAACTATTTAGTAGTTGTCTCATCATTCATCATGGACTTCAGTAGCTTTAAAATGTTATTCAATGCATGATGTGCATTGACATTGCTGGGCACATATAAACATCTATACATATGAGGAAACTTATAATTAAGAGAACCAGGCTTGTTATTTTAAGTAGTGATCCCAAGTTCTAGATTCTCCTACAGGAGTAAACACGACATTTCTCCCTGTCAAAGACTCTCAGGATCATGATTCAATCATGTTCCCTCTCACTTTTCTAAACTCCAACAGATTCAACACTCTTCTAAACTCCACCCTTTCCCTCAATGGCAAGCTGTCCAGTTCTATTAAAGCATTAGTTGTTGTGAACTCTGTAACTGGCTTCAGGAAGTAATAGCTCAAAATAAAGGGAACTTGCAGTGTTGCAGCTGGTGTTAATGCTTTTTGAAGATTCTACCAATCTTACATTCAATCTGCCTATACTTGAAACACTCAACAGACTGAGGTGGCATCTGAGGAAGGTCAGATTCAGGGCATTTTGAGTTGACAGCACATTTTTAACTTCTTAATAAAAAGTCTAATCAGAGAGAAAATATTGCTTGAAATATTAGTAGACAGTTTTGATGTAATACTGGATTTTTAATCACATTTTCAATGATAGTGGTAGATATTTCAACTGGATTGAAATAAAGACATTGTAAGCATTACTCACACAATCAAATGAAGAATCACAATCACAATCAAACAGGAAGAAAACTATCGACCAGGCTACATGAGCATCACCTAGTTAGCAGAAGGCACAACCCACTCTTGCTAGTGTCAGCTCATGAAGAAAAAGGACACCATTTCAAATGGACCACAGCCAGAATCCTGACTCGAGCAAGAACAAGAAAAGAACGAGAATTTCTCAGAGTGGTTCTCTACAAAAGGATTTATCAACAAACGCATCAACATAGATCCCCTATATGAACCCTTACAGACATCACAATCAATGAATTGCTAGCAAACACGTCCAACAGACCTCCTTCAAAGCTAGCCAATTAGAATCTTCTGCTGCTAAACTATTCAGTGTTTTGAAGCAGCCAACTAGATTACAATCAACACACATAAGAGTTGTTGGTGAACGCAGCAGGCCGGGCAGCATCTCTAGGAAGAGGTACAGTTGACGTTTCGGGCCGAGATCCTTCGTCAGACGAAGGGTCTCTGCCTGAAACATCAACTTATGCTTTAATACTTTATACTTTATTGTCACCAAACAATTGGTACTAGAACGTACAATCATCACAGCGATATTTGATTCTGCGCTTCACACTCCCTGGATTACAGATATTAAATATTAAAAATAGTTAAAATTAGTAAATATTAAAAAATTAAATTATAAACCATGAATAGAAAATAGAAAAATCGGAAATAAGGTAGTGCAAAGAAACCGAGAGGCAGGTTCGGATATTTGAAGGGTACGGCCCAGATCCAGGTCAGGATCCGTTCAGCAGTCTTATCACAGTTGGAAAGAAGCTGTTCCCAAATCTGGCCGTACGAGTCTTCAAGCTCCTGAGCCTTCTCCCAGAGGGAAGAGGGACGAAAAGTGTGTTGGCTGGGTGGGTCGTGTCCTTGATTATACTGGCAGCACTGCTCCGACAGCGTGCGGTGTAAAGTGAGTCCACGGACAGAAGATTGGTTTGTGTGATGTGCTGCGCCGTGTTCACGATCTTCTGCAGCTTCTTTTGGACTTGGACAGGACAACTTTCATACCAGGTTGTGATGCATCCTAGAAGAATGCTTTCTACGGTGCATTTACAAAAATTAGTGAGGGTTTTAGGGGACAGGCCAAATTTCTTTAGTTTTCTCAGGAAGTAAAGGCGCTGGTGGGCCTTCTTGGCATTGAACTCTGCTTGGTTGGACCAAGTTAGGTCGTTTGTGATATTGACCCCGAGGAACTTAAAGCTTTTGACCTGTTCCACTTGTGCACCACCGATGTAAATTGGGTGGTGCGGTCCGCTACTCCTTCTGAAGTCAACAACCAATTCCTTCGTCTTGCTGATGTTGAGGGATAGGTAATTGTCTTCGCACCATGCCACCAGGTTCTTAATTTCCTCTCCGTACTCAAACTCATCATTACCTGAGATACGGCCTACAATTGTTGTGTCATCAGCAAACTTTGATGAAAACTTGGCGACACAATCATGGGTGTACAGTGAGTACAGCAGGGGGCTGAGTACACACAGCCTTGTGGGGCACCGATGCTCAGAGTGATTGTAGAGGAGAGCTTGTCCCCTATTTTTATAGTCTGGGTTCTGTCTGTGAGGAAGTTGAAGATCCAGCTGCAGATCTGAGTGCTAAGGCCCAGGTTCTGGAGCTTAGGAATCAGTTTATTTGGAATGATGGTATTAAAGTCAGAGCTGTAGTGAATGAAAAGGAGCCTTACATATGTGTCTTTATTCTCCAGGTGTTCTAAGGAGGAATGTAGGGCCAGAGAAATGGCACTTACCATTGATCTGTTGCTCTGGCAGGCGAATTGCAAAGTGTCGAGGTTGACCGGTAGGCTGTGGTTGATGTGTGCCATAACCAATCTCTCGAGCACTTCATAGCAATTGATGTCAGAGCCACAGGTTGCTAGTCATTCAGGCATGCCACCTTGCTCTTCTTCGGCACTGGGATTATCGTTGCCTTCTTAAAACATGAGGGGATCTTAGACTGAAGCAAGGAGCAGTTGAAGATGTCAGCAAGCACTCCAGCTAGCTCGCTTGCACAGCCCCGGAGGACCTGTCCTAGGTTGCCATCTGGGCCCGTTGCCTTCCTTGGGTTTATCTCCAGGAAGTCCCTTCTAAAGTCCTCCTCGGTGACGATGAATCTCGATACCATCAGGTCCGGTTCCTCTTGAAGACTGTACCTCCACCTAGAGATGCTGCCTGGCCTGATGCATTCACCAGCAACCTTTATGTGTGTTGCTTGAAATTCCAGCATCTGCAGATTTCCTCGTGTTTGCGTTTTTAAAACTAGGTTACAATGTCTAATCAATATCCATTTGAACCCTTTAAGAATATATAAGCCAGACAATACTCTCAACTGCACACTGATGATGGCTTCTCCATTGGAGCCAAACCATCTGCAAGCACTTTGCCAAGCTCAGCGATCAACTAGACTTCCAAATAGCCAACCCCAGCTACCAATGTTCCACAATATTTCAAACAATCAAATGAGGCTAACTGGAGTACAGTTACAGGAATGGGCAGATAACTATCCTTGATCTGTACATAGTATAAGTTAATGGGTCTGCTATGGCAGAATGTGTTGCCTACAGTAGGCAGTGAGTTCAGACAATGGGTTTGATCTAAAATATTTTGACCCAATAGCCCAATGGCAGGAGGTTTCCCAGGAATGTCATATGAGTGAATGGTTAGGCTGACTGCTGCTGCAATAAGCGCGATGCAGTTTTGTCAATATCCAATTTAGCAATTACTATGGGGTCAGGTGAATAGTTACCTATAATAGCTGGATCTCCCCTGGCTGAAGAATAACAAAACCACGCAGTAATATGAACCTGCCAATGGTATATTGAATTAAAAAGTGTAGTCTATTATGGAAGAGGATTGTTCCATTGTATGCTTAAGTGATGTAACAAAACGTAGGCACTTCCAGTAAAAATATCCTGAAGTTATAAATTAACACAGTATTAAATTCTAAAGGAAAGGATAAAGGCAATGCTTTTCTACCATAGCATACATTATCTTTGCACAACATCTGAAGTGTGAGAAAAATAGATATTTGATGTACTTGTGGGAACAACAGTATTCAATTAGCTGAAGGCATGCTGTTTGTACTTCAATAATTCATGGGCATGGACATGGCAGTGGATTTGCATGAGGAGCAACAATTCAAAATAGTGATTAGTGAGTGCAGATGAATAGAACCATAGAACCATAGAAACTACAGCACAGAAACAGGCCCTTTGGCCCTTCTTGGCTGTGCCGAACCATTTTCTGCCTAGTCCCACTGACCTGCACACGGACCATATCCCTCCATACACCTCCCATCCATGTATCTGTCCAATTTATTCTTAAATGTTAAAAAAGAACCCGCATTTACCACCTCGTCTGGCAGCTCATTCCATACTCCCACCACTCTCTGTGTGAAGAAGCCCCCCCCCCAATGTTCCCTTTAAACTTTTCTCCCCTCACCCTTAACCCATTTCCTCTGGTTTTTTTCTCCCCTTGCCTCAGTGGAAAAAGCCTGCTTGCATTCACTCTATCTATACCCATCATAATTTTATATACCTCTATCAAATCTCCCCTCATTCTTCTACACTCCAGGGAATAAAATCCTAACCTATTCAACCTTTCTCTGTAACTGAGTTTCTCAAGTCCCAGCAACATCCTTGTAAACCTTCTCTGCACTCTTTCAACCTTATTTATATCCTTCCTGTAATTTGGTGACCAAAACTGAACACAATACTCCAGATTCGGCCTCACCAATGCCTTATGACGGAGCTGTTAGGACTTAGTGATGAGTATACTCTGAACATGTTTAAGTTACAGCAAATATGAACTTCGGAATTCTACACAACGTATCACTGTAACAAATGATACACAGTAATCAGGCTGAGCTTCATTCAAATTGAAAGATGCCTTTCTTGTGCCATATTTGAAAAAATTTAACCTAGGTCTAAAATAAGTACCTTGTTCATATTAAATTGCTTACCACAGAGGATCTATAATAACAATAAAAATGGTAAATGTTGGAATAATTCGGCAGGTTAGGCAGTACCTGTGAAAAGGGAAACAGAGTTAATGTAAGGATGAAGCCCCTCTCTCAGAACTGGGAAAGAAAGGACAAGTTAATTTCAAGAGGCAGTGTGGGAGTAGGAAAAATGGATTGGATAAGGACAACGGGGTGAGGCCAATGATTCCATAACAATAAGCTTCTGATAAACCTATTTGGTTATGGATGAAAGGGGGCTATTGGAAAGAAAGAAACATACAACTGGGCATGTAAAAATGTGAAGCAGGTCGGGCAGGCTCAATAGAGGGAGAAAAACAAATCTGAGGTATTCTTACAGATGGACAACCTACAGCATAATTGGCCAATTCTGATACAAACAGAAGAAAATAAGTTGCCTGAAATTGTTAAATTCAACATAGAGTCAAGGAAACTATAATGGAAGATGAGGTGCTGTCCCACTGGGCCTTGTTAGATCAGTGCAGGAGGTCACTGACAGACAGGTCAGAGTGGGATTTGCCTGGAGAATTTAAATGAGTAGGCAATTAGGAGGCTCAGTTTTACCACAATGGACTGAACACAGGTGCTGTACAAAGCAGTCATTGATCTGTGTTTGGCTTCTCTACTCTGGAGGGAAACAGACTGTAAGCACTGAATGCAGTAGGCTAGAATGAAGGAAGTTGAGAAGTGACTTGACAGATAAAAGATAGGTAAAAGATGCTATAGAGTGCAAGTAAGTTGCTGCTTTACTTGAAAGGATTTTTTTTTTGGATCCCTGGATGTGAGAACAGACAAGTATAAAGCTAGGATCCTTGCAGCCATGAGAAGTGGAATGTTAGGTGGAGATAGAAGGTGAACCAGGAGATCATGAAAGGAAGAATATCTATCAAATGCCAACTTAAATACTCAAGGTGTTGTATCTAAATGCATGTAGTATAAGAAATAAGGTGGATGATCTTGTTGCAATATTACAGTTTGCCAGGTATGATGTTGTGGCCATTACCGAATCGTGGCTGAAGGATGGTTGTGGTTGGGAGCTGAATGTCCAAGGTTACACATCATATCAGAGGTATAGGAAGCTAGGCAGAGGGGATGGTGTGGCTGTACTGTAAAGAATGGCATCAAATCAGTAGAAAGATGTGATATAGGATTGGAAGATGTAGCTTCCTTGTGGGTTAAGTGAAAAAACTGCAAGAGTAAAAGGACCTTGATGGCAGTTATATACAGGTCTCCCAGCAGTAGCTGGGAAATAGAAAAGGCATAACAAAAGGGCAATGTTCTGATAGTCATGGAAGATTTCAACCTGATTGGGAAAATCAGGGTGGTAATAGATCTCAAGAAAGTGAGTTTGTTGAAGGCCTTTGAGATGGCTTTTTAGAGCAGTTTGTCATTGAGCCTACTAGGGGATCAGCTATACTGGATCGGGTGCTATGTAATGAACTGGAGGTGATTAGGGAGCTTAAGGTAAAAGAACCCTTAGGAAACAGTGATCACAATATGATTGAGTTCAGTTAGAAATTTGATAGGGAGAAAGTAAAGTCTGACGTAGTCATAGTTTAGTGGAATAAAGGAAATTACAGTGGTATGAGTTGGCCAAGATAAATTGAAAGGAGCGGCAGGCAGGAATGACAGCAGAGCAGCAATGGCATTATCTTCTGGAAAAAAAAATGAGGAAGGTGCAGGATAAATGTATTCTAAAAACAAGGACATACTTAAATGGCAAAATAGTACAGCAGCTGACGAGGGAAGTCAAAGCTAATGTAAAAGCAAAAGAATGGCATACAACAAAACAAAAATTAGTGGAAAGACAGAGGACTGGGAAGCTTTTAAGCACCAACAGAGAGCAACTAGAAGAATCACTATGAGGGAAAAGATGAAATATGAAAGCAAGCTAGCAAACAATATTAAAGTGGATAGTAAAAGCTTTTTCAAATACGTAAAAAAATAAGAGAGATGAGAATGAATATAGGACTGCTAGAAAATGAGGTCAGAGAAATAATAATGGGGAACAAGGAGATGGCGGGTGAACTAAATGAGTGTTTAGCATCAGTCTTCACTGTGGAAGGCAATAGCATTGTGCCAGATTTTGATAGGTGTGAGAGAAGAGAAGTGAGTACAGTTACTATTACAAGGGAGAAGGTGCTCAACATGCTGAAAGACCCTGAGGGTACATAAGTCACTCAGACAAGATGAACTGCACCCTAGGGTTCTGAAAGAGGTAGTGGTAGAGATTGTGGAGGCATTCGTAGTTAGCTTTCAAAACTCACATTGGACTCTGACATGGTGCCAGAGGACTGGAAAATTGCAAATGTCACTACTCTCCTTAAGAAAGGAGGAAGGCAGCAGAAAGGAAATGATAGACCATTTAGCCTGACCTCAGTGGTTAGGAAGACATTGGAATTGATTGCTAAGGATGAAGTTATGGAGGACTTGGTGACACAAGACAAGATAGGACAAAGTCAGCTATGGTTTCTTTCAGGGAAAATCCTGCCTGACAAACCTGTTGGAATTCTTTGAGGAGATTACAAGTAGGATAGATAAAGAGGCTGTTGTATTTTGGACTTTCAGAAGGCCTTTGACAAAGTGCCACATATGGGGCTGCTTACCAAGTTAGGAGCCCATGGTATTACAGGAAAGTTACTGGCATGGTTAGAGCATTGGCTGATTGGTAGGAGGCAGCGAGTGGGGATAAAAGGATCCTTTTCTGGTTGGCTGCTAGTAACTTGTGGTGTTCCGCAGGGGTTGGTGTTGGGACAGTTTATTTTTATGATTTATATCAATGATTTGGATGATGGAATAGATGGCTTTGTTGCCAAGTTTGTAGATGATACAAAGATTGGTAGAGACGAAGGTAGTGTTGAGAAAACAGGTAGGCTGCAGAAGGACTTAGATTAGAAAAATAGGCAAAAAAGTGGCAAACGAAATACAATGTTGGAAATTGCATAGTCATGCACTTTGGTAGAAGAAATAGATGTGCGGACTATTTTCTAAACAAGGAGAAAATCCAAAAATATGAGATACAAAAGGACTTGGTAGTCCTTGTGCAGAACACCCTAAAGGTTAACTTGCAGGCAGAGTCAGTGGTGAGGAAGGCAAATACAATGTTAGCATTCATTTCAAGAGGTCTAGAATACAAGAGCAGGTATATGATGCTGAGGCTTCATAAGGCACTGGTGAAGCTTCACCTTGAGTATTGTGAACAGTTTTGGGCTCCTCGTCTGAGAAAAGATGTGCTGGCATTGCAGAGGGTTCGGAGGAGATTCACAAGAATGATTCCAGAAATGAAAAGATTATCAAATGAGGAACATTTGGTAGTTCTGGGTCTGTACTCGCTGGAATTTAGAAAGATGAGGGGGGAACTCATTGAAACCTTTTGAATGTTGAAAGGCCTAGACAAAGTAGATGTGGAAAGGATGTTTCCCTTGGTAGGGGAGTCTAGGACAGTAGGACACAGCCTCAGGATAGAGGAGTGTCCATTTAAAACAGATGTGGAGAAATCTCTTTATTCAGAGGGTGGTGAATTTGTGGAATTCATTACCACAGGCAACTGTGGAGGCCAGAGCTTGATAGGTTCTTGATTGGGTATGGCATCTAAGGTCATGGGGGAAAAGGCTGGGGAGTGGGGCTGAGGAGGGGAAAAATGGATTAGCCATGATTGAATTGCCTAATTCTGCTCCTGTGTCTTATGGTATTATGGTCTTAAGCTTTTGTGACTTGAAGGCAGTGATGCCACAAGTACATTTAGTATTAGGTACTGCACTGGCTTTATTTATAAACAACATAGTGAATAGAAGGAAGCAAACAGGCCAAAAATAACAACAATGTATCCATAATGAGAGAATTAGAATTAGTCTACAAACAGCCAGATTAGTATTTATAAAGAACATAGAACATTAAAGGCCCTTTGATGAATGACATTTGTGTTGACCTTTTAACCTACCCTAAGATCAATCTAACTATTCCCTCCTACATAGTCCTCCATTTTTCTGACATCCATGTGCCTCTTAAATCCTCCTGCCACCCCACTAGGAATAGGGTTCCCCTGGTCCTCACCTACCACCCCACCAGCCTCCGGGTCCAACATATTATTCTCCGTAACTTCCACCACCTCCAACGGGATCCCACCACTAAGCACATCTTTCCCTCCCCCCGTCTCTCTGCATTCCGCAGGGATCGCTCCCTACGCAACTCCCTTGTCCATTCGTCCCCCCCATCCCTCCCCACTGATCTCCCTCCTGGCACTTATCCGTGTAAGCGGAACAAGTGCTACACATGCCCTTACACTTCCTCCCTTACCACCATTCAGGGCCCCAAATAGTCCTTCCAGGTGAGGCAACACTTCACCTGTGAGTCGACTGGGGTGATATACTGCGTCTGGTGCTCCTGATGTGGCCCTTTATATATTGGCGAGACCCGACGCAGACTGGGAGACCGCTTTGCTGAACATCTACGCTCTGTCCGCCAGAGAAAGCTTGATCTCCCAGTGGCCACACATTTTAATTCCACATCCCATTCCCATTCTGACATGTCTATCCACGGCCTCCTCTACTGTAAAGATGAAGCCACACTCAGGTTGGAGGAACAACACCTTATATTCCGTCTGGGTAGCCTCCAACCTGATGGCATGAACATCGACTTCTCTAACTTCCGCTAAGGCCCCACCTCCCCCTCGTACCCCATCTGTTACTTATTTTTATGCACACATTCTTTCTCTCACTCTCCTTTTTCTCCCTCTGTCCCTCTGAATATACCCCTTGCCCATCCTCTGGGTCCCCCCCCCCCCTTGTCTTTCTTCCCGGACCTCCTGTCCCATGATCCTCTCGTATCCCCTTTTGCCTATCACCTGTCCAGCTCTTGGCTCCATCCCTCCCCCTCCTGTCTTCTCCTATCATTTTGGATCTCCCCCTCCCCCTCCAACTTTCAAATCCCTTACTCACTCTTCCTTCAGTTAGTCCTGACGAAGGGTCTCGGCCTGAAACGTCGACTGCACCTCTTCCTACAGATGCTGCTTGGCCTGCTGCGTTCACCAGCAACTTCGATGTGTGTTGCTTGAATTTCCAGCATCTGCAGAATTCCTGTTGTTTGCCTCTTAAATGTATCTGTTTTATCACCATTCCTAGTAGTGCATTCCACATACCCATCACTATCTGTGGGGTATAAAAACTTGCCTCTTACACCCCCCCCTATATTTTTCTCCAATCATTTCAAATTTTTTCCCCTCACGTTAGCCATTTTTGCCCTGGGAAGTCTCTGGTTGCGTACTTGATCTGTGCCTCATAGCATCTTTTACCTACTTTTTATCTGTCAAGTCACTTCTCAACTTCCTTCACTCTAGAGAAATGCTGTAGCTCGCTCAACCTTTCCTCAAGGCAAGCTCTCTAATCCTAGCAGCATCCTGGTAAATCTTCTCTGCACCCTCTCTAAAACTTCCACATCCTTCTTATAATGAGATGACCAGAACTGAATACATAATATTCCAAGTGTGGTCTAACCAGGGTTTTATAGAGCTGCAACATTGCCCTGTAACTCTAGAACTAAATCCCTGTACTAATGAAGGCGATTGAACCATTTGCCTTCTTAACCATCCTATCAACTTGCATGGCAACTTTGAGAGTTTTACAAATGTTGACACAAGAACCGGGTGTTCCTCCATATTGCTAATAAATAGCAACCTTTAGTTTGTTTGAAAGCAGCCCTTAAGCCATCTCTTTACTTGGCTCGACAGTGTAGAATCCTGCCTTGATGTTTACCTTTTTGGAAATGCCACGTGCAGATCTATGAACCTCAGTCATTGTGAAGCCTGATGTATGAACGTCAGAACCATTGTTGTGTTGTCCAATTTCAAGCATTTACTTCAAGGATTCTTTCTGGAATAAAGTAAATAATAGACCACATGCCATAGATATAGGAGCAGAATTAGGTCACTTAGCCCATCAAGTCTGCTCCACCATTCCATTATGGCTGACTTATTAACCCTTTCAACCCAATTCTCCTGGCTTATTCCCAAAACTTTTGACACCCTTACAAATCAAGAACTTGTCAACCTCTACTTTAAATATACTTACTCTGCAGCCATCTGTGCCAATGAACTCCACAGATTCACCACCCTCCGACTAAAGAAATTCCTCCTCATCACTGCTGGCTCCCAAAATATGCACAAGTACAGAAATTGTTGTGGTATAATTTCAGGATGTATGTATGTAGCATTGCAGGTAATTTTAAGGCACTGTATTTTTCATTGTCTTTGCTGTCTCCCCCTTTCTGCTTCCCTTGATTTGGCTTGTCTTCTTGGACTCCCTCAGCCAGACCCAGTCAGTATTCTTACTCTGTAATTGACAGGCCAGAGATGTAACCAGTGAGAATGAAAAGACAGCTTATATGTGCAATATTTCTGTTGTGAAATCTAGTTTGCCTTGATGACAGAAGGTAATATTTATCTGACTGAACAACTGACAAGGAGTCCAGGGATTTGGACCACATAGTCTATTGATCCAGAACCCTGCACCACAGATTTAGCCAGCATATTTGTAAACTTTTCCTTATCACTAACATAAATGTAAACTAACGTACATTCATTTAAATAGCATCTTTCATCTCCTGACAACTCCCCAAAGTACTTTTGAATTGTGGTCCATGTTATTCTATAAGCAAGAAACAGATAAGATAAGCATAATAATGTGCCATAAATATTAATGAACGAGTAGTTAATCTGCTTTCAGTGGTGTTTGTTGAGGGATCCTTTGTTCTTCCTTTACATCTTACCTAGGAAGCTTTGCTTTAATTTAATACTTCATTTGAGAAATAGCATATCCAACAATAATAATGCCACAATTCTCTATTAAATTAACAGCTGACCTTGAGTTTGAGTACACAGCCTTTGACTTAGTCCAAAGTTCAAAGGAAAATTATTATAAAGGTATATATATGTCACTATGTACTGCACTGAGATTCAGTTTCTTCTGGACATTCACAGAAGATACAAAGAAACGCTTTTTCAATATTTTTATTGAAAGGATACAAGTAAATAATACAAATTACATTACATTTAAATCACAGTAATATGATCACAGTATCCCATATTCCAAATCACTCATGTAGAAAAAAAAGATTGAATTATGAATTGAAATAAAATAAAATAATTTTGTATTTTATTAAAAAAAATCTACCCCCACTACCAAAATGAGCTGGTTGGTTAAAAAAAAAAGAAGAAAAAGAAAAATACCTTACCATATGATATTAATAATAATGGCTCAGATCTATACTTTAATAACAGTTCAAAGATTGTGAAAATAATTCAGAAAGGGTCCCCATAACATTAGAAAATCATGTGTAGAATCAGAAATCGAACAACAAATCTTGTCTAGATCAAGGCACAACATAACGTCAGATAGCCATTGAACATGAGTGGGTGGGGCGGCCTCCTTCCACTTGAGCAAGATCACCCTCCTGGTTATAAGAGACGTAAAGGCTAATACCTGCAAATTAGATGGCTTCAATTTTGTAGCACTATCCTCAACAATACCAAACAAGGCAGTCAAAGGATTGGGCTTAAAGCTGGCACTGAAAAGTGCAGAAAAAGTTTGAAATACATTTTTTCAAAATTTTTCAAGGCTCGGACATGTCCAAAACATATGAATTAGTGTGGCCACTCCATTAGTACATCTATCACAGTAAGGAGAAATATCTGCGTAGAAACGGGAGGGCTTGTCTTTAGACAGATGAACTCTATGTACCACTTTGAATTGTAATAAAGAATGACGAGCACATAATGATGAAGAATTAATCAATTTTAAAATAATCTTCCAGCTCTCTTCAGATATGAAAATCTGTAAATCCTTTTCCCAGTCTTCTTAAATTTTATCTAAAGAGGCCTTTTTCAGTCCCAGCAGTAGACTATAAATGTAAGATATTGAACTATTATCAAAGGGTTTCAGATTAAAAATTGTATCTATTATATTCTTATCTGGACTTGTAGGAAATGTATGTAATTGAGATCTTAAAAAATCTCTAATCCGTAAGCATCAAAAAAATGAGTGTTGGAAAGGTTAAGTTTTGTTGAAAGTTGCACAAAAGAAGAGAGATTCCTTCCATCAAACAAGCCCTGAAATCGTTGCATACCCAATTTATCCTATTCTTTAAAAGATAAGTCAATTAAAGATGGTTTACAAACAATTAGAAAATATGGGACTTGATAGGGAGAATCTCAATAAACCAAAATGTTTTCTAAACTGTAACCAAATCCTCAATGTATGTTTAACCACTGCATTGTCAATTAGTTTATTTAAAGATAAAGGAAGCAAGGATCCAAGTAAAGAATTAATGGAAAATTTTATAACAGAGTTGACTTCCAAAGAAACCCATGTAGGGTAATTCTCATGGTTAATGTAATATACCCAGAATGTAATATTACATATATAAACTGCCCAATAATATAACCTAAAATTGGGTAAGGCAAATCCTCCGTTCTGTTTGTTTTTCTGAAGGTGAACTTTATTTATACCAGGTTTTTTATTTTTCCATATATAGGAAGAAAGAATTGAATCCAAAGAGTCAAAAAAGGATTTAGGAATAAAAACAGGCACAGCTTGAAAAAGGTATATAAATTTGGGTAAAATAGTCATTTTAATAGAATTGGTTCAGCCAATCAGTGATAAAGAGAGAGGCGACCAATTAGAAAGTGTTTTTTTAACATAATTCAATAAACTTAAAGAATTTTCCTTAAATAAATCTTTATAATTCTTAGTAATTGTTACTCCTAAATATGTAAATTGTTTTCTTAAAAATTTAAAAGGAAGGTTAATATCATTTGGTATTCAATTGTTTAAAGAAAACAATTCACTCTTCTGTAAATTTGATTTATATCCTGAGAACTAACTAAAATTAGTAAGTAAGCGGATCACAAATGGTAAGGAGGTTGTAACATTAGATATAAAAAGCAATAAATCATCAGCATAGGGCGACACCTTATGAATAGTACCTCTCCTTAAAATACCAGCAATATCTTTAGACTCTCGAAAAGCAATTGCTAAGGGTTCTAATACCAAATCAAAAAGCAGAGGCCTCAAAGGGCAACCTTGTCTAGTTCCACGTTGGAGTTTAAAAGGTTTAGAATTCTGAAAATTAGTAAGAACCCGAGTGGAGGGAGATAATTTAATCCAATGAATAAAATTAGGTCCAAAATCAAATTTTTCTAAGGATGTAAATAGATAGTTCCCTTCAATTATGTCAAAAACTTTCTCCGCATCCAAAGATATCACCCGTTCCGATATTTCCTTAGATGGAGAGTATATAACATTTAACAAACGCCTCATATTAAAATGGGAAAATGGATTTTTAATAAATCCTGTCTGATCATCCGAAACTATAGAAAGTATAATACTTTCAAGTCTGCAAACCAACACTTTAGATAAAAATTTAGTATCAAAATTGAGTAAAGAGATATGACTATACAAAGAACATTCAGTAGATTCTTATTCTTTTTGAGAATGAGCGAAATGGAAGTTTAGTAAAAAGACTGCGGTGATCTTCCTACCTTGAAGGAATCAGTAAGGGTAGAACATAAGTGTGGTATAAGCAAAGAGGAAAACGCCTTGTAAAACTCTCCAGAGAATCCATTGGGTCCTGGGGATTTCCCAGAATGCAATTCTCGAATAGCCTGAGCAATTTCCTCCTGGGAAATGGGTTGATCCAATTGCCTACGATCATCTAACGAAAGATTATGAATATTTAATTGATCTAAAAATGATTCATTGCAATATTATCATTAACAGAGTCAGAACTATACAATTTAGAATAAAATTCCCTAAAAGTGTCATTAATTTCAAGGTGGTCAGTTATCATGTCCCCATTAATTTTACGTATTTCTTTAATTTGCTGCTTGGCTATAAATGGCTTCAATTGATTAGCCAGTAGTTTACCAGTTTTATCTCCATGAATATAAAATTGACTTCTATCTTTTAAAAGTTGACTTTCAATTGGATACGTTAAAAGAAGATCATATTTAGTTTTAGTTTCAATACATCTCTTATATGTTTCAGGATTGGGTACTAAGGCACATTTATGGTCCAGTTGTTTTAACTGATTGGCTAGTTCATTTCTCTCTCTGTTAGCTTTTTTAATGATGTTTGCAGTATAAGGAATAATCTGACCCCGGATGTATGCTTAGAAGTATCCCATATAATAAGACTAGACGTCTCTTCCAATGTATTTTCTTAAAAAAAAAAGAGTAATTTGATTCTCCATAAATGTTAAAATGTCCTCATCGGATAACAGAGTTAAATTAAATCACCAAAATCTACTGATAGGGTTAGGACCAGGAAAATTTAAAGATAGAAGTACAGGAGAGTGGTCAGAAATAGCAATCTCTTTATATTCGATCGATCAAACTAATGGAATCATTTGACTATCAATAAAAACAATCGATCCTGGTATAAGAATGTTGAACACGAGAGAAAAAAGAATACTCCCTGTCCATTGAATGGAGAAAACGCCAAGCATCAACTATACCACATTTAGTTAGAAAGAATTGGATAAACAAAGCTGATTTATTAAGTGTGGCTGGTTTGACAGATGAGTGACCTAATACTGGATCTAACCAGCAGTTAAAATCTCCTCCCATCACAAGGCAGTAAGTACACAAATCTGGCAAAAATGAAAATAGATGTTCAAAAAATCCTGGATCGTCTACATTGGGGACATATACATTAGCAAAAACAATCAATTTACTGTCTAACCTCCCCGATACAATAACAAATTGACCATTAGGGTCCAAAACAACTTTATGCTGAACAAAGGAAACTGTATTATCTACAAAAATCGCAACTCCATGTGATTTTACATTAAACAAAGAATGGAATTGCATACGCGTCCACCGAGTAAAAAAAAGCATGAGCTATCACAGCTGCGTATGTGCATTTCTTGCAAGAAAATAATGGGTGCTTTTAATTTTTTAATATAAGCAAACACTTTGTTCCTTTTGATGGGGTGGTTCAGCCCTTTCACATTCAAACTAAAGACGGGCGGGGAACCAAAGGGATGGTTTATATCCTTTATTGTAAAATTCCGATATAACTTCTTTATACTTCATGCGATCAGCCATAACTTCAGGTGAACAGTCTTCCACAAATCCAACCTTACAACTTTGGAAATCGATCATTCTTTGTCGACGGGTATGGCGAATTAAAAGGTCCTTAATACGAAATTCATGAAAGCTTAGAATGACTGATCTGGGTCTCGCCGCTGCCGACAATGGCTTCAAAGTGGGTGAGCGATATGCTCAATCGAGCTTTAGCTCGGAAGTAAATAAAGCAGGGAATAGCTGTTTCAGAAAGCTTGCAAGGAACTTCATAGGGTCAGCACCTTCAATTGATTCTTCAAGACCCAGAATTCGCAAGTTATTTCTCCTGTTTCTATTTTCGAGATTGATGATCCTTTTCTTAATTTTACCATTGGATGAAGATAACTCTTTGCAGAGTTTAATTGTATCGTCAATGTCCTCTTAAAGTGTCACCAACTTTGCAGTATTTTCCTGAATTCGGTTCTCATGCTCAGATAAAGTTTGTTGAATTGTATCCAATTTGCCGTTAAGTCATTGAAGCTCCTCAGAAATTTCCGATTTTTGCCGTTTAAGGAAGTCACCGATTGAATCCAAAGTGACTGGGGATTCGTCTTCTGTTTCTCTTTCTTTTGCAGAAGCTTTGGTTCTTTTCCCAGCCATAGTAAAGCAGTATTAAAGTATTATAATAAGGTTTCAAAACAAAAGACTGGTAGGAGACAATTAAGTATACAGGGTAGGAGAAAACAAAAAACGATGTTACTTCATCAGCTGTCAACAGGGCTCTGATACAAAGAAACACAATAGAATCAATTTAAAAAACTCCACAAAAACCAAGATAGACTAACAACCAATGTGAAAAAGACAACAAATTATGCAAATACAAAAAGAAAAAAACTAAATGATAATATGTAAGTAGGTAATCAGTAATATTCAGAGCATAAGCTGTGGAGTCCTTGTTTTCATAAAGGTAAAGTTAAAACTTGATTTTCCTTTTCATTATTACTTTAGTTTTATTCTGTAGGATAAATATTTATGATTATCAAAGTGTTTTGTGTGACGTAAATGTGTCACGGTCCCAACCGTTAATTCCCCATTTTCTCCTAATTCCCTTTGATGGCGGCACACCTGATTCTCATCAAGACCTGCAGCATAAAACCCCGACTTTGCATCCACTTGTTGCCAGATCGTAGTTTAGCCAGTGTGGTAATTAATGTTCCCGGCCACTTAGAATTGTGTATTCTAAGTTTTACTTCGGTACCAAGGTTCACCTGTGTAACTCTGTCTCTCCGTGTCAAGATAAGTATTGTCTACCGCTTGCCTTTCTACGCTCCATGTCAAGATAAGTTCTGCCTGCCTCCCGCTTTCCTGTTCACCCTCCTGTTTGCCGTTCAGCTCCAGCCACTCTCACTCTCACTCACACTCTGCATCCTAACTCAATCTCCGTGCCAGTGTCCTGTGTTTGGGTTCGCCCCGTTCCCTGCAACAGAACAACCTGGCCACCATGGATGCAGTGGACACAAATACCCTTCAACAAGCCCTCACCAGCCAGGGTTCCCTACTGGGACAGCACAACCAACTCCTCCGGGAGGTCGTAGAGAATCTCACGCCATGCAGACTGGTAACCAGGTGAACTGTTTCTCCACTCATTTCACTCAACCCACTCCTGGAACCCTGTCTTACCAGCCCAGACAGCCTGTAGTGGCAACCTCCCATGTGTCACCAACACCCCCGCCAAGAGAGCCTCACGTCCATGAGCCGGAGCACTACGCTGGAGATGTGGGGAAGTGCCGGGCCTTCCGCCTTCAATGCTCCCTGATGTTTGAACAGCAGTCCTCAACTTACTCCATGGATAAGCTGGTTACATGAATAAATGAGATAGATCTTTGACAACCCTGTCGGTGGTAAAGGCACCGCCAAGCTTCTACTCATTCTCCGCCAGGGTCCACGCAGTGCTGCCGAATATTCCATGGAGTTCCGGACATTAGCGGCCGATTCGGAGCTGAATGATGAGTCACTCCAGAGGGTTTTCCGGAATGGTCTCAGCGACGTGGTGAAAGATGAGTTGGCGGCGAGAGACGACACCGACAGCCTGGATTCCCTGATCTCCCTGGCCACCAGGTTGGACAATCACCTCCGGGAATGCCACAGAGAAAGAACTAGTCGTCCACCACCTTTGGCCACTTCTCGGCACTCATTTCCTCCTCCCGCCAGAACAAGCCTCTCTCCTCCTTCTGCACCCCGAGTAGCTCCCAGCCCTGCCATTTCCACCACCCCAGGAGAGGAACCCATGCAGCTGGGACGGAACTGCCTTTCTCCTGCTGAACGACTCAGGAGACTGAGAGTGGGCGAGTGTCTATATTGCGGCCAGTCCGGTCACTTCCTTGCCACCTGCCCCCTTCGGCCAGGAAGGAAAAGCTCACCAGTAGCAGGGAGGACCCTGGTGAGCCAGACAACATTCCCTTCCGTCCCCCGACCCCGGATGCAGCTTCAAGCCACTTTGTGTTACAACCAGCAGTCCCTGCCTCTGTTGGCACTAGAAGACTCCGGCACAGAGGGAAACTTTTTGGATGAAAACTTAGCCTTCCAAGCCGGAATTCCTCGTGAGCCATTGAGTACCCCTCTGGAAGCCCGGGCACCGGACGGTAGACATCTGGCCCAAGTCACACACTGCACAGAACCTCTGCTTCTTCTTCTCTCCGGAAACCATCGGAAACAGGTACGATTCAATTTAACTTCCTCTCCTCAAGCCCCTATAGTTCTTGTTTATCCCTGGTTAAGCCGTCATAACCCCCACATCAACTAGCCCACCGGGAAGGTAGTCACCTGGAGTTCGTACTGCCATTCCACTTGTCTGCAATCAGCCCTTTCCCCAGTAGAGGTCACCGTGACCTCGTCTGCCTCTGAGCCCCCTGACTTGTCCAAGGTTCCTGTGGAGCATCACGATCAGGGAGAAGTGTTTAGCAAGCAGTGGGTCCATTCTCTGCCCCCGCATCGCCCTTACGATTGTGCTATTACCCCTCTCCCCGGAGCTTCTCTACCCACCAGTCGGCTGTACAACCTGTCCCAACCAGAAAGAGAAGCAATGGAGACTTATGTAAATGACTCCCTCACGACTGGCATTATCTGACCCTTATCTTCTCCTGTAGGCTCAGGTTTCTTCTTTGTGGGGAAGAAAGATGGCTCACTGCACCCATGCATTGACTACCGTGGCCTGAACAATATCACTATAAAGAATAAGTATCTCCTGCCCCTTATCAACTCTGCTTTTGAGCCCCTCCATGAAGCCACAATTTTCTCTAAGTTGGACTTGCGGAATGCCTATCACTTGGTCAGGAAAAGGGAGGGGGATGAATGGAAAACAGCTTTTAACACCCCCCTTGGTCATTTCGAATATCTGGTCATGCCGTTTGGTCTCACCAATGCCCCCACTGTCTTCCAAGCTCTGGTAAACAACGTCCTTAGGGACTTTATTAACCGTTCTGTTTTCATTTATTTGGACGACGTCTTAATCTTCTCTCGTAATCTTCAGGAGCACACCCACCACGTCCGTCAGGACCTGCAGAGGCTTTTGGAGAACAAGCTATTTGTTAAGGCAGAGAAGTGTGAGTTCCATGCCTGTTCTGTCAGCTTCCTGGGGTACATCATTGAGAGCAGGCAGGTGAGGGTGGATCCCGAAAAGATCCGGGCAGTGGCGGAGTGGCCAAAGCCCACGATGCTCGAACAACTCCAGTGATTTCTGGGGTTCGCAAACTTCTACCGTCACTTCATCAGGGACTACAGTCAGGTGGCAGCACCCCTTACTCAGCTCACCTCTCCTGAGGCCCCCTTCCACTGGACCCCCAAAATGGACTCAGCCTTTTTGGAGCTGAAGAGGGTTTTCACCTCCGCTCCCATCCTGGTCCAACCTGACCCCTCTCTCCAATTCATTGTGGAAGTAGACACCTCCAACTCTGGGGTAGGAGTGGTCCTCTCCCAACGCTCCGGCCCAGACCAAAAACGCCATCTCTGTGCCCTCTTTTCTTGCCATCAATCCCCCTCCGAATGGAACTAGGACGTTGGGAACTGGGAGTTACTGGCCATCAAACTCACTTTGGAAGAGTGGGGCACTGGCTGGAGGGAGCAAAACATCCATTCATCATCTGGACGGACCATAAGAATCTGGCATACATCCAAACAGCTAAACGCCTTAATTCCTGCCAAACCCGTTGGGCACTATTTTTTAGCCATTTCAAATTCACCCTCACCGATCGTCCTGGTTCCAAGAATGGGAAGCCAGATACTCTCTCTCGTCAGTACGTCTCCGAGGAGGGTCCTTCCAACTCTGATACCATCCTGTGTTGTGGCTGCCCTCTCCTGGGAGATCGAATCCATAGTCAAAGAGGCCCAACGGACTCAACCTGACCCAGGCAATGGACCTCCAGTCGTCTCTTCGTGCCTGGCTCTGTCCGGTCTCAGGTTCTCCAGTGGGGGGCATACTTCCCGGTTCGTCTGCCATCCTGGAATCAATCGAACTCTGTCCCTTCTGAAGCGACATTTCTGGTGGCCCACCATGGATGCTGACACTCGCTCCTTCGTCTCTCCTATACTGTGTGTGCCCGTGGAAAAGCCTCCCATCGGCCAACTGCTGGGCTGCTTCGTCCCCTGCCTGTCCCTGGCTGCCCTTGGTCCCACATTGCTCTGGATTTCTTCACTGGACTACCCTCTTCACCTGGTAACACAGCTGTACTCACCGTGGTGGACTGTTTCTCAAAAGCCGTGCACTTCATAGTCCTTCCCAAACTCCCTACATCCCATGAAACAGCCGACCTCCTTGTCCAACATGTCTTCCGCCTTCATGGAATTCCCTCTGACATTGTTTTTGACTGTGGCTCCCAATTTATCTCTCAAATCTGGAAATCCTGTCATGCCTTGGAGCCTCAGTAGGTCTGTCTTCTGGTTTGCATCCACAGACTAACGGTCAAACAGAGCGAGCAAATCAGGATTTGGAAGCAGCACTGCGCTGCATATCTGCCAACAACCCGTCATCCTGAAGCACCCATCCCACTTGGGTGGAGTACGCCCACAACTCCCTGGTCTGCGCCGCCACCGGAATGTCTCCCTTTGAATGCTCCCTCGGTTACCAACCCCCCTGTTTCCTGCCCATGAAGACGACATTGTTGTGCCTTCAGTTCAGGCCCATCTCCGCCAGTGCCACAAGGTCTGGAAGGATGCACGCTTGGCCCTGCTCCGCTCTACTGACTGCAACTGGAGGATTGCCGATTGCCACCGCATTCCAGCGCCCAACTATCAGCCTGGTCAGAAGGTTTGGCTCTCTTCAAGAGACATCCCCCTCAAGCATGAATCCAAGAAACTCGCCCCTTGTTACATCGGACCATTCGAAATCAAGAGCCTCATCAACCCCTCGGTGGTCAGACTCAAACTGCCCAGATCCATGCACATTAATCCCACGTTCCACATCTCCCAGCTGAAACCCTTGTCTGTCAGCCCTTTGTGCCCTCCTGCTGAACCTCCACCACCCTCCCGGGTCATCGACAAGCACCCGGCTTACACCATCCGGCGAATACTGGATGTGCGCCACTGAGGTAGGGGTCTCCAGTACCTGGTCAATTGGGAAGGATATGGATTCCCTGCACCTGGATTCCCCGCACCTGGATTCCCCGCTCTTTCATCTCAGACCCTTCCCTCATCCGAGATTTCCATTGCGACAATCCGGACAAGCCTGGTGGTTCACCTGGAGTCTCCTGTTGGGGGGGTGGGGTACTTTCACAGTCCTGACCGTAAATTTCCCATTTTCTCCTAATTCCCTTTGATGGTGGCATACCTGGTTCTCATCAAGACCTGCAGCATAAAACCCCGGCTTTGCGTCCACCCGTTGCCAGATCATTGTTTAGCCAGTGTGGTAATTAACATTCCCGGCTGCTTATGATTGTGTATTCTAAGTTTTACTTCAGTACTGAGGTTTACCTGGGTAACTCTGTCTCTCCGTGCCAAGATATGTATTCTAAGTTTTACTTCAGTACCGAGGTTTACCTGTGTAACTCCATCTTTCCATGTCGAGAAAAGTATTGTCTACCGCTTGCCTTTCTACGCTCCGTGTCAAGCTAAGTTCTGCCTGCCTCCTGCTTTCCTGTTCACCCTCCTGTTTGCCGTTCAGCTCCAGCCACTCTCACTCTCACTCACACTCTGCATCCTAATTCAATCTCCGTGCCAGTGTCCGGCGTTTGGGTTCGCCCCGTTCCCTGCAACAGGATGAGATCCAGTGGGTTAGTTACAAACATTAGTAGAACTTGTATTCCATTGTTTAGATATGAAGAAAAATGATCCAAAGGAAATGTACAGGTAAGTCCTGAAGAAGGGTCTTGGCTCAAAACATCGACTGTTTATTCTTTTCCATATATTCTGCCTGACCTGCTGAGTTCCTCCAGCACTTTGTGTGTGTTGCTTTTGTTATTTGGGAATGAGCATCTGGAATTAGTTCTGTTTAATGTTTTTACTTACCAATAAATTCTGCTAAATGTGCTAATTGATGTGGGTTGTGGAATTTGTTATGGGATATTGTGGCACACTTTTGTCCTAATGGTGATCTATAATGGTACTACAGATGATCATTACGTACCATAATAATGTCATGTATTGACTTCTCTCTGCAGCCACAATTCAAGTGAACTTGCCAATCTTGTAGAACATTTGACCATCACTATTGTTTCGTTTCCCTTATTGTCTGGCTACAGCATTGAAACTTTTAAATTACCTGGAATCTTGCAAATAAATTTTCCGAATGGCATTTATAAATCTAAAAATAATGTCCAAAAACAATCAGGAGTGAATTGGATTAACTAAATTTATGGAAGGTGAAAAATGGGAGCAATCCGGGACTACATTGAAATTGAGTCTGGACATGCTGAGGGTTTTAATAGAATATATGTTGAAGCATGAGTGGAGTTGGACTGTATGATAAGGATGAAGCTGAAAATCTTATAAATAGACAGCAGACAGAAACATAGCTCATGTTCGCATGGAAGACTGAGGTTTGTTGTAGTGTTTCTGAGAAGGTGCCCTGATGGGAATAGAATTGTGTCGAAGGGCGCAGCATTTGTGTATGCAAAGGTTCTGAGTCCATTCCCAGTGTTTTCCAGTATGAGATTAGTTCATACAAGATTGGATGTCAGACCTGTTGTTGCTATGTTGAAACTGTAGAAAAACTAAGGTGATGAAGATGAAGTGAACCAGTTGCACTTAGTACATTCAAGAAATCTAATTCCTCACTTGTTACAACTAAAATTAAACTGGACTTCCTTACTAACAGTGACTTCTATAGGATACAATTAATCTTGTTGTTCTAGTAATATTGGTTACCTGATTCCAGTTATTTTGAGCTAACTTTCCCCGAGTGCCTCCTTAGAATACTCTCAGCGGAGTAATATCGCTTTTAAGACTGAGACCTCATACCTCACTAGAGATCCCTTAGGTTGGTTATTTATGTTTGATTGTCATTAGATTTCCGAAACTGTTGGCTTACTAACTTATTCTGTGAATTGCAGTAAACCATAAATCCTGTTATCTGCAACAATGAAACTAATTTCCTTTCTTCCTCATATTGTCCTTGGTCAGAGGTGTATCAGTGTTTACTAGAGGAGTCCCTAAAACTGTTGGAGAGCCTTGAAATGGGTTTATATGTGTACAAAAAAAAACAAAATCTCAAAGGTCCAAAGCATTGCAAGGAGATGATTTTAGATATGTTGTTTGTTATGATTCAATGGTTTAATGCTTGGGTACTTTATATTGTCGCATCAACATTTGTTGTTTCTTCTCCTTTGTGAAATTTAATGCTTTATCCCCTTTTGGGATATGTCAGTACATAAATTTTCACAAAACATTGCCTTAAGCATTGTAAATTTAAGTAATTACCGTTAATTCATGTGAATTCTTTTAAATGCCTGTTAAGCTTTTTAACTAAATGCCATCAACAATTGAATTATAGTGGGTAGATAACCCCCACGGTGCTTTGACTACATTAACAGTTTAGGTTCCAAAAATACCTATTTAGATATGTATGTATCTAAATATGTATATTTGTATATATATATATGTATCTATGTACGTATATATGTATGTATCTATTTATGCATGTGTATTACACAATTAAAGTATTCAAGTGTGGTAGCTATCAGTAAAATTCAATTTATTTTAATACTTCTTTATCCATGTGTCACAATGTTTATCTGTGCACGTTTCCTGTATGGCTGTCCATGCCATGCATTCTCGTCACTTAACATTTCTCTGTGTTCTATGAATACAAAAATTTGTGCCAGAACTTGTGTGAAATTCGAGAACAATAAAATGGCCCAGAATTGTGCTGTTACCTGTGATGAAAGCAGTCAATAGTGACCCAGTAGTGTCTGTGGTGTAAGTGCTCCCATTTCCACAGGTTAAGATCCTGGCTTTCAGCTACGGGAGACCTCTGGCATCAGAGTAGTATGATGGTCCAGCAGGCCGAACAGTCAGTCCCACTGAAGAATTCTCACATAGAGCAAATCAGGAAGAAAAAGCAGTTTTTATCATTTTGTCCAGATAAAATTATAGATCAGAATGTAGTCTCTATTTAACTGGACTCAGAAAACACTTAGTAGCTCAGGGCTTGTATTCGCTCTAGTTTAGAAGAATAAACAACACAGGAACTCAGCAGGCGGGGTATCATCTATAGAAAAGAGTGAACAGTTGACATTTTGGGCTGAGACCCTTCATCAGGATTCTATAAGGGTAGATCTCATTGACACCTATTGATTATGGCAGGGGCTTGATAGAGTAGACTTGGAGAGAATCTTTCCTATATTGGGGAGTCTAGGACCAGAGGGCACAGAAAAGAAGGACAACCCTTTAGAACAGAGATGAAGAGGAATTTGTTTAGCCAAAGGGTGGTGAATCTATGGAATTCATTGCCACAGATGGTTGTGGAGGTCAAGTCACAGGGAATATATAAAGCAGAAGTAAATAGCAATTTGATTAATAAGGGTGTCAAATGTTCTGGGGAGAAGGCAGGAGAATGGGTTGAGAATCATGATGGAATATCAGAACATACATGATGGACAGAATGGCCTAATTCTGCTCCTATATCTTATGGATAAAATGCAAAAAAATTTATTCGTACCTCAATGACACTTGTGCAGAAGGAGAACAGCTTGGCACACGTCACCAAATTGTCCTAAAGTTTGAACAAAGAAATGCTATTTTTATACAGAAATTCATTAGCTGGTTATAGATATTCACTATTTGATAACCTTGTGGATGTTCAAATTCCTTATTTATATAATCAATCACCAATCTGACCATTATAACACAGACATTAATAACCAAAAGAATATATGTGTACTGCTGAGTTATACTTCGGAATTAGTTAAGTAGCTGTCCAAAAATAAGTCACATTAGAAATATTCATTTGCATGCTTATCTTGTCTTGGTATGCCAAAGGGTTCTAGACCCCTGCAAATGGGAACTATACTCTTCAAATTCCTTTCTTGCCCAGGTTGACTGCACATTGTCTGTAAACTATTCTTGCCTGCACATTATCTTAAACCCTTGCCTTGCTGCAACTTCCATAAGGGATACAATCCTAAAGGTGAAATCTTTTGTTTGCATGCCAGTCAGAGAGCCCATTCCATACACAACTACGTCAAGGTAGCAACAAAGGGAAAACAAATCCACAGTATGGTTACACTTATAGAAAAAGTACATTGCAGGTGGACAAAGTGCAAGGGCCACGATGAAGCATGGAACCAGTGCAGGTCGACAGAATACAATGACCGTGATGAGGCAAGGAACCAGTGCAGGTCGACAGAATACAATGACCACGATGAGGCATGGAACCAGTGCAGGTCGACAGAATACAATGACTGCGATGAAGCATGGAACCAGTGCAAGTCGACAGAATACAGTGACCGTGATGAAGCAGTCAAAGAGATCAAGAGTTGACCTTAAGTGCATGAAAGGTCTGTTCATGATAACGGGATGGAAACTGACCTTGAGCTTGATAGTTTGTGCTCTCAGTAAATAAATAAATAAGTTAAAGTGGAAAATGAACTGGTGTTCGGCTCATTTCTCCATGTCAGCATTCCCCATGAGTGAGTACAGTCGCAAGGCTGCGGAGGTTTGAGATCAGAGTTTTCTGTTTCCTAGATGAGTTGCCACATCAGTCACAGCTGACGACACTCATCTGCCAGAAGTGACTGTTTTTAAGGTGCTAGTAATCTGCCTTTGCCCTTTCTCATGTCAGTTGAATTGGTTCCACTACACTTAGTAGCTAAGCCGTATGTAAAGGCCAAGAGCTGAACTTGGTTGTAGAAGCTCTTTGACAAGCACGTCATTGGGAGCATTTTATAGGTTGTGGGAGTTTAACCCTTCTACCTCCTCCCGGCTATGACAACCTTATGGAACCATAGTATACATACTTTGATAATAAATTTACTTTAAATTTTGTAGCTACAATGCATCTAAATAAGATGTTTTCTATATTGCATCTGTAGAAATATTTAATATCTTCAAAAATCTTCTGAAACAAATCAAAATAATAAAACTGTCTGAATTACTGAACAAATCAGAAACCGCTATGCAAAGAAAAAAAAGTTAATGTTTAAGGTCTATCTAATGATTGTTTTATTACCACAATTTGTCTCTTTTGCATGTTGGTTGATTGTGAGACTGTTTACTATTAGTTTTCCATAAATTCTATTGGATTTCTTTATTTTTCCAGTAAATGCCTACAAGAAATCTCAATGTAGTATATAGTAACATATATGTATTTTGGTAATAAATTGACTTTGAATGAAAGCTAGTCTTCAGGTGAATTGCCCATTATTGTTATTATTAGCATTATCATGCAGGTTCTTCAGATGACTTATCTTACCCCATTTGTGGTAAGTATAAGCAATAGTAAGGGAACTCACATACTACTGATATTGACAGAAAGCCACTCTCTTGCAGCTTTCTCATCTGTTCTTCCCTTTAGCCGCACTAGCTGCTGCTTGCTCTGAGTGAATGTTGTACCTAAGTTGCCTCAGGCATCTTCAAACACCATCAGTGATTCGCTGGTACAGTTCTTGTTAGAGACGACTGCGTGCAGTGAATGGGATATTATAATGCCATGAGGAGGTTCGTCGTTATACATATTAGGATACCAGTGATGAGGCTGACTGAATGAGGACAGAAATTTACTCTACTCACTAATTCACATATAACATTAACAAAGTGATGCCTTGTGCAGTCACACATCTGCTGTTGCACCAACATCCAACCATCCACCATCAGCCTTCACAGAAGTCTATCGATGTCTCAGGCTCATTGAGAGGCTACCTTCACTTGCTCTCAACCTCCCAGGTACCATCCTTTGCAGTATGGCCTTTCACTGAAGGTGGGTGAATGCAGACAAAAGCAGTGCACCGGAAGTCACTTGTACCTTCACTGTGCTGTACAGGAATGGACATAAAAGGAATAGTTTTTGAAAAAGTAATTCTTTCTGTGCAGTAGTAGTGGATGCCCTGTGAGTGCAGCAGTAATGGGCAGCCTGTAAGAGGTTTCAGCAAATTATCTGATAGTTTAAAATTCAAAGCAGGTTTATCAACCTCCCTAGCTGCAGATAAACTGTCTCAGGAACTTAATAAAAAGCAAAGACCTTGCTTTCCCAGAGAGGATCATACAAATAGGATAATTTCCTGCTAGATTTTATCCTAAACATATTTTTAAAGAAATTCTATTGTATTTCTGTGCATTCATGTAAATGCCTTCAAGAAAATCACAAGGTAGCATATGGTGACAATAAATTTACTTTGAATTTTGAACTTTAAACCTGGCTGTGTTTTGGGTATACTTCACTCAGCCTAATGCCACTTAGTTCTTCATAAGACTTCTATGGAGCTGTAAATAAGGATGCAAGCTAAGTACTATAAATGGTTCCTACTTTGATCAATTGTTCTGATTGCATGTGCATTCACGTGAATTGGATAGTAAATTATTTTCTCAATACATTGGGAGAAACTATATGGATGTCATGAAAACTAGAAGGTCAGACTGAGAAATTGACTTTATTCAATAGCTGCTCCAACAATTGGCTCCATAATGCCAGAAGTCCAATGTTTTGCATTAATATATCTAGACAACAGTGATCTTTAAGGATGAATTGGTCTGAACATTTGGTCTGGATGGGTGAGTTGTGTATGCCACTGTTACCTTATTTATCTTTATTCAAAACATCAGCTTCAATATCATTTGGTTCCATCTGACTGAGAAGATGACTACGGGCATATTAAGGAGATCAGATGGATTGCTTAATTTGAATGCACAATTCCCTTTTTACCAGCATGTAATTGAAAACCAGCTTTTTATCTAACCTGCCCACAGATTAGTTCAATGCATGCTGTTATGCCCTTGAGAAAGGCATTTCTTTTATGATATTGCCATATAAATGTGGAAAAGGAATCCTGAAAATTCCTGTTAGATTTGTGGCTGTAGGCGTAATGGTTTTAAAGATTGAAAACAACAGATGCTATTGGAGGAAGATATTGGGTGAAACCTTCCATAAAAAGAAACCTTTAGAGATATGGGTTTTATTAAAGACAGGTAACTTTAATGCTGATGGGATTTTAAGAACAGTTTAGGAGCAAGTCAGCAATAGCTTCAGTTTTATTGAATTATCTACTATAGCAACCAAAAGAGAAGCCTGCAGGGGTTTGTTAAGATGATTTTTCCATCTCCAAAATGTTAACAATAGAGTTTATCACAAAAGTCACAATTACTAGTGAATTATATGTTTATTCTGCTTTCTACAAACATATCAAAATGTAATATAATTTCTTGAGTAGTTAAATGTCATGAAATATGTCATGGTCACATCGATTAAAAGTCTTCGTTCAAACAGTTTGTGTTTCTGCTGTTCTCCAAAGGATGCTTTATTCATTAGAATCTTATCCTGCTGTCGAGTGTCATGTAGCGTAGTAGATAGTGCTGTACAGTACCAGTAATCAGTGATCAAGGTTTGATTCCCACCGCTGTCTGTAAGGAATTTTTTTACATTTTCCCTGTGACTGGGTGAAGTTCCTCTGGGTTCTCCAATTTCCTCCCACATTCCAGAGATATATAGCTAAGGTTAGAGAGTTGCAGGCATGCGATACTGGTACTGGAAGCATGGTGACACTTGTTTGCTGCTCTTAGCACGATCTTTGGACTGTGTTGGTCATTGTATGTTTCAATGTTTAGAACTACATGTGCCAAATAAAGCTAATCCTTATCCTTAATCTTTCCTACCCCATATGACATTTGAGTGATTCCAAAATGAAAATAGAATCCAGGATGTAAAAATGTTTGAAACAGTAGAGCCAGTAAGATAATGTTAGTGCAATGAAGATTACTGGTTAGACACCCAAAATGCATTGGGTTTGCTGATCATGAAGTTCCAAACTCAAATGAAAACTTTAAGTCTTATTGGATCTAAATAGCCATCAGTATCTCAGTAAACTGAGATTATATAGAAACTACCTAATCTTGAAGGACTAGTTCCATTTCCCTGTTTATTCTCTGTGGCGAGTTTAGCTGCCAATACCCACTATTCGAGCAGTGGGTTCCCTCTTCCTACCAAGGAGAAGACACTTCCTACTAACAAAAGTAGTTTAAAACATTTATTTTCAGCAAATTGTGACTGCACTGCCTCCACAAAACAAACTTTCATGACATAGGTCAGTGACAATAAACCTGATTCTGATTCAAGCAACACTGAGCAGTGAACCATCTAATTTTGCTAATACTCCTCAGCCACTCATAGAAATCCTCTGTTCGTAGAAATCCCCTATTCACAGAGAACTGCTATGGTTCCTTGAATGAACCAGACAAGCTAGAAGAATTCTGAGCTGGGAATTAGGTTGATATCAGTAGTTATACTCATCCATTGCCTGAATTATGTGGAAAATATGGAATTAGCCTTACTTATTTCACAGTCATGTGCCGTATTGCAGCGGAGCATTGCCTTTTTATTTGAAAAGCACTCCTTACTGTCTTGCCACAAACAAATATGACCTCAGGCCAGTTGACCTGCAGTGCATGACATTGGCATCCTTAGTAAGTGGAACATTACATGGTGTGCAGCATTGACAACAAACGACTGAAGCTGTGCAGCTTCTCTCTACACACTGAAAGACCCCATTTGGATGCATTTAAATGTTACTTGTTGATGTAAAATTATCTAAAACAAAGTGAAGCTAAGACCATAAGATATAGAAGCAGAATTAGGCCATTTGGCCCATCAAGTCCATCTGGCCAATCAAGAATCTATCAATCTCTGCCTTAAATATACATAAAGACATGCCCTCCCCAGCTGCTTGTGGTAAAGAATTCCACAGCTGTATCACTCTCTGGCTAAAGAAATTCCTTCTCATCTTAGTTCTAAAAGGACACTGCTCTGTTCTGAGGCTTTGTCCTCTGGTCTTAGACTCTCCTACCATAGGAGACATCCTCTCCATAACCACTCTATCAAGGTCTTTCACCTTTCGATAGGTTTCATTGAGGTCACCCCTCATTCTTCTGAATTCTAGTGAATAGAGACCCAGAGCCATCAAATACTCTTCATATGACAAGAAACTCCATGCTGGAATCATTTTTGAGAACCTCCTTTGAACACTTTCCAGTTTCAGTAATCCTTTGGAAGATAAAGGGCCCAGACCTGCTCACAATACTCCAAATGAGGTCTCACCAGTGCTTTATAAAGTTTCAACTTTACATCCTTGCTTTTATATTCTAGTCCTCTTGAAATGAATGCTAACATAGCATTTGCCTTCCTCACCACGGACTCAACCTGCAAATTAACCTTTAGGGAATCCTGCCCAAGAGCTCCCAACTCCCTTTGTGTCTCAGTTTTTTGTAATTTCTCTCCATTTGGAAAGTAGTCAATCCTTTCACTTCTTCTACCAAAGTGCATGACCATACACTTCCTGACACTGTATTCCATCTGACATTCCTTTGCCCATTCTCCTAATCTGACTAAGTCCTTCTGTCGCCTCTCTACTTCCTCACTACTTGCCTCTCCACCTACCTTCATCTGCAAACTTTGCAACAAAGGCATCAAATCCATTGACATATAACATAAAAGGAATCAGTCCCAACACAGACACAGATCCCTGTGGAAAACCACTAGCCATCAGCAGCCAGTCAGAAAAGGCTCCCTTTATCCCACACTTTGCCTCCTGCCAATCAGCCACTCCTTTGTCCATGCTAGAATCTTTCTTGTAATACCATGGGCCCATAGCTTGTTAAGGAGTCTTGTGGGGCACCTTGTCAAAGGTGTTCTGAAAATCTCTTCTGAAAACGCCTTCTGAAAAGGCATTTCTCTCCCCTACCCCTGCCTTTCCAATCTACTCCTCAGCTTTTTCCTCCAGTCCTGCTGAAGGGTTTCGGCCCAAAACGTTGACTGTACTTTTTTTTTTTCCATAGATGCTGCCTGGCCTGCTGTGTTCCTCCAGCATTTTGTGTGTTTTGCTCGGATTTTCAGCATCTGCAGATTTTCTCTTGTTTCTGAAAATCCAAGTACGCAATATCAACCGATTCTCCTTTGTCTACCCTGCTTGGTACTACTTCAAAGCATTCCAAAAGACTTGTCAGGCAAGATTTTCCCTTGAGGAAACTATGCTGACTACTGCCTATTTTGTTGTGTGCTACCAAGTATGCTGAGATCTTATCCTTAACAATCGACTCCAATATCTTCCCAACCACTGAGGTCAGGCTAACTGGCCTATAATTTCCTTCTTCTGCCTCTCTCCCTTCTTGAAGAGTGGAGTGATATTTGCAATTTTCCAGTCTTCTGGAACCAATCCAGAAAATAGTGATTCTTGAAAGGTCATTACCAATGCCTCCATGATCTCTTCAGCCACCTCTTTCAGAACTCTGTGGTGTACACCTTCTGGTCCAGGTGACTTAGCTATCTTCAGACCTTTCTGTTTCCCAAGAACCTTCTCTTTAGTTATGGTATGGTAATTTCACACACTTCATGCCCTCTGATACCTGGAACTTCCACTGTACTGCTAGTGTCTTCCACAGTGAAGACTGATGCAAAATACTTATTCAGTCCATCCTCTGTATTTCATTGCTATCTCTCTAGCATCCTTTCCCAGTGGTCTGATATCCACTCATGCCTCACTTTTACACTTTATGTATCTGAAGAAACTTTTGGTATCCTCGTTAATATTTTTGGCTAGCTTACTTTTGTATTCCATCTTTACCTTAATGACTTCTTAGTGTCCTTCTGTAGGTTTTTAAACATTTCCCAATCCTCTAACTTCCCACTATTATATGCCCTCTCTTTGGCTTTTGTCTTGGCTCTGAGTTCTCTTGTTAGCCATGGTTGTATGATCTTTCCTTTAGAATACTTCTTCCTCTTTGGAATGTATCTATCCTGTGGTTCCAGAAATTCCAGCCATTGCTGCTTTGCTGTCATCCTTGCCAGTGTTTTTTTTCCAATCAGTTCCGGCCAACTCCTCTCTCATGCCTCTGTAATTCCTTTTTATCCGCTGTAATACTGATACATCTGACTTTAGCTTCTCTTTCTCAAATTTCAGAGTGAATTTCATTATATTATGATCACTTGTCCCTAAGGGTTCTTTTACCTTAATCTCTCTAATCAATTCTGGTTCATTGTACAACACCCATTCGAGAATACCTAATCCTCTAGTGGGCCCATCCATAAACTGCTCTGAAAAGCTATCTTGTAGAAGCTCTAGAAGCTCCCCCTCCTGTAATCCAGCACCAACTTGATTTTCCCAATCTACCTGCATATTGAAGTCCTGCATGACTCTAGTAGCATTGCCCTTTTGGCAGGCATTTTCTATCTCCCATTCTAATTTGTAGTCCAGATCCTTATTACTCTTTGGGGGTTGTATACAACTCCCGTCAGGGTCTTTTTACCCTTGCAGTTCTTTATCTCTATCCACAATGATTCAATACCTTCCGACCCTATGTCACCTCTTTCCAGTGATTTGATTTCATTTTTTACCAGCAGAGCAACACTGTCCCCTCTGCCTTCCTGCCTGTCCTTTTGATGCAATGTGTATCCTTGGACATTAAGCTCCCAGTTATATTCTTTCAGCCATAACTTGTTATGCCTACAACATCATACCCGTCAATCTGCAATTGTGCTGCAAGTTCATCTACTTTATTTCGTACACTGCGTGCATTTGGATACAACACCTTCAGTCCTGTATTCACCCTTTTTTATTTTGTCATAGCATACTCAATCTTTTGATTTCTAACTTTGTCTGAGGTCTTACCAACATCTGCCTCTCCAACCTCCCCGCCTACTGTTCTGGCATTAATATGTAAATAATAAATTATAATCAGAAGGTCACATCCCTTTAGGACAGAGATGAGGAGGAAATTCTTTAGCCAGAGGGTTGTAAATCTGTGAAATTCATTGCCATAGATGGCTGTGAAGGACAAGTGATTGGGTATATTTGAAGTTGAGGTCGATAGGTTAGACCATAAGACATAGGAGCAGAATTAGGTTATTTGGCCCATTGAGTCTGTGTTACCATTCCATCACAGCTGATTTATTAATCCTCTCAACCCCATCCTCCTGCTCTCCTCCCTGTAACCTTTCATGCCCTGACTAATCAAGAGCTTATTAAACTCTGCTTTACATATATCCAATGATTTAGCCTCACAGCTGGCTGTGACAATGAAATCCATAGATTCACCACTCTTTTGCAGAAGGCATTCCTGCTTATCTCTGTTCTAAATGGACGTCCCTCTATTCTGAGGCTGTGTCCTCTGGTCCTAGACACCCTCGCTATAGGAAACATACACTCTACCTAGGCCTTTAAATTTTCAATAGAGTTCAATGGGATCATTCTTGCAAAAACAATGTGTTTGCATTGTAGACTCTCTCCAATCCTCTCAAAATTAATGCTAATATTAGATTTACCTTCCTTACCACTGACTCGACCGGCAAGTTGATGTTTATGGAATCCTGCATGAGAACTCCAAAATCCCTTTGGACCTCTGATTTTTGAATTTTCTCTCTGTTTAGAACAGTCTATGTCTTTATACCTTTTACCACAGTGCAGGACCGTGCACTTCCTTACACAATATTCTATCTGCCACTTCTTTGTCCATTTTCCTAATCTATGTACTTCTGCAGACTCCCTGCTTCCTCAACACTACCGTCCCCTCCATCTGTCCTCATGCCATCTACAAACTTGCCCACAAAATTATTAATTTCATCATCCAAATCATTGACATACAACATACAAATAAACTGTCCCACTACTGACCCCTGCGGGACACCACTAGTCACTGGAAGCTAGCCAGAGAAGGCTACTTTTATTCCCACTCTTTGCCTCCTAACAGCCAATCTTCTATCCATGCTGGTATCTTTCCTGTTTTGCCATGGTCTCTTATCTTGTCAACAGCCTTCTGAAAGGATCTTGTTTGATAAGGGCATCAAAGGTTAAAGGGAGAAGGCAAGAGAATGGATGTTGAGAGAGATGGAATGGCAGAGAAGACTCGGTAGGCAGAATGATCTCATTCATGTCTTCTGGACTTTTTATCTAAAATGAGAGTATGGATAGGCCACTCATTGGATAGCAAAGCACTATCCTGCTTTGCTGTCCAATGACTGAAATGATTGTATCCTCAACTCCACTTTCCCATCTTCCTGCAAAATCTTTCACTCATTTACTTAACAAGAATCTGGGAATCCTTATAAAGGATCATCTGAAATGCCAACTATCTGCATAGCTCCACAGATGCTGTTTGAGTTGTTGAGTTTTTCCAACATCTTGCTCCAGATTCCTGCCATTTCCTGTGTCTCTGACCAGAGGGCTCAGCCTTAAAATAGAATGACGTCCCTTTAAAACAGAGATGAGGAGGAGTTTCTTTAACCAGAGGGTGGTGAATCTGTGGAATTCATTGCCGCAGAATGCTATGGAGGCCATTTCATTTGGTATATTTGAAGCAGAGGTTAATAACTCCTTAATTAGTAATGGCATCAAAGGTTACGGGAAGAAGGCAGGAAAATGGGGTTGTGTGGGAAAATGCATCAATCATGACTGGTGGAGCAGACTCAATGGGTCAAATAGCCTAATTCTGCTCTTATGTCTTTATGGTGCTATGGTCTGATGGAAGGCACTCTTATACACCTCTTCATAATGCTGATGTTTGTCCTGATCTGAGACATTGAAACTCTTCCTTCTTCCATAAATTCTTCCTGACCTGCTGAGTACTTGTGGCATTTTCAGGTTTTGAGCATCTGTAGGTTTTTTTGCTTTCCAGTATGGCAAGGTACCCTTGTCTAGGGGTGGATATTAAGATTTGAGAATTAGAGCAAAGAATATAGAACAGTACAGCCTTTCAGCCCATGATGTTGTGCTAAACTAATTAAACTAGTAATTAAATGTCAAGCTAAACTAATTCCTTCTTCCCACACTACTTCAATTTCACTTCATTCTCTGAATATTCACATGCCTCTATTTTTTTTTGCTGATGCCATGCCATGTTCTGCTCTCAGCCAACACTCAACACTCAACAGCTGGATTAAAACCTAGATTCTTCGTTCAGCTGGTATGATAAATTCATACAGAATTCTAAACTTTAGGACAATGGTAAGATGCTTTCTATGGTAACGGTTATTTAGTCAAAGAGTCAGAGGGCACAAAAAAGGATTGTTCGGCCCACCATGTTGGTGCTGACAGTCAACTATTCAAATTCTACCTTAGCTTCCATAGAACACAGAACAGCCCATTTGGCCTATCCCCGTGCTGACCATAATGCAATAATGCCCAATCCCACCTGCTATAGAGTTCATGGAACAAATGAATATTCTTATGTATGCAGTACGTATATACAGAGTCAGTAGTATCAGAGTTGCACTTGTGCTCATAAGGCAACATCTTTTAGAGTCATAGACACAGAATTGTGCAGCATTTCCATACTAACCTAATAACAGCAATGAACCATAGCAGTTAATATCAGAAGCTCACTGACCAGAAACCACCTCTGCTCTGTGTAAAATCAGTTGGCCTCAGGCAAGGATGGTGAGAACATCATTATTGCCTTTGAGAGTCAATCCACTAGATTTTCAATACCTGACCTCACGGTAGGGATTGTAAAAGTGTTGGATCAATATTGCATTCCCATGCCACATACTTCAAGAACAGTTACTTCACTTCAGCCATTTGGCCCTCGAACCAAACAACAAAATCCTAATCACTGCAGTTTAGCACCGCTATGACCACTTTTACCATTTTGCACTGCAATGGACTTTTTCTGCTGTTTTCTTGTAAAAATTGTGTGTAATTTGTGCTTCATTTGTTTTTTCTTCTGAATGCTGTTTATATGAAGCTGTGTGCCTATGAAGCCACTGAAAGAATTTTCATTGCACTCATGTGCAGGTTTATTTGTACTTATCACAATAAGCAAAATTTTGACTTTGATCTAGGGTCCAATTATTTGAGATATTCAGGCACCTATAACTAGTTACTTGAGTAACATATCAGAGGGTGACTGACACCATTGGCATTATAACCAAGGAACTAGTTGGGTTCTTTAAAGAAAAAGAGGAAAACATTTAACTGCTTACTACGGTGTTTTGCCATAAATGGACATTTATATGATTGACAAGGCAGATGATACTTTTTACCTCTAAACCTATCACTATTTATTTTTTGTGCCAGAGAGAGCAAAGTACATACCCAAATTAGACAATCTGCTTACACAGTCAATTAAATTCAGCCACTTCATATCAAGCTCTGTTTCCCAGTTTCAAGTCACAGCTTTACTTAACTGTAGAATTTATTTCTAATGAATCCAGAAATAGTAAAATCATATTCTAATGTGAACAGAGTAACTGTGTTAGTATTCTGTATAGCAAATGACCTTACTGTCCTGTAATGGAAAAATGGACAATGGAAATTCTGAGAATCAGTCTTTGAAGATTTTTGCAATTAAACTAACCCAGACAAATAGGTTTCCATTCACTGGGAAGCTGAGGTAATACCAGTAAGATGGTGTTGAGGTAATCACCAGCAATTATACTGCATAGCAGAGCAAACTGGAAGATATAAATAGCTATTTCATCCATAGAGCTTTATGTAAATATGGTGAGCTTGGCAGTGGCATTTGGTCCATCAATGAGGAAAAGCAACAGCATTCTTTTGATTTAAAAAAAAATATTTATTCTACTTCAGCTGCAAAAAAAATCATATCACATTAACCAAACAGAGGAAATTGAAGCAGGAGTGGGCTTTTTGATATCTTCTGGCCTTCATTAAGATCATGGCTGTTCTTTCACCATAGTGTCACAATCTGCACTAATTCCTTATCTCTTAAAACAGAAAATCAATTACTTTCTATCTGGAATATCCTCAATGACTGAACCCCAATAAACCACTTGAACTACGAATTGTGAAATTTCTTCAACACAAAATAATCTGCAGGTGCTGGGATCAAAGCAACACTCACAACATGCTGGAGGAACTCAGCAGGTCGGGCAGCATCTGTGGAAATGATGAGCTGACATTTCGGGCCGGAACCCTTCATCAGGACTGAAGAGGAAAGGGGCAGAGGCCCTATAAAGAAGGTGGGGGAGAGTTGGAAGGAGAAGGCTGGTAGGTTCAGTTGAAAAAACAGTAATTTGAAAGACAAAGGGGTGGAGGGGGGGAAGCAGGGAGGTGATAGGCAGGAAAACAATGGGTAGTAGAAGGAGGCAGAACCATGAGGGTGTTGATAGGCAGCTGGGGGAGGGGGCAGAGTGAAATAGGGATAGAGGAAGGGAGGGGGAGGGAATTACTGGAAGTTGGAGCATTCTATGTTCATACCAAGGGGCTGGAGACTACCTAGTGTAGGTGTTGCTCCTCCAACCTGAGTTTAGCCTCATCATGGCAGTAGAGGAGGCCATTTATGGACATATCAGAATGGGAATGGGAAGCAGAGTTGAAGTAGGTGGCTACCAGGAGATCCTGTCTGTTGTGGCGGACGGAGCGGAGGTGCTTGACGAAGCGGTCCCCCAATCTGCGTCGGGTTTCACCGATGTAGAGGAGGCCACACCGGGAGCACCGGATGCAATAGATGACCCCAACAGACTCACAAGTCTGTTGGACACCCCACCACATGCAAAAATGCCATTCCCTATTCCCAGTTCTTCCGTCTCCGCCGCATCTGCTCCGAGGATGAGGCTTTCCGTTCCAGGACATCTCCAATGTCCTCTTTCTTTAAGGATCGTGGTTTCCCTTCTACCGTCATCAATGATGCCCTCACCTGCATCTCCTCCATTTCCCGCACTTCGTCCCTCACCCCATTCTCCCGCCCCCACAACAGGGACAGAGTTCCCCTTGTCCTCACCTACCACCCCACCAGCCTCCGGATCCAGCACATTATCCTCTGCAACTTCTGCCACCTTCAACAGGACCCCACCACTAAGCACATCTTTCCCTCTCCACCCCTCTCCACTTTCTGCAGGGATCGGTCCCTCCGTGACACCCTTATCCACACGTCCCTCCCCATGGATCTCCCACCCGGCACTTATCCCTGTAAGCATAAGTGCTACACCTGTCCCTATACCTCCTCTCTTGCCAACATTCAGAGCCCCAAACAGTCCTTCCAGGTAAGGGAACACTTCCCTTGTGAGTCTGTTGGGGTCATATATTGCATCTGGTGCTCCCGGTGTGGCCTCCTCTACATTGGTGAAACCCGACGCAGATTGGGGGACCACTTCGTCGAGCACCTCCGCTCCGTCCGCCATAGCAGACAGGATCTCCCGGTGGCCACCCACTTCAACTCTGCTTCCCATTCCCCTTCGGATATGTCCATACATGGCCTCCTCTACTGCCATGATGAGGCCAAACTCAGGTTGGAGCAGCAACACCGCGTATACCGTCTAGGTAGTCTCCAGCCCCTTGGTATGAACATAGAATTCTCCAACTTCCGGTAATTCCCTCCCCCTCCCTTCCTGTATCCCTATTTCACTCTGCCCCCTCCCCCAGCTGCCTATCACCTCCCTCATGGTTCCGCCTCCTCCAACTACCCATTGTTTTCCTGCCTATCACCTCCCTGCTTCCCCTCCCCCACCCCTTTGTCTTTCAAATTACTGTTTTTTCAACTGAACCTACCAGCCTTCTCCTTCCAACCCTCCCCCTACCTTCCTTATAGGGCCTCTGCCCCTTCCCTCTTCAGTCCTGATGAAGGGTTCCAGTCCGAAACGTCGACTCATCATTTCCACGAATGCTGCCCGACCTGCTGAGTTCTTCCAGCGTGTTGTGAGTGTTGCTGAAATTTCTTCATTCTCTAGGTGAAGACATTTCTTCTCATCTTTGTTCTGAGTAGCTGATCTCCTAGTTTGAGGTTGTGTCTGGTTATAAACACAATAGCCAGGGGAAATAGTAAGTGCAGATGCTACTCCAGAAATATGCCTATTACAGTGATAAAGCCGTTTGTCAGCGTTGATGGTGAGAACACTTTGAATTCTTCTTCCTTCTCCATTTGTAGGTAGGCTTCAGCTAAGTCCATTTTGCTGAAATGTTTTCCTCTCAAAAAGTTTGCAAGGATATTCTCTATCTTGGGAAGAGGCTATTGATCTACTTTCAGTACTGTATTGATGGTGACCTTAAAATCACCACAGATCCTGACAGACCCATTCTCCTTGGCTATTGGGACCACTGGCATTGCCCACGGTCTTCACTCAACCTTGGAAAGAATTCCTTCTGCCTCAATGTGATCAAGCTCACCAGCTACATCATCATGGATGGTATAAGAAACTGGACAGGCGTTATAAAACTTGGATATGGCATTTTCATTTAGCACTATATTACCCTTAATATGTTTGAGTTTCAAATGCCATCCTTGTGGCATCATCCAGTACCTTTCTTGATACATTGTTGGTTGACCCTGTTGCAGTGGATGTGGCATCACTGCAGTACTCTGAAAGCAGAATTGCCCAAAAATGATGTAATCCTATGCAATACTGATTTGGAAGCTATGCTGGGTCCACAGGGTATCTGATGTCAGAAAATCAGGCATTATGTTTCTTCAACAGCAGCTATTCAGCTGCAAATAACTTTTCAAAGCCCTTTGGTTGTGGAAGGTTATTTCCCTTTCTCCTTTTGTTTATAAAGATTAAAGATAAAGATTAGTCTTATCTGTCACATGTCCATCGAAACACACAGTAAGATGCATTATTTGTGTCAAATCAAACCAGTGAGGGTGTGCTGTGAGCAGCCCACAAGCGTTGCCATGCTTCTGTCACCAACATAGCATCCCCACAACTCACTAACCCTGACCTGTACGTCTTTTAAATTAGCGGAAGGAAACCAGGCCACCCGGGGAAAACACACACATCACAGGGAAAAACTTCTTACAGACTTTGGTGGGAATTGAACCACAATCTAACAGCTGGCCCTGTAATAGCATTAAGGTAACTGCTGCGTTACTGTGCCGGCCAATTTTCACTCCATACCCTTCACTTTCTTTTACAATGCACAAGCTGGGAGCATGAGTAGTGCACCTAACCTACATGTCTGTTCCATTACTCAATAAAATAGTGACTGCTATCACTGTAATATCTCATCGAAATGCGAGAGACTTCACTAGAATGTTGGCGGAATGGATTTTGTTGCAGGGAGAAATTAGATAGCCTATATTCAGAGATGGGAACTAAAGCATGAAGGTACCTAGCAAGGTGTGTCTTTTTTATATATGCAAGGAAGCAATTTGGTTAGTCAATTCTTTTCTGACTGAGCATTCGAACATTTATTATTTATTCCCTCCTTATTTTCCCATAAATATTCTCTCTGACATTCCTAACAAAGTCATTCTAAAAGTTTAACTCTGTCACTTTTACACCAACACATACAGTGAAATGTATTGCTTGCGTCAATCAAATCAGTGAGGATTGTGCTGGGTAGCCTGCAAATTTTGCCTCGATTCACCAACATAGCATGCCCACAACTCTCAAACCCTACCCATACGTCTTTTTTTTTGATATTTGAAAGGAAACCAGAACACCCAACATACAAACTCCTTACAGATAGCAACGAGAATCGAACCCCAATATTAATCCCAGTGCTGTAGAACATTGCACTAACCATTAAACTACTGTGCCTCTGTTCCCTTGTTGTCCTCAAGAAAAAGAATTCCTCTACTCCTTTAACTTTAGTTCCCCACTTGGCATAGGTAAACTAGTGAAAGTTTCCCAAGAAAAATCAGTAGATTTTAGCACTGTGGAGCTACTGGTTTATCAGCTGACCAATTATGAAGTAACTCCATCATGGACGTTCCCTAGTCCAGCTGGCCAAAGAGGTTTGGGCATGGGGACTAGCACCCCCATCCCATACTGACCAAAGCTCCAAAAATCTCATCCTGGGAGAGGAAGAATCTTCACCTAGAAGATGTATGAAATTGTGTGGTGATAGCCACAAGTCTGTGATAGCCACAGGGCTGATAAGAGAGGCCGGCTAAAGAACACCTGACAATGCAACATTGAAGCTCTCACCAAGAAGATGGCCTACAAATGGGAACAATTTGAAACACTGACCAGGACAGAGCACGCTGCTGAGCTGTTGTCAGTGGCCTATGTCCCAGCAGTGGTGATAGGCTTCAGTGATGTTTTCATGCTGTTCAGTGAATAAAGTTTTCTGAGTCAGGAGAAAAAGAACTCTCGTTAACCAAGTTTCTTTAACAGCAAGGTATGTAAAAATAAACTGAACAAGGCAAAGGAATGCACCTATAGTTAATTCTGATATACATAAACTTATTTTATCTCTTTCAGAATCACCTCCAGGTGCACCAGTTAATTATGATCACCAGAGAGCAATCTGTCACTACTACTGGAAATACAGTGTAGAGTGAAAATACAATATACTGGAGTAGTGGTATTACGAGCAGAAATAGTGAGCATGTCCTCTGTGTCCTCTCCTTCCCTGTATTCTGTGGTCTGTTTTCCTCTTCCATCAGATACTTCCTTCATCAGCCCTTTGCTTTTTCTGTCTATTCCCTGGCAGCTTCTCACATCATTCCTTCTCCCCTCAACCTTCCTACCTTCGCCCTCTCCTTGATTCACTTATCACCCACTAGCTTGTGCTCCTACACCTCTCTCTACATATCTTTTTCTGGCTTCGTCTCTCGTCTGTCCCAATCCTGATTAAGGATCACAGCCCAAAATGTCAACTGCTTAATTTTCTCCATAGATGCTGCCTGACCTGAGTTCGTTCCATTTGTTGATTGTGTTATACATGCTCTTGATGATCTGGTTCCCCATCTTAGAACCACTACCTTTGGCTACCTGAACTCATCTCTACCTGGTCTAGATATGGAGGACCAATCTCAGTGACCCAAATTACATAAAGGTCTATTGGCACAGCCTCGGCCATGCCAGGGCTTTGGAAACCCCCTGCCACTCCCCCCTCCAAACCTGCCCAGACTGATTTGATTACAAACCCTATCCCTAACTTTACTAACTTTACTGGCTTTAAGGTCTGTATGGGATTTTGATCATTTTCAAATAAGCCCAATGTATAGAAGCTATTAAAGCTAAAGTAAGTTATTATTTTTATTATTTTAAAATTAAGTTCGCTATAGTATATAAATCACTCATACCAACAATAAGAGAAAAACAACTCAGATTCCTAGGACACATCATGCGGAAAGATGAACTAGAAAAACTCGTACTCTCTGGAAAGATTGAGGGGAGCAAACCTAGAGGAAGACCTCGACTTATGTACATCAAAAGCATAGCCAGGTGGCTACACATGGAGGAAATGGAAGTCATCTAAAAAACGAAGGATAGATCTATATGGAAAACCATAGTCACCACAATACGCATCGGATATGGCACCTAGACAGACATAGTATATAAAACACTTAAAATTGAAACATAGGATTATTGTTGATAGAATCTCAGATGGAGCTGAGAGGGCATACAGGAGAGAAATATATCAGCTAGTCGAATGGTATCACAGCAACAACCTTGCACTCAATGTCAGTATGTCAAAAAACCTGATTGTGGACTTCAGGAAGGGTAAGACAAGGGAACATGAACCAATCCTCATAGAGGGATTAGAGATCTCCGAGCATCTAACCTGGTCCCAACATATCGATGCAACAAGAAAGCAGCTATATTTCATTAGGAGTTTGAGGAGATTTGGCCTGTCACCAGAACACTCAAACTTATATAGCATGGAGAGCATTCTGACAGGCTGCATGACTGTCTGGTATGGGAAGTGGATGCAGGGGGTGGGGTCTGCTGCACAGGAATGAAAGAAGCTACAAAAAAGTTGTAAAATAAGTCAGCTCCATCTTGGGTACTAGCCTCCGTAGTACCCAAGACATCTTCAAGGAGTGGTGCCTCAGAGATACGATCTCCATTATTAAGGACCCTCACCACCCAGGGCATAGCCCCTTCTCATTGTTACAGTCAGGAAGGAAGTATAGAAGCCTGAAGGCACATTCAATGCTTCTAAAACAGCTTCTTCCTCTCTGCGATATGATTCTAAATGGACATTGAACCCATGAATGCTATCTTGCTTTGTTTAATATATATTATTTCTGTTTTTGCACTATTTTTACTATAAGTACCTGGGGGTGCACCTGGATGACAGACTTGAATGGAGCACCAACACAGGCTGTGTACAAGAAGGGCCAGAGACGTCCCTACTTACTGAGGAGAATGAAGTCCTTTGGAGTATGCAGGCCTCTTTTTCACATGTTCTACCAGTCTGTTGTCGCCAGTACAATCTTCTATGCAGTGGTGTGCTGGAGCAATGGCATCAACACGGGTGATGCCAACAGGTGCAATAAACCGTTTAGAAAGGCTGGCTCTGTTACAGGAGTCAAACTGGACACACTGGAGGCTGCGATAGAACAAAGGACCCTATGGAAAATCCTGGCAATTCTGGACAATGTTTCTCACCCTCTGCATGCCACCTTGGCTAAACAGAGGAGCACTTTTAGTAACAGACTAAGACAACTGTGTTGCTCCAAAGAGTGCTATATGAGGTCATTCTTACTCTTGGCCATTAGGCTCTATAATGAGTCAACCTATAGCTGGGGAAGTGATGACTCCCTCCTGATAGACTGTTTGAGGTAACTTATTTTTAATTCTTTCTACTTCTGTTCTAATATTTATATCTGTGCACTTGTAATGCTACTGTGACACTGTAATTTGCTTTGGGATCAATAAAGTGTCTATCTATTTTATCTGTTCAATACATGTTTATATACTTACTGTAATCGATCTACATGTTTATTTATTTTTCTTTCTATATTATCATGTATTGCTGAGCTAACAAATTTCATGACACATGCCAGTGATAATAAACCTGATTCTGATTAAAATAATTGTAGTTACTTAATTAAATAAGATTTATAAATAATCTATTATAAACTAAAGTGAAGTAACTGAAGTAATGTATTTTCCCCTTTGACTCCTAATCAACGGATTGATGATTCAATTGAAACCATTGGGCCCTTAGGCCCGCTGTCAGCTCACTGAAGAGACCCAGCAAGACTGGGCTCCATTGCTTGAGTCGAGCAATGAAGTGGAGAGGTTGATGTACTGTTCCAATCACAAACAAGAGAAACTCTGCAGATTCTGGAAACAGAAGCACCACACTGAAAATGCTGGAGGAACTCAGCAGGGCAGGCAGCATCTATGGAAAAGAGTAAACAGCTGATGCTCCAGGCCAAGACTCTGCATCATGAGTCCTGATGAAGGGTCTTGGCCCAGAACATCGACTGTTTACGGTTTTCCATAAATGCTGCCTGGCCTGCTGAACTCCTCCAGTATTTTGGGTGTTCCAAACTTGTTAGTGAGTCCACGACTTCCACACATGACACTGCATGCATGGGAGTCCTAATCTTATTACTATTCAAAGAGTTAAGTGCGAGCAGATGCACCATCTCTCTGTTGTTATATTGTTGGTCGGCCTTTCTGCATCGGAACTTTGAAGTATTTACGTTTCTTTGTTATGACTGTGTCATTTGCCATCTAGATGTCTCAATCATTTAACATCAGTTGGTGATTACAAAGTGCTAAGAACATATTACTTTTAGTAATAATTTGAAATATTGTAATTCAGTATCATACCAGAATTAGAATCATTTGGTTGCTGCGATGAACTTCTGAAGGATGTAAAACCCTTTGTAGCCTTACCTTTCTGCTCTCATTTTCTTTACCATTAAATTCAGGCTTACTGTAGTACATGCATTATAAATTCTATTCATGTGAAGCTAAGTATGAGAAAATTAATCCAGACATCCTTTGGATGATCCCTATAAAGACGATATGCAAAATTAGTAACAGATTTATTTTTAGTGCTCAAGACTTCTCCCTTTGAACAATTAAGTACAGTATTAAGTGTTAGGTAGTATTAAGTATTAAGAATCTACAGTTGTAAGCCTCAATTTGTATTTGGTTTAAGCAATTCAGAACTGGAATCTCAGAATGATACAGCACAGAAGGAGGTTATTTGGGCTATTGTATAAATGTCAGCTTTTGGGGGAGAACTAAACAATTAGTTGTCCTTCTTTGGTCTTTCCACAGCTGTAATTGTTATATGGTTATATTAGCCCATCATTTTTTCCTGCCGTTCACGTATTTATCCAGTTCGCAAATTACAATTGATTCTGCTATCACCAACCTTCAAAGCAATAGATTCCTTGTCAAGAGTTTGCTACATTGTTTCCTCCTGTTCCCATAGCTACCATAATAAATCATATGCTCTGAATAGTGACCCCTTCTGTCATCCGTAACAGTTTCTGTTTATTTACTTGGTCAAAATCAAAATTAGTTTAACCACCTCTACCCAATCTCTCAACCTATGATCCAGTGGAACAACACCAGGTTCAAAGTTCAAAGTGCATTTATTATCAAAGTACATACAGTGCCTATAAAAAGTATTCCTCCCCCCACCCCGAAAGCTTTCATTTTTTATTGTTTTACAACGTTGATTAACAGTGACTTAATTTGGCATTTTTGACACTGATTAACAGAAAAAGACTTTTCCATGTCAAAGGGAAAATAGATCTCTACAAAGTGATCTAAATTAATTACAAATATAAAACTCAAAACAGTTGATTGCATAAGTATTCACCCCCTCCTCCCCAAATCATCACTGGTGCAGCCAATTGATTTCAGAAGTCCCATAATTAGTTAAATATTGATAATCTGTGTGCAGTCAAGGTGTTTCAATTGATTGTAGTAAAAATACATACAATGTATCTGGAAGGTCCAACTGCTGGTAAGTCAGTATCCTGGCAAAAACTACACCATGAAGACAAAAGAACACTCCAAGCAACTCTGGTCAAAGGTTATTGAAAAGCACAAGTCAGGAGATGGATACAAGAAAATTTCCAAGTCACTGATTATCCCTTGAAATACAGTAAAGTCAATTATCAAGAAATGATAAGAATATGGCACATCTGTAAATCTGCTTAGAGCAGGCTGTCTTCAAAAACTGAGTGACCGTGCAAGAAGGGGACTAGTGAGGGAGGCCACCAAGAGACCTATGACAACTCTGGAGGAGTTACAAGCTTCAGTGGCTGAGATGGGAGAGACTGCACGTACAACAACTGTAGGCCAGGTGCTTCATCCGTCACAGCTTTATGGGGGAGTGGCAAAGAGAAAGCCACTATGGAAAAAGGCTCGTGAAATCTCGGCTAGAGGTTGCCAGAAGGTATGTGGGGAGACTCTGAAGTCAGCTGAAAGAAAGTTCTATTGTCTGCTGAAACCAAAATTGAGCTTTTTAGCCATCAGACTAAACTCTATGTTTGGCATAAGCCAAATACTGCATATCATCAAGAACACACCATGCCTCCGTGAAGCATAGTAGTGGCTGCATCATGCTGTGGGGATGCTTCACTGCAGAAGGCTTTAGAAGCTTTGTGAAGGTAGAGGGTAAAATGAATGCAGCATCAAGCAGGGAAATCCTGGAGGAAAATGTGATGCAGTCTGGAAGAAAACTGTGACTTGGGAGAAGATTTGTTTTCCAGCAAGACAATAATCCCAAGGTATAAAGCCAAAGCTACACAGGAATGGTTTAAAAACAACAAAGTTAATGTCCCGCAGTGGCCAAGTCAGAGCCCAGACCACAATTCAATTGAGAATTTGTGGCTGGACTTGAAAAGTGTTGTCCTCTCACGATCCCCATGCAATCTGACAAAGCTTGAGCAGTTTTGTAAAGAAGAATGGGGAGAAATTGCAGTGTCCAGATGTACAAAGCTGATAGAGACCTATCCACACAGACTCAAGGCTGTAATTGCTGCCAAAGGTGCATCTACTAAATACTGACTTGAAGTGGGCAAATACTTATGCAATCAATTATTTTGTGTTTTATACTTGTAATTAATCTAGATCACTTGGTAGAGAGCTCTTTTCACTTTGACATGGGTCTTTTCCTGTTGATTGTGTCAAAAAATGCCAAATTAAATCCACTGTGATTCAATGTTGTAAAGCAATCAAATATGAAAACTTCCAAGGGGGAGGTGGTGAATACTCTTTATAGGCACTATATATGCCAGCATATACTGCACAACCCTGAGGTTTGTTTTCCTGTGAGCAATCACAGGAAATCATAAGAAACGCAATAGAATCAGAAAGACCTCACTCAATAGGATGGACAAATAGGCAGACAATGTGCAAAAGACAACAAACTGTGCAAATAGAAAAGAAAAACTAATATTGAGACCATGTGATGGGGTCCTTGAAAGTGAGTCTATAGGTCGTGGGAGCAGTTCAGTGATGAGGTGAGTGAAGTTGTCCCCTCTGGTTCAAGGGCCTGATGGTTGAGGGGTGATAAATGTTCTTGTATTTGATGATGTGGTTCCTGAGGCTCCTGTACCCTCTTCTGGATGGCAGCAGTGAGAAGAGAGTATGGCTTGGATGGTGGGGGTCATTGATAAGAATGCTGCTTTCTTTGACAGCGCTCCACATAGATGTGCTCAATAGTGGGGAGCGCTCATTCATGATGATCTGGGCCATATGCAGTACTTTTTGTAGGCTTTCTGTTCAAGTGTATTGGTGTTTCCATACCAGGCTGTGATGCAATCAGTCGACATACCCTCCAGAATTGGAATTCGATTGTAAACAAGGTAGAACAGCTGGAACCTGTGTGGATGAGGACAGGGGTATAAATACCACCAGACTAGACATGCCCAGGCATCATCCTTGATGAAGGTGGTAGTGTTTGTCATTGAAATGTTGGTTAAGATCGATATCTGTACCCGGCTAGAAACTGGAGAAGAGTCTGTTCTTCAACACGCGTTGAGAGAAGTTTGTCAAAGTTTTTAGATGTTATGCCAAATCTTCGCAAATTTCTTAGAAAGTACAGGATCTCCATCCTCTCCACATTACTGATATCCCTCATTCGTATAAGCATCAGAGTATGTTTCTTTAGTGACATCCCTCAGCCTTCTTTCCTAAAGTAAGGTGTTCTGAGTTGAACATATCCTTAGCTACGACCTTAAGTATTAATTAATATTTTTGTTTCTATTTATCAAATTTCAACATTTGTGTTTTTGTCTAGTATGTCATAAAGAGGTTGCAAGAATCAAATATAGAACATTAAATTAACGTATGTACTCAATGCCTCTGTTAATAGAACCAAAGAATTCAATTGCCTTATTTCAAAAGAGTCTAACCTTCTACCGCTTTTTTTTTTAAAGATTTGTATTTGTCCTGCCTATATGTTCTGTGTCTGCACCTCCTTGTAAATTATGGTCTCATTTTTCAGATCAAAATATACTCAGTGGCCACTTTATTAGGTACCTCTTGTACCTAATAAAGTGGCCACTGAATGCGTGTGTAGTCTTTTGCTGCTGTAGCCTATCCTCTTCAGGGTCAGAATCAGAATCAGAATCAGGTTTCATATCACCGGCAAATGTTGTGAAATTTTTTAACTTAGTGGCAGCAATACAATGCAATGCATGATAATATAGAAACATAAATAAATATATCATTTAAAGTGTGTATATATATCTTCCTTATGGTAACAATGAGAAGTGGGCATATCCTGCGTGATGAGGTTCCTTAATAATGGATGCCGCCTTTCTGAGGCACAGCTCCTTGAAGATGTCGTGCATACTACAGAGGCTAATACCTATGATGGAGCTGACTAATTTTACAACTTTCTGTAGCTTCTTGCGATCCTGTGCAATACCCCGCCCCCCCGCACACCAGACAGTGATGCAGTCTGTCAGAATGCTCTCCACGTTATGTCTGCAGAAGTTTTCAAGTGTTTTAAGTGACAAACCAAATCTCCTCAAATTCCTAATGAAATATAGCAGCTGTCTTGCCCTCATTATACCTCAATCGATAATGTTGGGGCCAGGTTGGATCCTCAGGTATATTGACGCCCTTGAACTTGAAATAACTCGCTCGAAATAAAGGTTTGGTGTGTTGTGCATTAAGAGATACCCTTTTGCATACTACTGTTGTAATGTATGGCAATATGATTTACTGTCGCCTCTTACCTCTCTCATAATTTAAAAGCTTTTTTCTCCCACAGAGCTGCTGCTCATTGGATGATTTCTGTTTTTTTGCACCATTCTCTGTAAACTTTAGAGCAGTGGGTCCCAAACGTTTTTGGGTTACCACTTCCTTGGCTTCCAGACCACAGTCTCCCCTCTCCCTTTCTAGACCACATTCTCCCCTCTCCCTTTCTAGACCACAGTCTCCCCTCTCCCTTTCTAGACCACAGTCTTCCCTCTCCCTTTCTAACCCACATTCTCCCCTCTCCCTTTCTAGACCACAGTCTCCCATCGCCCTTTCTAGACCACATTCTCCCCTCTCCCTCTCTAGACCACATTCTCCCCTCTCCCTCTCTAGACCACATTCTGCCCTCTCCCTCTCTAGACCACATTCTCCCCTTTCCCTTCTTAGACCACATTCTCAGCACTCCCCTCTCCCTTTCTAGACCACATTCACCCCTCTCCCTTTCTAGACCACATTCTCCCCTCTCCCTTTCTAGACCACATTCTCAGCACTCCCCTCTCCCTTTCTAGACCACATTCTCCCCTCTCCCTTTCTAGACCACATTCTCAGCACTTCCCTCTCCCTTTCTAGACCACATTCTCAGTACTCCCCTCTCCCTTTCTAGACCACATTCTCAGCACTCCTCTCTCTCTTTCCAGACCACATTCTCCCCTCTCCCTTTCTAGACCACATTCTCCCCTCTCCCCTCTCCCTTTCTAGACCACATTCTCCCCTCTCCCTTTCCAGACCACATTCTCCCCACTCCATTTCTAGACCACATTCTCCCCTCTCCCCTCTCTCTTTCTAGACCACAGTCTTCCCTCTCCCTTTCTAGACCACAGTCTCCCCTCTCCCTTTCTAGACCACATTCTCCCCTCTCCCTTTCTAGACCACATTCTCCCTCTCCCTTTCCAGACCACATTCTCCCCACTCCATTTCTAGACCACATTCTCCCCTCTCCCCTCTCCCTTTCTAGACAACATTCTCCCCTCTCCTTTTCTAGACCACATTCTCCCTTTCTAGACCACATTCTCAGCACTCCCCTCTCCCTTTCCAGACCACATTCTCCCCTCTCCCTTTCTAGACCACATTCTCCCCTCTCCCCTTTCCCTTTCTAGACCACATTCTCAGCACTCCCTTCTCCCTTTCTAGACCGCATTCTCAGCACTCCCCTCTCCCTTTCTAGACCACAGTCTCCCCTCTCCCTTTCTAGACCACAGTCTTCGCTCTCCCTTTCTAGACCACATTCTCCCCTCTCCCTTTCTAGACCACATTCTCAGCACTTCCCTCTCCCTTTCTAGACCACATTCCCAGCACTCCCCTCTCCCTTTCCAGACCACATTCTCCCCACTCCATTTCTAGATCACATTCTCCCCTCTCCCCTCTTCCTTTCTAGACCACAGTCTCCCCTCTCCCTTTCTAGACCACATTCTCCCCTCTCCCTTTCTAGACCACATTCTCTCCTCTCCCTTTCTAGCCCACATTCTTAGCACTCCCCTCTCCCTTTCTAGACCACACTCTCAGCACTCCCTCTCCCTTTCTAGACAACATTCTCCCCTCTCCCTTTCTAGACCACATTCTCAGCACTTCCCTCTCCCTTTCCAGACCACATTCTCCCCTCTTCCTTTCTAGACCACATTCTCAGCACTCCCCTCTCCCTTTCTAGACCACATTCTCAGCACTCGCCTCTCCCTTTCTAGACCACATTCTCAGCACTCCCCTCTGCCTTTCTAGACCACATTCTCCCCCCTCCCTTTCTAGACCACATTCCCTCCTCTCCCTTTCTAGCCCACATTCTCAGCACTCCCCTTTCCCTTTCTAGACCACATTCTCAGCACTCCCCTCTCCCTTTCTAGACCACATTCCCCCCTCTCTCTTTCTCAACCACATTCTCAGCACTCCCCTCTCCCTTTCTAGACCACATTCTCAGCACTCCCCTCTCCCTTTCTAGACCACATTCTCAGCACTCCCCTCTCTCTTTCTAGACCACATTCTCAGCACTCCCCTTTCCCTTTCTGGCCATTTCATAAAATAATGAAGAATTTTGATTTATGATGCACAGTGAATGAAAATAAGGACTTAAATTCAAATTGGTGACAAATAATTGCAAAAGCTATTCAAATCAGGAAAAAGGATTTGATGCTTTCTCTGTGTACATGATGAATAATCTCTTCTCAGGCTTCCAGCTGGGTACAGATATCAATTTCAACCGATGTTTCAATGACAAAACTCTGACATCTTCATCAGGGATGATGCCTGGGCATATCTAGTCCAGTGGTATTTATTCCCCCATCATCCGACTCCGGGGGCTCCAACAGTTCCACAACCATCTGAACAGCATATATCCAAATTTACGATGGAAGTGGAGAAGAATGGTTGCTTCCTGTTTCTGGACATTCTAATATGTCAGAAACAGGATAGTAGTCCCAGGCATGGGGTCTAGTGGAATCCCACTCACAGGGATTTATACTTTAACAGTAACAGCCACAGTTATGCCTCCCAATGTAGAGCAATTCTTTCTACTTTGATTTACTAAGTGAAAACTATTTCAGACCCAAAGAGTCTCCATGAGGAATTAAGACTATTATGCATGACGTTCCTGCAGAATGGCTACAAGGTGAAGGAAATCAATCCGACCCTTAAGAGGGCTGACAGAAAAACCAGGAAACCTAACAAAGAGCCTGCCTTTCCTATATTTCCTGGGCTTCTGAAAAGATCACAAGGATCCTGAAGAAATACCACATTAGTACCATCCACAAACCCACAAGGAAGCTCAAATCACAGCTTATACGAGACTAAGATGACCTGAGACTCTGGACAGCTGGTGTTTACAGTGATCACAGAACAGCGTATACTGGCACAGTGGAAATCCGCATCTAGGAGCACAGGAAGTGTATCCTTTTGGGTTACCCAGAGAAATCAGTGGTAGCAGAACATTGCATTTGCAATGCCCATAGATTTGACTTCGGCACAAAACTACAGAGCCACACCAATGACTTTTAGGACTGCCTAGTGAAGGAAGCCATTGAAATACAAGTAGAGGAAAGGAATTTTAACAAGGACAAAGGTCTCACTCAAAGAAAGAACTGGAATTCAATTGTAAACAAGGTGGGACAGTAGAAACCTGATGGGATGAGGACTAAGCAATCAGGTGGGATGAACAACGAGGTTATAAATACCACCAGACCGGATGTGCTCAAGCATCATCCTTGATGAAGATGGCAGAGTTTGTCATCGAAACATCGGTTAAAATTGATACCTGTAACCCAGCTGGAAGCCCGATAAGGGTTTATATGTCATATTCAAATCTATTTAAAGCTACAAATAAGATTATTTCTTTATTTAATTACACTGAAACAATTTCCAGCAACAATTATAGATTGTACTTTAGTAGTCCAGCTATTCACCACTTCATTGCTTCCTCACCTTTCTAAGAGACGAATGGGCTTGGTGCAGCAGTTTTGGATTCTCAACAAGAAGCTGAACGTCACTCAGAAAGAGTCTCAGATCACCATGTTCAGTAATTTTCAGTTTCTTTGATTGCTTTGAAAGAGGTTGGGTGTTTGCACTGCAGCTGTGCTCCACTAAATATCATGTTGGGGAGGCAATAAAGTACATCTTGACCTTTTTCCACAGTGCCAGATAGTATTTAGAGATTTTTTTCTGCAACCAAAAGTCTTGGTATGATAAGGGTTCAGTTCGGAGTCATTTTATAGTGAGATCAGTTCTTCCGTCATCATTCCTGTTAATTCCTGATTATGAATGTTCAACAATGGATTTATTACTAATCTGGAGTTTGGATCGAGAGAAGATCCTGAAATCTTTCTGACATGTCTTTATGCAGCTCACCCAGATGGGCACAGTATACCTGGAGATCATCATCTGGTATCCTTTTCTTTCCCCTCCAACTCAGAGAGGCTCAGAAATTGGAAAAGGTTGTGATGGCCAATGTTGCACCTAAATAGGATTGATGGACAGAAATGCATAGACAACTGATTCGATTTTGATAAAATTCCCATCATTTCCTTGCAATTGAAAGATGATTTCATTAAACTTCGTGAATAATTCTGATAAATAAGCAATGCCATGCCTAATATTCTTGAGTGGATTACTTCTTGACTTCTGAAAGAACCTTGGATCAAGAACATCAGAATCCAACTTTACTGAATGAAGCATCTGAATCTTCAAATAATTTTATCACAGTTTCAAAAAGTATATGACTGCATCTCAGGCAGTTTCCTTTTGAGAGCCATCTGGTTTCTGTGTGTAATAACAAGCATTCAAATTGTTAATCATTCACAATATAAAGCTCTCAAAATAGTCAAGAATTGAGAGCATGGGACATGATTTTATTTACCCTGTAAAAACAGTATTTAATGATTTGTGCAACTGATCACTTAGTTTTTTTGCACCAAGACGTTGTTTGTGAATTACACAGTAAGTATCTTAGGCACAGCCTTTTTCCAGAAAACAATAAACTGGTGTCCTGTCATTGATGGTGCCACATCTGTGGCACAAGCAAGAATACTGGTCAGTAGAATGTCCTTCAGAAAAATTGCTCAACAAGCTGAAAGATGATGACACTAAGACCATTTTGATCACTTTGCTCTAATATGGACTTTTATTTTGTACTAATTGTGTTCTTTTGTGTAAAATTTGTATACAATTTATGTTTTTCTTTGTAAATGCTATTTATCTGGTGCTATGTTCCTGTAATTTTTTTTTAGATTATGAGGACACGCAGTCCTCTTTTATTGTCATTTAGTAATGCATGCATTAAGAAATGATACAATGTTCCTCCAGTGTGATATCACAGAAACACAGGACAGACCAAGACTGAAAAACTGACAAAAACCACATAATTATAACATATAATTACAACAGTGCAAGCAATACCATAATTTGATAGAAGAACAGACCATAGGCATGGTAAAAAAAAGTCTCAAAGTCTCTCGAAAGTCCCAACATCTCACGCAGATGGTAGAAGGAAGAAAACTCTCCATGCCATGAGCTTCTAGCGCCCCAAACTTGCCGATGCAGCATCCTGGAAGCACCCGACCACAGTCCGACTCTCAGTCCGCCCGAAAACATCGAGCCTCTGACCAGGCCTCCGACACCGAGCACTATCTCTGCCGAACGTTTTGACCCCAGCCCCGGCCGCCAGCAACAGGCAAAGCCGAGGATTTGGGGCCTTCCCCTCCGGAGATTCTGGATCGCACAGTAGCAGCGGCAGTGAACCGGGCATTTCAGAGGTTTCTCCAGAAGTTCCTCTGTGTTTCTCCATCAAATCAGAATTGTGCACGGCATCCTACTTACAAATACGATATAATTTCACCGGAGAGGCCATGCACGCTGCATCGCACTGCATCGCACTGCCTTCTCCTCCCTACAAAGGAGGAGAATTCTGTTTCTCATTGCACCTGTGCTTAGATGTACTTGTGCATATGATAATAAACTCAATTTTTGACTTTGACTTTAACCCAGGTACAGGTTTTTAATATATATTGGAAAAATGTGGCCTCAATATTAAACCTTGTGGAACGCCACTTTAATTTGAAAGCTACTTATTTTTCTTCAGCCATTTTCGCATTCATAACAGCCACTACCCTAGTAATGGATTTTCATTTTGCTAACAGTCCTCCTGTACATTTAACATTCTATGATAAATGCCTTTTGAAAGCCCATGTACACAATGCCAGCTATGGTACTTTCATTTATTCTTTCTCATTATATAATCAGGGACTTTAATCAAGTTAGCCATGATTAGCCTTAGGCAGCTCTGTCTTGACTCTCATTTATTATTTTGTTCTTTTGTAAATGAAGAATTTTCATACTTAAAAGTGGTTGGAAGTTCGAGGGCAGAGCTTCTGCAAGTTCCATCCTTTAGTCAGTAACTTAGGATATACACTGTAGACACTGGTATCTTTTCTAAACTGACCATTGTCTCATTTTTAAATGCTTGTCTGAGATACTCTTATCCTTAGCAGTTTGCCTGGCCTGAACTATGATGCCATTTCATGGAATCAACTTTGCCTAAGCAAAATAAATCTTAACACATGCTTTTAAATGACAGTAAACTCTTTTGTTTAGGGAATAGCATTGTATCTCTGGGAGCATGGTTAATCTTGATCTCACACTAAAGTGCAGTTGTGTGCTATTCTTTGTGAAGCCAAGACTGAAGATAATGTCCTTTGCTGGCTTGCTGTAGATTTGTACCTTAGACTTCTCCCTTAAGGTACCATGGGTTCCTTTATTACTTTGAGAGTATATTGAAATATCTTGCAATGTAACAAGCTGCTAACTGGAGCAATCTTACACCCTGATATAGCTTCTAGGTGGAAGCATCAATAACTTGCACTTATATAGTACCTTTAAGGTGGTGAAATTACCCAAAATAACTCACAGCAGTACAATCAAACAGAATCTGATAATTAGTTTCAAAAAGAGATATTAAGATGAAACCTGATCGTGGAGGTAGTCTTTAAAGAGAAGCAAGAGAATGCAGATGCTGAAATCTGGAGCAACAAACAATCTGCTGGAAGGACTCAGAGGGTCGAGCAAAATCCAAATTAGAATCAGAATCAGGTTTATTATCACCAGTACGCGACGTGAAATTTGTTAACTTAGTGGCAGCAGTTCAATGCAATACATAATCTAGCAGAGAAAAAATAATAATAATAAACAAGTAAATTATGTGTATTGAATAGATTTTAAAAAGTGCAAAAACAGAAATTCTGTATATTTTTTTAAAAAGTAAGGTAGTGTCAAAAGATTCAATGTCCATTTAGGAATTGGATGGCAGAGGGGAAGAAGCTGTTCCTGAATGGCTGAGTGTGTGCCTTCAGGCTTCTGTACCTCCTACCTGATGGTAACAGTGAGAAAAGGGCATGCCCTGGGTGCTGGATGGCATATGTAATATCACTGGTATATGTTTTGAAATTTGTTGTTTTGCAGTAGCAATGTAGTACAGTACTGTACATCAAAATATAAATTACAATAAGAAATATATACATTAAAAGTAAATTAAGTAGCGTAAAAAGAGAGCAAATATAGTGAGCATTTACATCATCCACAGGATGAAAGGAGTTGTTGAAACCTGCAAACAACAGCAATTGCTTTCCTCACATAGATTCTGCTCATTTCCCCAGCAGACTGTTCGTTAAGTCAGGTTTATGGAGAGAGCTTTAAGTTTACACAGCTGATTACACACTCTTGATGCAATGATTAAAATGAAACATGCCAAAGAGTTCTGGTCTAGAGAAGTGAAGAGAGCTCTAAAGGTGATAGTAGGACTGTAAGTCAATAAAAATCAAGGAAGGTTGAGGCCATAGAGCGATTCGACAATCTGGCTCAAATTTTTCAATATTGGACCACTGGAAAATGATGCTAGTGAGATAGTAATGGGGGACAAAGAAATGGCACATGGACTTAATAAGTACTTTGCATCAGTCGTCACTGTGGAAGACTCTAGCAGTGTGCCCGAGGTCTATGAGTGTCAGGGAACAGGAGTGAGTGCCATTGCTATTACAAAGGAAAATGTACTGGGCAAACTGAAAGGTCTTAAGGTGGATAAGTTACCTGGACTAGATGGACTACATCCCAGAGTCCTGAGAGAGATTGCTAAAGAGATAATGGATGCATTGGTCATGATCTTTTAAGAATCACTTGATTCTGGCATGGTTCCAGAGGACTGTAAGATTGAAAATGTCACTCCACTCTTTTAAAAAGGGAGGAAGGCAAAGGAAAGGAAATTATAGCCTAACCTCAATGGTTGGTAACATGTTGAGAATGAGTTTTCAAGGTACTTGGAGACTAATGAGAAAATATGTCAAAGTTAACATGGTTTCTCTATAGGGAAATCTTGCCTCACAAATCTGTTAGAATTCTTTGAGGAAGTAACAAACAGGGTAGCCAAAGGAGAGGCAATGGATGTCATTTATGTGGATTTTCAGAAGGCATTTGATAAGGTGCCATACATGAAGGCTGCTTAGCAAGATAAAATCCTGTGGTTTTGCAGGAAAGATACTGGCATGTATAGAGAAATGGCTAACAGTCAGGAGGCAGTGAGTAGGAATAGAAGGGGCCTTTTCTGGTTGGCTGCCAGTAGTGTTCCTCAGGAATCAGTACTGGGACTGCTACCTTTCGCATTGTTTGTCAAAGATTTGGATAATAGATTTGATGGTTTTGTGGCAATGTTTGTGGATGATACAATGATAGGTGGAGGATTAGGTAGCGCTGAGGAAGCAATGCAATTGTAGCAGGATTTAAACAAATTGGAAGAATAGGCAAAAAAGCAGCAGATGTGAAATACAGTGTTGGGAAATGTATGATAATGCATTTTGGTAAAAGAAACAATAGTGCGGACTATCATCAAAATGAGGAGAAGGTTCAAACATCAGAGGTGCAGACTAATTTAGGAGTCCTCATGCAAGACTCCCATAAGGTTAATTTACAAGTTAAGTCTGTGATATAGAAGGCAAATGCAATGCTGGCATTTATTTCAAGGGGAATAGAATTGAATATAAAAGTAAGGAGATAATGCTGAGCCTTTATAAGACACTAGTCAGGCAGCACTTGGAGTATAGTCAAGTTTTGGGCCCCATATCTCAGACAGGGTGTGTTGTCATTGGAGTGAGTCCAGAGGAGGCTAACGAGAATAATTTTGTGAATGAAGAGGTTAACATATGAGGAGTGTTTGGCAGCTTTGGGACTGTACTCACTGGAATTTAGAAGAATGTGTGGGGATCTCATTAAAACCTACTGAATGTTGAAAGGACCAGACAGGGTGGTTGTGGAGAGAATGTTTCTTAGATTATGAAGACACGTAGCCCTCTTTTATTGTCATTTAGTCATGCATGCATTAAGAAATGATACAATATTTCCTCCGGTGTGATGTCACAAAACACAGGACAGACCAAGACTGAAAAAACTAGCAAAACCACATAATTATAACAGATAGTTACAACAGTGCAACAATACCATAACTTGATGAAGAAGTCCATGAGCACAGTAAAAGTTCAAAGTCTCTCAAATGACCCACATCTCACACAGGCGGGAGAAGGAAGAAAAACTCTCCCTGCCATGCCGACCACAGTCCGACTCTGAGTCATCCGAAAACTTCGAGCTCTGATCAGTTTGTACTCTGTCCAAACAATTCGACCTCAACCAAGGTCATCAACAGCAGGCAAAGCTGGGGATTTTATTCTGGGTACCAAGAATTAGAGGGCACAGCCTCAAAATTGAGGGGTATCCTTTTAGAACAGAAGTAAGGCGGAATTCTTTTAGCCAGAGAGTGGTAAATCTGTGGAATACTCTGCCACAGACAGCTGTGGAGGCCAAGTCCATGGGTATATTTAAGGTGGAAGTTAATTGTTTCCTGATCGGTCAGGATATGCCGAGAAGGCAGGTGTATGGGGTTGAGCCAGGATCAGTCATGATGGAATGGTGGAGCAGACTCGATGGACTGAATGGCCTAATTCTGCTCCAATGTCTTATGGTCTTATGTACCGAATTGTCATTGTGAAGTGTAATTTCAAGGATGACTTTTATTTATTTATTTAGAGATGCAACTTGCTCACAGGACCTTCTATCCCAGTGAGCCAATTATACCCATGTGACCAATTAACTTCTGTACCTCCTTCCTGATAGTAGCAATGAGAAGAGGGCATCTGTGGAGAGAAATCAAATTTTGTTTCCCTCAGTGATCCTCAACAATATATTTCTACTCTGTCAGCTGCACCATGAACGTTCTGAAAAATATGTATTTGAGTTTTTTATTTTTAGTTTTCTTCATTTACTCTCTGAAAGCATTGGTTTCTGATTGATACTTGGCAGCTGTTGGGTTAAATAGTAGATTTTTGAACTCAAACCTTAAAATTGAATCCCAAAAGCCTGGTTCACTTCTGGAGGCATTAGAGTTCGTCTCAATTATGTTCCATGCTCAACATTTGCCTGGAGGTGTAGTCAGACATAAATAGAAAAGAATCACGCTGAATATTTTTCTTACTGTATGATCTTCATTACTGTGACTGAAATTGTTCAATTCAAAATAGAATGTAAAATATTAGAAAATCTCAGCCGGTCTGGCCACATCTATAGAAAGCAACACAGAGTTGATGTTTCAGATTGAAGTCTCTTCATCAGAATGCTTCATATTTGACCTGTATCGTTAAGTGTGTTTCTCTTCCCACAGATGTGACCTGAACTGCTGAGTATTTACAGCATTTTCCTTTTTTATTTAATATTTCCAGCATTTGCAGTTTTTATTAAATTTTACTTGTCATCCAACTGAATCCTGATTGGGAAGAGGACAGTCTTGTACCATATGGCGCATCTTCACACTGGATTGATTGCTGAAACATTGTGGAAATATGTTACATGGAAAGCATATTGTATACTGAAACAGTTTTCTCATAATTCAGCTTTAAACGACAGGAACTGTGTACAAGAGAATTGCGAACATCTCAAAAATCTGATATGCTTTTGAGTGTCCCTTTTCAATGCAGTAGTATATTACAGTACAGATATTGGAAAAACTTATTGCACTATTCAGGATGAATTCAGGTTATTGTGGCATGTACATTACTACTGAGAGCAAGTTCAATTCTCTTTTGATAAAACAGATGGAGAGTTGGGGGAAGAAGAATATAGAGAACAATCTATCAAAGGGGAAATTAACTTAACTGAGCTGGCACAAAATTCTAAGTGTTATTGAGGGAAATATTTGTATTATGATTTTTTTCCATCTTCCATTATTTTTGTACTTTATATTTTGGAGAGTGCTGGACAAATATTGCCTGGGAGATGTTCTGTATTGAATCAGAGATTTGAGCTTTTGGTCTGTATATTAGTCTTCACAGTTCCATATATCCCTAAATCGCTTTTTGTTCCTGGCTGATCTATGTTCTGGCATTTGAAGCTACACCTGTCCATTAAAAATGGGTTTACTTTACCTGTTAGGCAAAGTGCAGCTCTAACCTTGTACAGACCTGCCACGTGGTAGCAGGAAGACAGATTCAATGGTTAGTTTTTGTGGCTCTGTTGGGTGTTTTCCCATCACTGTTGTGGAAGTTGTGGCTGCCTTGAAAACATCTTGCAGAATGCTAAAATCAAAATTAGGATGAGTGCAGAGGTCAGTAATTGATAAACAATTGTGAATGCAATTGACAGCAGTAAAAATTTACACACACTTCTCTTTTTTATCAATATTATTTGATTCTCTCTCTCGTCTTTCTCTATTCTCTCTCCCTTTTGCATCTCATTCTCTTACATCTCCTTCACTCTCCTCAGTTTCTCTTCCTCTTCTCCTCTCTCTCTCTCTCTCTCCTTTCTTTCTCTCTTACTCTCCTCCTATTAACCTCTACCTTAAATATACCCCATGACTTGGCCTCCATGTTCATTAACCAATACCACCAGAGCAGATTAACTAACCATTTATCCATTTTATTTATGTGACATTCCTGTTTTAGATTTCTTTATTGCTCTTTTTTTTTCCAAATCACCAGGGTAAGAATGGATGATGAGAGGTGATCACGTTGAAAGGACTCCATTGGTTAGATATAGGGAAAACAATTCCATGAGTAGAAGAAATTAAGCATGCGGGTATATAGAGTGATAGAGTAACACAGCACAGAAGCAGACACTTTGGCCCAACCCATTCAAGCCAACCAAGATGCCCATCTAAACTAGTCCAATTTGCCCATGTTTGGCCCATATCCCTCTAAACCCTTACTATCCACATACTTGTTCAAATGTATTTTAAATGTTATTATTGTACCTACCTCAACCACTTCTCCTGGCAGCTCATTTCCATACACACACGCACCATCTGCATAAAGATGTTTTCCCTTAAAGCCCTTTTAAGACCTGCCCCTCTCACTGTAAATCTCTGTCCTCTAGTTCTTGATTCCCTGACCCTGGGTCAAAGGCACTCAGCCTATCCATATTTTTCATGATTTTATACACCTCTGAAAGGTCACCCTATGCTGTGGATATGATCAGGGCATTTCAGAGGGAAAACGGGAAGGTTTATATTCTGTTCAAGGGAATCCAAATCCGGAAATATCTCCCCCAAAAGATTTTTGAACTGCTAAAGATTTGAAGATTGAGATTGATTGGTTTTTAGGTGGGTAACATAATTTAGGGATATCAAATTGAAGTCAAATGGAATTTCAGATCAGTATTAAGTAGCTTCTTCCTGCTCTCAGGAAAAAGTAAACTAGTAAGAAGATAGCCAGGATTCCTGTCATATCTGTTTTAAGTTGTCAAATGCTGTCATAATTCACAGACTCTGTTTCAAGTTAAAGGACTTTTTTAAGGTTAAAATCAAAAATGCCACGACTCTTCAAATTGCACTTACATAATACTGCAACTACGTCACCAATCTGATTCATTGAGAAAGAGGGAGGAGCTTGTTCTGAGGCAAATTGATGTGATGTAGTCTGTCATGTAAACTCGCTGAAGGCACAGACGGGAATTTAGTATGACCTTATTTCCTCCAATGTTTTACCATCTCCCCACCACAAGCAAGAATAATTGCAACATGTGTTATTCTACAAGAACCTTGTAGGTTTAGCACAGTGAAAACATTCTTTCCAGAGGATATTTCATAAATCAAGATATAAGGCTGAAGTTAAACCTGTAAGGATAAAAATCAATTATGTTTTATTTGATACTCCTTGTAATCGCGTAGATATGCATTTGCCAAGCCTTCAGCATGGTCAAGGGCCCTTCCCATCCATCCCAGCATCTCTTTGACCTCCTACTATCAGGCAGAAGGTACTGCAGTATAAAAACAAGGACTGTTCAGCTGAGCAACAGCTTCTTTCCCCAGATTGTGAGACTTCTGAACACCCTTCTACCATATGGTACATATTGCTTATGACAGTGGCAGTAGCATTATACTGTTGTATATTTAACTATATATCACATATGCACTTTATGTCAACTCGTACATCTACCGAATATTTATTTTATGATCTGTTAATATTATTGTGTTAACATTATTTTATGTGCAGTATGTGAAATACCTACTGTGTTTTGCATCTTGCTCCCAGAGGTACATTGTTTCATTTAGCTGTATACATGTGTACGGTTCAATGACAATAAATTTGAACTTAAGATAAATAAATACCATAAATTTACTAGTTTCTCTGCAGGAATAGTGTTTGGTACACCACAAAATAGTACTATCTTTTTAAAAACAGTTTATGCTTCTCTTTAATCCTCACTGAGCATATAGAGCATACTAAATAGTAGACGTGAAAATATTATCACACTTTCCATTACATTTTACCATCTTGTATAATTATACACAAAGCATAAAAATGGAGAGTGAAAATAGATATCTTAATTGTTATAGTATTTTGTGAATGAATACAAAATTTGCAACACCTTCTCCTCAACCATGTTTGAAATATATTTTCAAATAGATGGCCGACCAAGTGTCCATTTATATCTATCACCTTGATCACTAACTTCATTACCAAGGAAGAAAGAATAAATTTGTTCCTTCCTCAGGATGTATCAAAACATCTTGCAATACATTCTCTCAGTGATACAGCAAATGCAGAAGGCAATCTATGTACATCATCTCCTAGAAACAGCAATATGACTATGACCACAATATGTGCATCGATATGATCTTCTTTAAAATGTAATCTGGGTTCATTCACATCTTTCCTAAGGAGCAGACTAGATGAGTTGTTTAATGTGGCACCTCCAACATACAGCACTCTCTGATTATCAGAGCTCAAGTCTCTGGTATGATTTTTGAATCCACAGTGATGAGCTAGGAGTTTATATTATTACAGCTTGCATACATCACTATGTAGTAAATGAACTTTATCCTTTAAATAACTGTAATTGCTGACTTATGGACAGTATGAGCAGTCCAGATGAAGGGTCTTAACTGTCCACTGTCGATTTCCCTCCACAGATACTGTCTGACCCTTCGAGCTTCTCCAGCAGCTTATTTTTTGCTCATCGGCAGTAATGTTCCTCTGAGTCACAGTTGACACAGTGTTAATATTTGTACCTTTGTGCAAATTATAGATAGATTGCTACCATACGATAGTTTTCACTGCTGGATGATCACTGACAAATAGATTTGCCATGAACCTATTTTGAGAAATTTGAACCTGATCAGCTTGATGCTATAAATTTTTTCCAACTGAGAGGATAGTGTCAACTGAATAATTAAGTGTTTCCAGGCCAATTGGCTTGCCATTTTAGTTCAGAGGGAATGTGCTTGAAGAATTTAATGGTTCAATACTGAAATGCTTGTGGTATAGTTATTTTGTTGAATATGGGTATCAAGGCAGAAAGCAATCATCCTCCATCAACAGTGTGTCTGGAAAGGTAGATGAATAATTAACAGTGTGGACAAATTATTTAAAGAGATTGTTTTCTATCAATGTGAACCCATTGACATCTTCATTTGGACATTTATGAAACAGACAAGGTCTGGTAACTGTAGCCAAAAAATAAATAAAACATGCTTGTTAACATCAGGTGAGCCTTTGTTAATAAGACAATTCCACCAGTCAATGATATAAATGTCCTAATGTGTGTGAAACATATTGATGCAAATATTTTCTCAAATAATTCCAAAGAGTACCAGCAGAATAAGAAATCTCCTGCTAAGTGTCAGTAAGCATGAATTACAGGCCATTTCACCCATGATAACTCTTTAGTCAAATTGGAATTACATTTTTACCTCATTGCAAGTTCTATATTTTATGTGTGGGTAAAGGAGGGCAGATCGGATGGTTACAGCCAAAGAAAGTGCCGAAAAGCTACCTTCCCCTCATTCTTTTTAGAATTTATTTTACTTCTTACATCCACCTCACAACGTAAGGGAGTAAAAATCTTTATGTTGCATCTCCATCACAATGTACAAGCAATAGGGAAGGGAAATGTGGGAGGATATTGTCCAGACACTATGATTGTATACGTAGTTGTTTTGTATGCATGTATGTACAGTTAGATTTGCAATCAGATCAATGTGTTTTGATAAATCTGATGGACTGGTGAATGAAGCTGTCCCAGAGCCTGTTGGGCCTGGCCTTAATACTATGGTAGCGTTTGACAAACGGAAACAGCTGAAACAGTTTGTGATTGGGGTGGTTGGAGTCCCTGATGACTCTCCAAGCCCTTCTATGCACCTGCTGCTGTAAATGTCCTGAATAGAGGAAAGTTCACGTCTACAGATGCACAAGCTTGTCCGCACCACTCTGTGCCGTGCCCTGTGATTGAGGGCAGTACAGTTCCTGTACCATGTGATGACACAGCCAGTCAGAATGATCTCGATGGTGCCCCTGTAGAAAGTTTTGAGGATTTGGAGACTCATGCTGAACCTCTTCAGCCGTCTGAGGTGAAAGAAGTGCTGTTATGCTTTTTTCACTGCACAGCCGATATGTACAGTCTTGGTGAGATTCTCGGCGATGTGTATACCAAGGAATTGAAACTACTCACCCTCAGCTACAGTTCCATTGATGTCAATAGAGGCTAGCCTGTCTCCGTTCCTCCTGTAATCCACCATTAATTCTTTCGTTTTTTTTCGACATTGAAGGAAAGGTAGTTTTCTTGGCACCACTGAGTCAGGGTGTTGACTTCTCCTCTGTAGGTTGTCTCATCATTGTTGGAAATAAGGCCTATCAAGGTCGTGTCATCTGCAAATTTAACCAGCAGATTGGAGCTGTCTGTGGCAATACAGTCGCTGGAGTATAGGGAGTACAGGAGGGGCTCCAGTGTTGAAGGTCAGAGGGCCAGAATTTATGTGAGAAAGAAATGATGCAAAAGAAGCAACATATTGTTAGCAATTTTTGTTAAAGTTCACAGGAAATTGCAAAACAGTGAATCATTTTGAGCTACTTTCAATTCCAAGGTTGTCATAAAAATAAAAGGTATATAATATTGTTGTATCATACTTAGCTTGATTAAGCATGTCTTCCTTAAACAGTTTGACTCTAGATGAGTCCAGAGTATATGTTATGACAGCTTACATACTTCCCAACATAATAAATAAATCTTATCCTTCAAATAAGTGTAATTCCTGCAATACAATAGCACAGTACACCATTACAATATGCCTTCCTAGAAAACTGTTTTGCAATTTTCTGTGAACCTTAACAAGAATTGATAACAATATGTTACTACTTTTGCATTTTGAGTTGATTAATCATTTCTTTCTCACATAAATTCTGTAAGAATAATTTATTATTCCATATTTCAATTCTGTTTATACTGGCATGTGAATTTCAGAGGATCAAACTGGCATAATGTGGGGGCATAGAGTAACACACACAATTTGCTAGAGAAACTCAGCAGGTCAAGCAGCATCTGTAGAAAGGAATAGAGTCAATGTTTTAAGCTAAGGTCCTTTATCTGGACTGGAAAGAAAGGGGAAAGAAGGCAGAATAAGACAATTCTGCTATTTCAGGAAATCATTTAAAATCAAGTGCTAAAAGTTTTCCGCAATTTAGACAGCTTTAGTGAAGAGTAAAATAAAGTTGGCACTTTCGGTTGATACTTTACACTGACTTGGAATGCTAACTATGTCTCTTCCTCATGGATGCTGCTCAGCATTTTTTCGTTTAAAGTCTTCCAATGCTTTGCAAATTTGTCTTTGTCTTGCTGTAACATTTTTGCCTTGACTAATCTGATCATTGTCCCATGAAAACTTGCGCTGCGCAAATTCTAAACTTTTCAGAGAAGTTGAGTTGCGAGCAAGTAAAATTCATACAATTTACAGCATTGGTGCTAAAGAAGGTCTGTACGCAAGCATGTGATGTAAAATAATGTAAGTTTGCAAACAAAAGATAAACTGGTATATTTTCTTTTCGTGAAGAAGTAATAGTTAAGGAAGTATAATCTAATTTATAATAAAATTAGTTGGAGTAGGAGATTATGTTACATAAAAGTTTGGTTCTGAAAAGCATTTTGAATATTGTTTTGGGTGTTGCAATGTACTTAAGAAAGCCACTAAGGATGTATAATTGTAACATTACTATCACGTAGGATGGTTAAAGTGGTAGATTCAGTGTTCTAGCCAAATGGTTCCAAAACAATTACATTTTATTTCCTGGCATAATACCTATTGTCTTATTTTGTGCATAAATCTGTTGGACATATGCAGATAATGGTTTCCTATTATATATTCCAACACATTACAATAGAGTGCGATTTAAATAGACGATTTCAAAATATAATTTTGGTACAACAATTAACAGTTAATAGCAGTCTTCTCATTTAGTTAATATTATTTTTAAACTTATAATAACAGAAAACAACCCACACACCTAACTGTTCAGGTAGGCTCACTGTCTCTGCCTGCTCCTACCCCTCTGAACACTCATACCTCGAGTCCATTCTATTCCCCTTTGGTTCAGTCCCTCCTACCTACATCTGCAACACTTCTCATGCTCTTAATCTCAGTAACTTTCAACTCCCTGACCCAGACTGCCTCAATTTCACCATGGATGACCAAACCCTATGCCCTTCTATCCCCCTTCAAAAAGGCCTCAAAGCTCTCCACTTCTTTCTCAAAAGAAGAACCAACTAGTTCCCCTCCACCACCACCCTCCTTCTTCTGGCAGAACTGGTCCTCACCCTCAACAACCTTTCCTTTGGCTACTCCCAGTTTCTCCAGACTCGAAAGGTAGCCAGGGGCACTCGCGTGGGCCCCAGCTATGCCTGCCTCTTCATTGCCTTTATAGAACAATCCATGTTCCAGGCCCAACTCTTCCTGCATTGGTACCGCTTCATGCCTCCATGCTGAGCTCGTCACTTTCATCAAGTTTGCCTCTAATTTCCATCCTGCCTTTAAATTCACTTGGTCCATTTTAGACAACCTCCTCCGTGATCTCTCTCTGTCTCCATCTTTGGAGAAAAGCTGTTGGCCAACATCTTTTATAAACCTACCGATTCCCAGTACAGTACAGGCGACCCGGGCTCAATTCACGCTGCTGCCTGTAAGGAGTTTGTGCATTCTCCCTGTGACCGCGTGGGTTTCCTCCAGGTGCTTTGGTTATTTGGTCATTGTAAATTGTCTTGTGATTAGGCGAGGGTTAAATGGTTTGTCTTCTTTTGCACGTAGATTCCTTGCCAGTCTTTTTGCTTGTAGTTTTTCATTGATTCTATTGTATGTCTTTGTATCTGCTGTGAATGCCCGCAAGAGGATGGATCTCAGAGTAGTGTATGGTAACATATGCATACTTTGATAATGAATTTACTTTGAACTTTGGACTTCAGAAAAGTAAGAAAACAAACCATGGAAAAAATAATAAAAACTGGGTGGAGTAATCATGGATTTCTGAAAGGGAAAACATGCTTGAAAATTTTTTTTTTTTCCTTTAGTAATAAGGGATGATTAATTGATTTGGTGTATTTGGACTTCCAGATGATCTTAACGTACCACACAAAAGGTTATTAAACAAATATTGGAAGCATGGTTTTAACTTGGACAGAATATTGACCAACATGTAGAAAAGAGAAAGTACAAACTAAAAGAATCAATTTTAGTTTGGGAGGCAGTAATTGTTGGGGATTCACTGAGATTGGTGTTTTTCCTGATCTCACCAATAATTTGGATGAAAGAATCCAGGTTGGCTAATTCCATAAAACTGTGTAATGTGTTGGCTGTGCAGAGGATGCAGAAGGGCATTAAGGTGATGTATGTAGTCTAGATATCTGACAAATGGAATATAATGTAGTCATAGAATCATACAGCCCTTCAGCCCATCATGCCCATGCTAAGTATTAAGTATTTATCTATACTAGTGCCATTTACCAGTACTTGGTCCAAAGCCTAACAGGTCTTAGTATTCTATAAGTTTTTTCTTTGCCAGTGTGTTCCATATTTCAATTACTCCATGGGTGAAAACAATTCCTCCTCAGATTCCCTGTAAGCATCTTACCCCTTATCTTAAAGCTGTACTCTGTGATTTTATACACCTCACTAACTATTCCATCTATACCACTTATGATTATTTTACTGTTTACTTTGTGAGTAGCACACAAAATGTACTGAAAATAATATATTTGACCATAACACCATGAGACATAAAAGCAGAATTAGGTCATTCTGCCTGTCATGTCTGCTGCACCATTCAACCATGGGTGATTAATTTTCCTTTTCAACCCCATTCTCCTGCCTTCTTTCCATAACCCTTGAAGCTCTTATTAATTAAGACCCTATCAACTTCCACTTTAAATATACCCAATGACAGCCGTTACAGTCATGTGTGGCAATGAGTTCCACAGGTTCACCACCCTCGGGCTGCAGACATTCCTTCTCATCTCTGTTCTAAAGGAATGCTCTTCCATTTTGAGACTCTGCCTTCTGTTCCCTGACTCTCCTGCTATGGAAGCATCCTCACATGTCCACTCTATCTAGGCGTTTCAATATTCAGGAGGCTTCAATGAGCTCCCCCCCTCATTCTTATAGACTTCATGACCAGAACCATCAAATGCTCCTCATATATTAAATCTTTTCATGACCAAAATCATTCTCATAAACTTCCTCTGGACCCTCTTCAATGCCAGCACACCCTTCTTTAGATATGGGACCCAAAATAGCTCATTCCAAATGTGGTCTGAGCAATGCCTTATAAAGCTTTGGCATTATATCCTTGCTGTTATTTTCTAGTAAGCTGGAACTGAATACTAATATTGCATTTGGCTTTCTTACTACTGACTCTACCTGCAAGTTAATCCTTTAGGGAATCCTGCACCAGGACTCCTTAGTCCCTTTGTACCTCCAATTTCTGCCTTTATTCCTTATACCAAAGTGCATGACAATATACTGTATTCCATTTGCCTCTTACTTGCCCGTTCTCCTAATCTATGTAGGTCATTCTGCAGACTCGCTGCATTCTCAATAGTACCTGCCTCTCCAGCTATCTTTTTATCATCCACAAACTTGTCCACAAAGCCATCAATTCCATCACCTTGTTCATTAGCAATCTGACAACCAGCATATCTTTGGGATGGAGAAGCAAACCCAAACACTAAGGCAACACATGTAGTCACAGGGAGATTATGCAAAGTCTGTGTGGACAATCGAAGTATGCGGAATCAAACCAGGATTGGTGGAGCTGAGAAATGGTGGATCTTCCTGGAATACTCCATACTGCCCATTTAGTTGCTCTTATGTAAGGAAAACAATAGCCAATTTACATAAAACAACATTCCCTAAACAGCAGTAACCCTTCCCTGTTTTGATTAGTGCTTCCTGACTCTATTTTACATCAGAAATTTCAGATTTTCTCCCAGCAACACCCCTTGCACTCCTTAAGGTTTATTCCTGACAGGGATGCCTCATATAATCAACCATTATTAGTTAGTTGAAAGCTCTCAATGTCTAAATACTATCCTGAGGATCATAAAATGGCATTGTTGTTTTTGCACTGAATTCCACAACAATATAACACTAACAGTACTTTTATAGAATCAAAAAAGAGCCCAGATTTCAAGACTGGATATAAGAGGAAAGATAGAAACATGATATAATTGAATCACCATGGAAGTTTCCAGTTATTTCCAATGAACCTCAGGTTGTCAGTAGTTTAACATCAGATGAATGCACTTAGTTATTAGTTATTAGTCTGTAAGACATAAGTGCAGAATTAAGTCATTCGGCCTATTGAGTTTGCTTCACTATTCCGTCAATCTGATTTTTTTTTCAACCCAATTATCTCACCTTCTCCCCCTTAATCCCCTTACCAATCAAGAACGTATCAATCTCTGCCTTAAATACGCTCAATGACTTGACCTGCACAGCCTTCTGTAGCAACAAATTCCACAGATTCAACACCCTCTAGCTGAAGAAATTCCTCCTCATATCAGGTTTTAAGAACTGGTCCCTTAAACTGATCCTGTGCCCAATCTGGACTCTCCACGTTCACTATATCCAGGCCTTCCAATATCCTCCAGCAGGTTTCAATAAGATCTTCTTTCATCCTTCTGAACTCCAGTGAATATAGGCTCAGAGACATCAAACATCCCTATATGTTAAGCTATTCCTTCTGGAAATCATTCATGTGAACCTCCTCTGGACCCTCTCTAGGGCCAGCATATAATTCTTTCGAAATGGGCTCAAAATTACTCACTGTTGCAGATAAATTCTGTTGTTTTTTTTAAATTAGCAGAATTGGTAATATGTGCTAAAAGCAGCTATAATTTGGTTATTCTTTGCTTGGTAAGAATTGTAAATTGATCATGTTTAATGCATTAGTGAACTCTACTAATTAGAACTATTGATGTATGCAGTTTGATTTAATTATGGTGGACTTTCTCATGCTAGCAAAAGCTATTTACAAAGTAGCAGCATCCTATTATGAATAATTTCAATGAACAATGATCATGTAAATTAACCTATTCTGAAGGTTTCACATGTGTATTTCAGGGCTTTAGATATAATGCATTAATTATGATCATTAGACTTAATTTTCATTTGCAAATTAGCTAACTAGAAAACAGATCCATCATAAATCCAGCAATATATCCCCTTTATGTTGACCTCAGAGCCAGCTTAACGTTGTCATCTACTGCTTCTCATTAATGATCTCAGTAAGCACTCCCAAATGTCAATGTTTCCCTTGATTTTGATGCGCATTTTTTGAAACAGATATTGGTAATCTCCAACAAGATTAGTAGAATTTACATTTGTTCAATATTGAGTAAGACAATGGGCTAAAATGAAGAGGAGAGTGAATAGGATTTCACTGGAGTTGGTGGAATGATATTTAAGCATCTGCATTAATGGTAAAGCAAAAATCAATGAAAGTATGGTCATGTCATTCATTACTTGGATAAGCCCTATACAAAGAAATACTGACCAGGATAAGCTTTCTTATGGGTATTAATACAAATCAGGATTGTTCTGTGAGATATTCTGCAGATATATTGTACACATTTTGTGACTCTTCCCAGAGAAGAGAGTCACAAAGAGTGATTCTTCTCCAAAAGACTCATCATGTTTTGTTTTAACCCTGTTGCTCCAGGTCACTGCCCTAAAGTTTACCCATGTCACTCATAGCCATTCCTCTCCACTAGCATGAATAGACTTTTTTTCCTGTGCTAAATTGAACCTACATCAAGCTCCCAGTGTAAAGACTGTCAGTTTGAGCTTCATCACTGGATTCAGTCAAATCTAATGTTAAAGTACAACTGGGAAACCACTGACAAGGTGCAGGCTCCCATTCCAGATTTCTGTGTGTGCACAGGGATCTAGAACTTGGAGACACTTACTCAAAGAAATGCTGGCAGTTCTGCACAGGGGTGGTGTTTCCCAGCACGTTGTAACTCATACCAATGTTATTTATAATGGCTCTGCTGGAACAGTACAAGTCCATAGGACCATGATACACAGGAGCAGAATCAGGCCATTTGGCCCACTGAGTCTGAACTGCCATTCAAACGTGGCTGGTTTATTTTTTCCTATCATCCTCATTATCCTGCCTTCTTCCCTAACCATTGACACTCTTACTAATTAAAAAACTATCAGCATTCACTTCAAATATACCAAATGACTTGGCCTCCACAGGTGCCTGTGGCACTTAATTCCATAGATTCACTACCCACTGGCTAAAGAAATTCCACTGATCTCTATTCTAAAGGAATGTCCTTCTATTCTGAGGCTGTGCCCTGTTGGAATTCTTTTAGGAAATAATAGGCAAAGTAGACAAAAGAGAGCCAGTGGATGTAATTTACTGGGATTTTCAGGTCTTTGACAAGGTGCTGCATATGAAGTCGCTTAATAATACAAGATCCTATGGTATTACTGGTAAGATACCAGCAAGGATAGAAGATTGGGTGGCTAGCAGGAGGCAAAGAGTGGGAATAATGGGGGCCTATTCCAGTTGGCTGCTGGTGACCAGTGGTATTCTGCAGGTGCTGGCGTTAGGACCGCTTCTTTTCACATTATATATCAATGATTTGGATGATGGATGGCTTTGTGGCCAAGTTTGTGGATGATACAAAGATAGGTGGAGGGACAGGTAATGTTGAGGAAGCAGGGAGTCTGCAGAAGGACTTAGACAGATTGGGGGTATGAGCAAAGAAGTGGCAGATGGAATACAGTGTGGGGAATTGTATGGTTATGCACTTTGGTAGAAGGAATAAATGCATAGACTATTTTCTGAGTAGGGAGAAAATTCAAAAATCAGACATGCAAATGAACTTGGGAGTCCTAAAGCAGGATTCCCTAAGGGCTAACTTGCCAGATTGAGTCAGTGATAAGGAAGGAAAATGTGATGTTAGCATTCATTTTGAAAGGACTAGATTGTAGGGATGTGATGTTGAGACTTTATAAGGCATTGGTCAGACAGTATTTCGAATATTGTGAGCTTTGGGCCCCTTATCTAAGAAAAGATGTGCTGGCATTGGAGACGGTCCAGAGGAGATTCATGAGAATGATTTCAGGAATTAAAAGATTTACATATAAGGAGCATTGGTGACTCTGTGCCTGTACTCATTGGAGTTTAGGAGGATGAAATGATCTCATTAAAACCTATTGAATATTAAAAAGCCTAGACAGAGTGGATATGTAGGGAATATGGGTGAGTAGTGAGTGAACCTAGGACCGGAGGGCATTGCCTCAGAATAGAGGGACCTGCATTTGGAACAGAAATCAGAAGGAATTTCTTTCACCAGAGGGTAATGAATCTGTGGAATTCATTGCCATGGATGGCTCTGGAGGCTGTCACCGAGTATATTTAAAGCAAACGTTGATAGGTTCTTCATTAGTCAGCGCATCAAAGGTTGCAGAGAGAAGGCAGGAGAATGGGGTTAAGAGGACTAATAAACCAGCCATGATGGTATCTCTCAACAGATTCGATGGGCCGAATGGTCTTCTTCTGCTCCGATGTCTTATGGTCTTATCTACCTTGTTTTGTATACTACATGCATTCAAATATAACACCTTCAGTCCTGTACTCACTACCCTTCTCAAATTTGTCTCCATGTCACCTGAAGTTAAATTCTTACCTCTATTCAAACTTCCTCTTATTTTCTATTCTGTAGGTTTCAGTAATCTCTGCTGTACTCTCCTTCCCTTTCACTTTAGTCATACTTTATCAATCTGCTGCACCCAGCTCATACCATTTAGATTAAACCCCTAAACACAGCCCTAGTTATGCCATTCATTAGGACCCTGGTCCAGCCATGTTTGAAGTGAAGCCTTTCCCATCAGGACAGATCTCTCCTTTCCCAATGTCCCTCAGGCAAATGAAGATGTTGATGGTTGTAGTATTGCTTGTACACCATCAAAGGTCAGGCCACAGTAACACCATGCATTCTGTAAGTTTACAGTTTACAACTTTTCCTTGATAAGTTTGGTTTCAAGTTGTCTCTTTCACCTTACTTCTGTAGTGTTTAATTACAATGAATCCAAACTGTAATCTGGCTAAGTATATTCTGAACGTAGAATTGTTCCTTGTGACATGTTTCATACAGAAATACTTGGTGCAAAACAAGAAGCTGAACTTTGCCAATGAAGCACCTTAACCTGTATCACTTCAATTTATTTCTCTTCCTCTTATTAACCTGGGAGATTTTCAACTGCAGGTGGAACACTTCCACTTGTATATTCAGCAACCAAAGTGTGATTTTGTTCTTTGATTCTGACAAACTTCCAGCATGTCTGAGTTGGAAGTGAAGAGGTGGAGGGGCACCAACCCTTCATTCTCGTCCAATGTGATGACACTCAGTGTATCTAGGACCTAAGTCTAGGGAAGATGGCTGCATTTATGTAAGTCAGAGCTGCATTATTCTGGTCACAGCAATGCCAGGTACAAGAAAAAGCAATGCATGAGATGGCACAGTAGCACCAAAAGCTCAGGTTCAGTCTTGGTCTCGGGTGTTGTGTGTGTGGAATTTACTCATTCTCCATATGGCCATATGGGTTTCCTCTAAGAGTGCTCCAGTTTCTTCTCACATCCCAGATCTGTGTGGGATGGTAGGTTAATTGGCTACGATAAAATAACCAAAGAGTGTAGGTCAGTGATGGAATCTGAGGGAGTTGATGAAAAGTCAGCACTGTAGTGTATCCTGTGCTATGGAAGACGTCCTGCCTCGTCCCTGTGCTGAAGACGCCGCGCCCCAGTGGCCTCAATGACTACAGACCGGTGGCATTGACCTCCCACATCATGAAGACCCTGGAGAGACTTGTTCTGGAGCTGCTCTGGCCTATGGTCAGGCCACACTTAGATCCCCTCCAATTCGCCTACCAGCCCCAACTAGGAGTTGAGGATGCCATTGTCTTCCTGCTGAGCTGTGTCTACGCCCAGCTGGACAAGCCAGCGAGCACTGTGAGGGTCATGTTTTTTGACTTCTCCAGTGCGTTCAACACCATCCGCCCTGCTCTGCTGGGGGAGAAGCTGACAGCGATGCAGGTTGATGCTCCCCTGGTGTCATGGATTCTTGATTACCTGACTGGCAGACCACAGTACGTGTGCTTGCAACACTGTATGTCCGACAGAGTGGTCAGCAGCACTGGGGCTCCACAGGGGCCTGTCTCGTCTCCCTTTCTCTTCACCATTTACACCTCGGACTTCAACTACTGCACAGAGTCTTGTCATCTTCAGAAGTTCTCGAATGACTCTGCCATAGTTGGATGCATCAGCAAGGGAGATGAGGCTGAGTACAGGGCTACGGTAGGAAACTTCGTCACATGGTGTGAGCAGAATTATCTGCAGCTTAATGTGAAAAGGACCAAGGAGCTGGCCGTAGACCTGAGGAGAGGTAAGGTACCGGTGACCCCTGTTTCCATCCAGGGGGTCAGTGTGGACATGGTGGAGGATTACAAATACCTGGGGATACGAATTGACAATAAACTGGACTGGTCAAAGAACACTGAGGCTGTCTACAAGAAGGAACAGAGCCGTCTCTATTTCCTGAGGAGACTGAGGTCCTTTAACATCTGCCGGACGATGCTGAGGATGTTCTACGAGTCTGTGGTGGCCAGTGCGATCATGTTTGCTGTTGTGTGCTGGGGAAGCAGGCTGAGGGTAGCAGACACCAACAGAATCAACAAACTCATTCGTAAGGCCAGTGATGTTGTGGGGATGGAACTGGACTCTCTGACGGCGGTGTCTGAAAAGAGGATGCTGTCTAAGTTGCATGCCATCTTGGTCAATGTCTCCCATCCACTACATAATGTACTGGTTGGGCACAGGAGTACATTCAGCCAGAGACTCATTCCATCGAGATGCAGCACAGAGCGTCATAGGAAGTCATTCCTGCCTGCGGCCATCAAACTTTACAACTCCTCCCTTGGAGGGTCAGACACCCTGAGCCAATAGGCTGGTCCTGGACTTATTTCATAATTTACTGGCATAACTTACATATTACTATTTAACTATTTATGGTTTTATTACTATTTATTATTTATGGTGCAACTGTAACGAAAACCAATTTCCCCCGGGATCAATAAAGTATGACTATGACTACTATCACTTTACAGCACCAGCAATCACTGAAGGGGGTTTAATTCCCACCCTCAGGAGTGGGTACGTTCTCTCCATGACCACGTGGGTTTTCTCTGGGTGTTCCAGTTTCCTCCCACATTCAAAAGACATACCAATTAGAGTTACTGAGTTGTGGGCACGCTATGCTGGCGCCGGATCTGTGGTGATAATTGTGGGCTGCCCTGTGCAATCCTCGCTGAATTTATATTACACAAATGCTGCACTTGATTTGACACTTCACTAAGTGTTTTGATGTACAGATGACAAACAAAGTTAATCTTTAATCCTTTTAAATCTTTATGAAATGTGTGGAGAATTAATATCGGAAGAATGCAGGTTTATTGTAAATAAGTGATTGATGGTTGACACACATGATGGGCTAAAGAGCTTGTTTCCATGTTGTACTCTCTGACTCTATTCCTCATGTCCATTAATTGCTAATTCAAAATTCAAAAGGCTTCCTTTAAGGGTTGCAATGAATATCAAGATGATGAATACCATGCAGTAAATCTCCAGTCCTTTTCTGCCTGCTCCCTATGAAGCAAAAGTTTCATTCTTTCTGCTGCAAGGAATCCTGATGGAACCTTCCGAAATAATGAACAACAGACTAATCCTGAGAATCTTTTTAAAGGCAGTTAAGATAGGTAAGGTAAAGTTATATGTACTATCCCCTCCGTTTTCAATTACCCAGCATTGTCCATTAGCCCAATTTATAAGAATAATTTTGACCTAAGCAATGAACCTACAGCTTGCCACCTCTTTGAACATAATTGATATTACGCGATTACATGATTGATGATGAAGAGCACTACTTCCTACAAAGCAAAACCCAATAGCAAGAAGGGCAGCAATGCTTCACTGCCAGACAAGTTCAACACCTTTTATTCCCGCTTTGAAAGGGAGAATATAAATACAGCTGTGAAGATCCCTGCTGCATCCAGTGACCTTGTAATCTCTGTCTCAGAGGCCAGTGTCAGGGTGTCTTTCAGGAGGGTGAACCCTTGCAAGATGGAGTACCTTAAGGCTCTAAAACCTTATGCCAACCAACTGATGGGTGTATTCAAGGATATTATCAAACTCTCACTGCGACGGTTGGAAGTTCCCACCTGCTTCAAAAGAGCAGCATTATACCAGTGGCCAAGATGAGTGAGTTAAGTGAGCTGCCTTAATGACTATCATCCAGTAGCATTCACATTTACAGTGATGAAATGCTTTGAGAGGTTGGTCATGGCTAGAATCAACTCCTACCTCGCAATTTGCCTATCACCACAATAGGTCTATGGCAGATGCAATCTCAATGGCTCTTCACATGGCCTTAGATCACTGGAATACAAACACCTATGTCAGTGTGCTGTTCGTTGACTATAGCTCTGCATTTAACACCATCATTTCCACAGTCCTGATCAATAAGCTACAGAACCTGAGCTTCTGTACCTCCCTCTGCATTTGGATCCTTGACTTCCGAACCAGCCGACCACAATCTGTGTGGATTAGTAATAATATCTTCTCCTTGCTGACAATCAATACTGGTACTCTTCAGGGATGTGTGCTTAGCCCACTGCTCTACTCTCTCTATACCCATGACTGTGTGACTAAGTATAGCTCAAATGCATCTATAACTTTGCTGATGATGCAACCATTGTTCGCAGAATCTCAGATGGAGATGAGAGGGTGTACAGGAGCGAAGTATACTAGCTAGTTGAATAGCGCAACAGCAACAACCTTGCACTCAATGTCAGTAAGACCAAAGTGGCAGACCAATCGATTGGCAGAGGGAGTGCTTTACACAGGTCAGGGGGAAGAGTTTAAAAAAGGAGCATTGGGCTTGGCACATTAGTGGCGGACCAATAATTAGCAGGAGTAAATAAAAGTAACGTAGGGTTAAAGCGGAGCGGCTACTGTGTGAGTGGACCAGTGTAGCAGTGGAAACTTGAGGCTTTGGCTCAAGAGGCTTCAGTGAGGAGGAATAGGTAAGTAACAGGTAAGGCTTTTGTACTAGTTGAATGAAAAGTCACTAAGTTCCAGCTAGTTAAATAAAGGGGTGATGCAGGATCAGGAGATGTGCTGTAGCTGCATGTTGTGGGAGCTGGTGGACCCCATTGTGGTTCCTGGTGACCACATTTGCAGCAAGTGTTGACTGCTCGAGGAACTCAGGCTCAAAGCTGATGACCTAGAACATGGATTTCAAACACTGCGGCACATCAGGGAGGGGGAGGGTTACCAAGATCCTCTGTTTCAGGAGATAGACACACTCATTAAATTAGCTGCCTCAAATTCAGTCTGTGGTCAAGGACAAGAAGGCTATGACTTCCAGTGAGGCGGCTAGTAGGATCCAAGAGATGGTGCTGGAGGAGCCTCAGCCCTTGAGCCTGTCCAACAGGTCTGAGATTTTTGTTCCTTGTGTGGATGAGAGTGGGGGCTGTAGGAAGGATGAGCAACCTAACTGTGACACTATAGTTCAGGGAGCCATTCAGAGGGGGGAATAGAAGAGAAATGTAGTGGTAATTGGGGATAGTATAGTCAGGGGAATAGACAGAGTTCTCCATCGTGAGGATAGAGCATCCCGAAGGCTGTGTTGTATGCCTGGTGCCCGGGTTTGAGACATCTTATCTGACCTACAGAGGAATATGCAGTGGGACAGGGAAGATCCAGTTGTTGTGATCCATGTGGGTATCAACGACATAGGTAGAACGAGGAAAAATATTCTGCTGAGGGAATTTGAGCAGCTAGGGACTAAATTAAAGAGCAGAACTAAAAAAGTAGTGATCTCTGGATTACTACCTGAGCCACGTGCCAATTGGCATAGGGTCAAGAAGATGAGAGTGTTAAATATGTAGCTCAAGGATTGGTGTGGGAGAAGTGGGTTTGAATTCATGGGAAATTGGCACCAACATTGGGGAAGGAGGGAGCTGTACCAATGGGACGGGCTCCACCTGAACCGTGATGGGACCTGGATCCTAGTGAATCGCATAACTAGGGTTGTGGATCGGGCTTTAAACTAAATAGTAAGGGGGCTGGGTTCAACAGATTGGAGAAGTATAGGCAGGAAGATAGGGGAGGTGGGGTGGCACTCCTAATTAAAGACGAGATCAGGGCGATAGAGATGATATAAGATCTAAGGAGGAGAACGTTGAATCCATTTGGGTAGAGATTAAAGATAGTAAAGGGAAAAAATCACTGGTGGGAGTTGTCTGTCAGCCACCAAATAATAACATTATAATGGCACAGGCAATAAACAGAGAAATATCTGAGGCATGTAAGAATGGAACAGCAGTTACCATGGGGACTTTAACTTGCTCATAGATTGGGTGAATCAAGTGGGGCGAAGCAGTCTTGAGGAGGACTTCACAGAATGTATCTGTGATGGCTTTCTTAAACAGCATGTTACTGAACTTACAAGGGGAAGTGTTTTCTTAGATCTGGTCCTGTGCAATGAGACAGGTAAAATTACTGATCTTGTAGTTAGGGATCCACTTGGAAAGAGTGATCACGGTATGATTGAATTTCTCATACAAATGGAGGGTGCAATCGTTCAATCTAAAACCAGTGTATTATGCCTAATCAATGGAGACTACAGTGGGATGAGGGAGGATTTGACTAGTGTAGACTGGGAACACAGACTATATTGTGGGACGGTTGAGGAGCAGTGGAAGACTTTCAGAGAGATTTTTCATGGATCTCAACAGAAGTGTATTCCAGTTAAAAGCAAGGACAGTTAAGGGTGGGGAGAGCCAGCCTTGGATAACTAAGGAAATAAAAGAAGGCATCAAACTAAAAGCTCGTGCATACAATGTCGCCAAGAGTAGTGGGAAACTGGAAGACTGGGAAAACTTTGAAAAGTAACAAAGAACCACTAAGTGAGCAATAAAGAAAGGGAAGCTAGATGATGAAAATAAACTAGGACAAAATATAAAAACAGATAGTAGAAGTTTTTATAATTATACAAAGTGGAAAAGGGCGGCTAAAGTGAAAGTAGATCCCTTGGAGGACGAGAAGGAGGAATTGATATTGGCTAATGAGGCTTTAAATGACTATTTTGTGTTGGTCTTCACGATGGAGGACATGTCTAACATGCCAAAGAGTGATGTTATGGATGTGATGGGAGGTGAGGGCCTCGATAGAATAGCTATCACTAAAGAGGTAGTGCTGAGCAAACTTGTGGGCCTGAAGATAGACAAGACCCCTGGTCCTGATGGAATGTATACAAGGGTACTGAAGGAAATGGCAGAAGTTATTGCAGAAGCTTTGGTGATAATTTACCAAAATTCTCTGGACTCTGTACAGCTGTCAGCAGTTTGGAAGACGGCAAATGTCATGGCACTGTTCAAAAAAAGATGTAAGCAAAATCAAGGTAACTATAGGCCAGTTAGATTAACATCTGTAGTTGGGAAAATGCTTGAAGCTATCTTTAAAGAAGAAATAGCGAGGCATCTGGAAAGAAATGGATCCATCAGGCAGACACAGCATGGATTCAGCAAAGGCAGGTTATTTTTGACAAACTTACTGGAGTTCTTTGAGGATATAACAAGTGCAATAGATAGAGGGGAATCGATGGATGTTATTTACTTGGACTTGCAGAAAGCGTTCGATAAGGTGCTGTATAAAAGACTTATCCACGAGTATATCTGGAAGGATGCATAGAGTTGGGGATGATGTATTAGCTTGGATAGAGAATTGATTAACTAACAGAAAGCAGACAGTTGGCATATATGTGTATTACTCTGGTTGGCAATTAGTGGTGAGTGGTGTGCTGCAGGGGTCGGTACTGGGCCCACAATTGCTCATGATATATATTAATGATCTGGAAAAGGGAACTGGGTGTAGTGTATCTAAGTTTGCTGATGATACTAAATTGAGTGGAAAACCAAATTATGCAGAAGATATACAGAGTCTGCAGAGAGATATAGATGGGTTAAGTGAGTGAGAAAGGGCCTGGCAGATGGAGCACAGTGTTGGTAAATGTGATGTCATCCACTTTGGAAGGAAAAATGAAGCAGCAGATTATTATTTAAATGGTATAAAATTGCAGCGTGCTGTGGTGCAGATGGACTTGGGAGTGCTCATGCATGAATCATAAAAGGTTGGTTTGCAGGTGCAGCAGGTTATCAAGAAGGCAAATGGAATGTTGGCCTCCATTCTTAGAGGGAATGAGTTTAAGAGCAAGGAGGTTATGCTGCAATTGTACGGGGTACTGGTGAGGCCACATCTGGAGTACTGCGTGCAATTCTGGTCTCCTTACTTGAGGAAGGATATACTGGCTTTGGAGGCGGTGCAGAGGAGGTTCACCAGGTTGATTCCAGAGATGAGGGGGTTAGACTATGAGGAGAGATAGAGTCACCTGGGACTATACTCGCTGGAATTCAGAAGAATGAGAGGAGATCTTATAGAAACATATAAAATTATGAAAGGAATAGTTAAGATAGAGGCAGGGAAGTTCTTTCCACTGGTAGATGAGACTAGAACTAGGGGACATAGCCTCAAGATTCAGGGGAGTAGACTTAGGATGGACATGAGGAGGAACCAGAGAGTGGTGAATCTGTGGAATTCTCTGCCCAATGAAGCAGTGGAAGCTATCTCAGTAAATGTATTTAAGACAAGGTTGGATAGATTTTTGCATAGTAGGGGAATTAAAGGTTATGGGAAAAAGGCAGGTAGCTGGAGATGCGCCCATGGCCAGATCAGCTATGATCTTATAGAATGGCAGAGTAGGCGCTACAGGCCAGATGGCTGACTCCTGCTCCTATTTCTTATGTTCTTATGTTCAAAGAGCTGTTTGTGGACTTCAGAAAGGGCAGGATGAGGGAACACGAACCAATCCTCATAGAGGGATCAGAAATGGAAAGAGTAAGCAATTTCAAGTTCCTGGGTGTCAAGATCTCTGAGGATCTAACCTGGTCCCAACATTTGATGCAGCTAGATAGGTAGATACTTTATTGATCTCAAAGAAAATTATAGTATCATAGTAGCATTACAGGTGCACAGATATACAAATATACAAATATTAGAAGAAAAGTAAGAAAGAATAAAGAGTAAGTTACCTCAAACAGCTTAACAGGAGGGGATTATCACTTCCCTGGCTATAGGTTGGCACATTATAGAGCCTAATGGCCAAAGGTAAGAATGACCCATATAGTGCTCTTTGGAGCAACACAGTTGTCTTAGTCGATTACCAGATGTGCTCCTCTGTTCAGCCAAGGTAGCATGCAGAGGGTGAAAAACATTGCCCAGAATTGCTGGGATTTTCCACGTGGTCCTTTGTTCTACCGCAGCTTCCAGTGTGTCCAGTTTGACTCCCATGAGGAATGCACACCAGTGGCTATATTTTATTAGGAGTCTGAGGAAATTTGGTTTGTCATCTAAAACACTTGAAAACCATGATGTACCATGAACAGCATTCTGACAGCCTGGATCACTGCCTGGTATGAGGTATGGCGGATGAGGCGTTGCTACTGCACAGGACCAAAAGAAGCTACAGAAAGTTGTAAAATTGGTGAGCTCCATCTTGGGAACTAGCCTTGCAGTATTCAAGACATCTACAAGCAGCGGTGCCTCAGAAAGGCAGCATCCATTATTAAGGACCCTCATCATCCAGGACACACTCTCTTCTCATTGTTACCCTCAGAACGGAGACAGAGAAGCCTGAAGGCATGCACTCAGTGATTCAGGAAGAATTTCTTCCCCTCTGCCATCCAATTCCTAAATGAATATTGAACCCACGAACACTACCTTACTTTATTTTTTATTATTTCTGTTTTTGCAGTATTTTAATTGAACTATTTAACATATATACTTAGTGTAGTTGATTTACATACTTTTTCTATAGTCTCATGTATTGCATTATACTACTATCGCAAAGTTAACAAAATTCATGACATATGTCAGTGATATTAATCCTGATTCTGATTCTGGTGATTAGAATTTCAGGATTGGAATTTTGCACTGAAAATTTCAGCTGGAAAATTAGTATCAGAATCTCAGTTTGTACTAATGCCAGGCATAGGACAGTCTTGTCTTATGAGTCCTGCAGTAAGAACCAAAACTGCTCAAATTCAAAAATTAGTTTTATAATCTTTATTAATTGTGTTTTCAATATGAATTGTGGACAATCAAAAACAGCATGGACAAAGATCATGCTCAGCAGGCCAGGAATTATGTATGAACACACAAGAGACTAGATGTTGGAATGTGGAGCAACGCCCAAAGCACTGGAGGAACTCTGCGGGTCAGGATCTTTAACCTGCACTCCACTGTGATGTGAACTCTTCATGCCAGAAGACGGGTCCTGACCCGAGATGGTCCATTTCCCTCCATAGATGTTGCTTGACCTGCTGAATTCTTCCAGGATTTAGTGTGTTGCAGAATATATAGACATCCTGTTTTATATAGATATTAATAAGGAGCTGTGCCAATCATATTGAAGGATCTTACCTCATTTAAATGGATATAAAATGCATCTCTAGTCAAACAGGAATATTTGCAGAAGAGAATGATTAGGTTGCATGCATCATTTACTAATAATTGTTCCCAATCCACAGTGATTTTAAAGTGCCCTACGCACAATCGGAGACATCTAGTCATCTTGCATGAACAAAATAGACAACTCTCTCCTATGAGATCTACCCTTTAAAGTTGCAACTAGGGTGGCTTTTTTAATTATTAAATTGCATACATACCTGAGATTCTATTCTTGCAGGCATTTACAAGAAAGTAAATAAATAGGATAGAATTTATGAAAGATGAAACATAAAGACTGATGAACAGCCAATGTGCAAAAGAAGCAAAATAGTTCAAATAAAAAGTAATACTGAGAACATGAGTTGAAGATAGTCCTTGAGAGTGAGTCTGTAGCCTGGAGCCTGATGACCATAGGGTGATAACTGTTCCTAAACCTTGTGGTATGGGACCTAAAACTCCAGTACCAGCTGCTCAGTGGTAGTAACAAGAAGAGAACATGACCTGGATGGTGGGGTCCTTCATGATGGATGCTGCTTTCTTGTTGCTCCCTGTAAATGTGCTCACTGGTGGGGAGGGATCTGCCTGTGATATTCTGGACTGTATCCACCACTTACTGCAGACATTTCCATTTCCGGGCATTGGTGTTTCAATACCAGGGTTCCTGATGAGAAGGAAATGTATAAGTATCCCAAGCTGTGTTAACACTGTGTAGCTTTGGGATACTTATGTGCCATTAGGTGTAAGGTAGTCATGGAAAAATACAGCACCGAAACAGGCCCTTTGGCCCATCTAGTCCATGCTGAACCATTTAAACTGCCTACTCCCATCAACCTGCACTGGGATGATAGCCCTCCATACTCCTACCATCCATGTACCTATCCAAACTTATCTTAAAAGTTGAAATCAAGCTCATGTGCACCACTTGCACTGCCAGCTTATTCCACACTCTTACAACCTTCTGAGTAAAGAACTTTTACCTTCATGGTCCCCTTAAACTCTCCACCTTTTGCCTTAACTCATGACCTCCAGTTGTAGTCCCACTGCAACCA